>NW_028084643.1:2024993-2447187 GCF_014824575.4 Sturnira hondurensis
TTGTTTGTTTCTTTGTTTATGGTAGCCATTCTGACTGGTGTTAAGTGGTATCTCATTGTGGTTTTGATTTGTATCTCTCTGATAGCTAGCAATATCGAGCATCTTTTCATGTGTCTCTGGATCCTCTGTATGTCCTACTTGGTGAAGTGTCTGTTCAAGTCCTTTGCCCATTTTTTAATCGGGTTGCTTGTCTTCTTTGAGTGGAGACGTGTGAGTTCTTTCTCTATTTTGGAGATTAAACCTTTGTCTGAGGTGTCATTGGCAAATGTGTTTTCCCAAGCTGTTGCTTCTCTTTGTATCTTGATACTGTTTTCCTTAGCCATGCAGAAGCTTTTCAGTTTGATGAGATCCCATTTGTTTATTCTTTCCTTTATGTCCCTTGCTCTAGGGGACGTATCAGTAAAAAATATTGCTGCGTGGAATATCTGAGATTTTCCTGCCAATGCTCTCCTCTAGGGTTTTAATGGTTTCCCAGCTTATATTTAAGTCTTTTATCCACCTTGAATTTATTTTGGTGTATGGTGTAAGTTGGTGCTCGAGTTTCATTTTTTTTGCTTGTAGCTGTCCAGTTCTCCCAACACCATTTGTTGAAAAGGCTGTCTTTACTCCATTTTATGTTATTGCCCCCTTTGTCGAATATTAATTGACCATAGAGACCTGGGTTTATTTCTTGGCTCTCTGTTCTGTTCCATTGGTCTATGTGCCTGTTTTTAGGCCAGTACCAGGCTGTTTTGATTGCAGTGGCCTTGTAATACAGTTTGATATCAGGTATTGTGATCCCTCCTACTTTGTTCTTCTTTCTCAACATTGCAGCTGCTCTTCGGGGTCTTTTGTGGTTCCATATAAATTTTTGAAGTGTTTGTTCTATGTCTGTGAAATATGCCATTGGTACTTTAATAGGTATTGCATTGAATCTGTAAATTGCTTTGGGTAATATGGACATTTTGACGATGTTAATTCTTCCGATTCATGAACACGGTATGTGTTTCGATTTATTTGTGTCTTCCTTGATTTCTTTCTTCAGTGTTGTGTAGTTTTCTGCATACAGGTCTTTTACCTCCTTGGATAGGTTTATTCCCAGATATTTTATTTTTGTTTTTGCTGTATCAAATGGGATTTTTTTCTTGATTTCTGCTTCTGCTATTTCATTGTTGGTATACAAAAATGCTTTTGGTTTCCGGATATTGACTTTGTTTCCCGCTGTTTTGCCAAATTCATCTATTAGTTCAAGCAGTTAATTGGTAGAGGCTATAGGGTTTTCCATGTACCCTATCATGTCATCTGCAAACAATGACAGTTTTGTTTCTTCCTTTCCCATTTGGATGCCTTTTTTTCCTTTTCTTGTCTGATCACTGTCGCTAGAACTTCCAATACTATATTGAATAGAAGTGGTGAAAGTGGACAACCTTGTCTTGTTCATGATCTTAGTGGAAAAGCTTTTAGTTTTTGCACATTGAGTATGATGTTGGCTGTAGGTCTTTCATATATGGCCTTTATTATGTTGAGGAATGCTCCCTCTATTCTCACTTTGCTGAGTGCCTTTATCATAAATGGGTGTTGAACCTTATCAAAAGCTTTTTCCGCATCTATTGATATGACCATGTAGTTTTTGTGTTTGCTTTTGTTTATGTGGTGTATTACATTTATTGATTTACGAATATTGAACCGTCCTTGCATCCCTGGGATGAATCCCACTTGGTCGTGTTGTATGATGTTTTTGATGTATTTTTGGATGCGATTTGCCAATATTTTATTGAGGATTTTAGCATCTATGTTCATCAGTGATATTGGCCTGTAATTTTCTTTCTTTGTTATGTCTCTATCTGGCTTTGGAATTAGGGTGATGCTGGCTTCATAAAAAGAGTTGGGGAGTTTCCCATCATTTTGGATTTTTTGGAATAGTCTGTGAAGAATAGGGGTTAGCTCTTCCTTAAAAGCTTTGTAGAATTCTCCTGTGAAACCATCTGGTCCGGGGCTTTTGTGCAATGGGAGGTTTTTTATCGCTTCTTCAATTTCATCTGCTCTTATTGGCCTGTTCAGGTGTTCTACTTCTTTTTCATTGAGTTTTGGAAGATTATATTTTCCTAGAAATTTGTCCATTTCACCTAGGTTTTCAAATTTCTTGGCATACAGGTCCGCATAGTAATTTCTTACAATCCTTTCTATTTCTGTGGTATCAGTTGTAATCTCTCCTTTTTCATTTCTGATTGTGTTTATTTGGGTCCTCTCTCTTCTTTTCTTGGTGAGCCTACTTAAAGGTTTATCTATTTTGTTTATCTTTTCAAAAAACCAACTCCTGGATTCATTGATCCTTAGAATTGTGCTTTTAGTCTCTATGTCATTTAATTTTGCTCTGATCTTGGTTATTTCCTTCCTTCTACTTGCTCTGGGCTGTCTTTGTTGTTGTTCCTTGAGTTCTTGCAGGCATCGGGTTAGGTTGTTTGCTTGAAATATTTCTGTCCTCTTTAGGTGAGCCTGTATTGCTATGAGCTTCCTCTCAGGACTGCCTTCACTGTGTCCCATAAGTTTTGGGTTGTTGTGAGTTCATTTTCATTAGTTTCAAGAAGATTTTTGATTTCCTCCCTAATTTCAATCTTGACCCATTCGTTGTTTAATAGCCTACCATTCAATCTCCATGCTTTTGGGTGTTTTGGGTTTTTTCTTGTGGGGTTGGTTTCTAATTTCAGTCCCTTGTGATCAGAGAAGATGTTTGGTATGATTTCTATTTTCCTGAAGTTGTTGAGACTGGTTTTGTGTCCTATTATGTGATGTATCTTTGAAAATGTTCCATGTGCACTTCAAAAGAATGTGTATTTAGATTCTTTGGGATGGATGGCTCTATATATATCAATTAGGTCCATTTCTTCTAGAGTGTCATTTAATGCTGCTATCTCTTTGTTAATAGTTTGTTTGGAAGATATGTCCATTTTTGACAGTGGGGTGTAAATCTTCTACTATAATTGTGTTGGTGTCAATATCTTTCTTGAGGTCCTCTAGAATTCTCTTTATATATTTGGGTGCTCCTGTGTTGGGTGCATATATATTTATGATGTTGATGTCTTCTTGGTGGATTCTTCCCTTGAATTTTATGAAGTGACCTTCTGGGTCTCTCTTTATAGCCTTTTTCTGAAGTCTATTTTGTCTGATATGAGGATTGCTACCCTGGCTTTTTTTTCTTGTCCATTTTCTTGGAAAATTTGTTTCTATCCTTTCACTTTCAGTCTGTGGTGGTCTTTTGACCTGAGGTGGGTCTCCTGTAGGCAGCATGTGTGGATCATGCTTTCTTAACCAGTCAGCTATTCTATGTCTCTTAATTGGTGCATTTAATCCATTTACGTTTAAGGTTATTATTGAAAGGTACTTATTCATTGCCATTTATGTACCTGTGTTCCTCTCCATCTCTCTCTTTTCCTAAAGCAGCCCTTTTAATAATTCTTGTAGAACTGGCTTTGTGGAGGTGTATTCTTTTAGACTTCTTTTGTCTTGGAAGCTCCTTATTTGGCCTTCTATCTTTTTTCAGAGCCCTGCTGGATAAAGTAGTCTTGGTTGTAGGCCTCTGTATTTCATTACTTGGAATATTTGCTGCCATTCTCTTCTTGCTTGGAATGTTTCCATTGAGAAGTCACTAGCCAACCTTATTGGGACCCCCTTGTATGTTACTTCCTTTTTCTCCCTTGCTGCCTTTAGGATTCTCTCTTTGTCCTGGAGTTTTGCCATTTTAATGATGATGTGTCTTGCAGTAGGCCTCTTGGGGTTCCACCTGCTTGGGACTCTCTGCGATTCCTGGATCCGTGTGACGTTATCTCTCCTCAACTTAGGAAAATTTTCCATTATTAGTCTTTCAAGTAGGTTTTCTATCCCTTGTTCTTCTTCTTCCCCTCCTTGTATTCCTATTATTCGGATATTATTACGTTTCATATTGTCTTGCATTTCTCTTAAACTCTCCTCATTTTTTTCTGATTGTCTTTTCCATTACCTCGTCCGTCTGGGAGATTCTTTCCACCCTGTATTCGAGCTCACTTATGCGGTCCCCCGCCTCATCAATTCTACTCTTCATACCTTCTACTGTGTTCTTCAGTCCAGGAATTGTAGTCTTCATTTCCTCTTGGCGTTTACTGATGGTTTCTATTTCCTTTTTCATGTTGGTATAGTTTGCGGAGAGTTCATTGTAGCTCCCCTGTAGTTTCTGGTAGCTCGTTTTAAGCTCTTTGAGTTTCTTGATAACCAGTGCTTTGAATTCAATATCTGATAGTTGACTTGCCTCTATTTCATCTAACATTTTTTCTGAGGCTTCCTCCTTTTCTTTCATTTGGGGATTGTTTCTTTGTCTTACCATTGTTTGTGATACTCTTCTTGTTGTCCTCAGCTTCTTAGATTGATCTGTTCTGGTACCCTGAGTTTATGGTGTGAACTTCTGTGGTAGGATACCTGTGAAAATCAGTGGTGCAGTCTCCTGTAGGTACTTGGTATTCTCTGCTCCCACTACTCCTCTGGTTGGTTTTTAGCTAGTCAAACCTTTTCTTCTGGTCTCACTAGCTGCAGCAGCCTGAGAGGCTCTTATTGTGGCTCTTCTCGTGCCTCGGTAAGCTCAACTGGTCTCCCCAGTATCCCCCTCAAGATCCAGACTGGCGCCACTCTCCTGCACCCTACTGATAGCGGATTTTCTCCCAGGTTTCCAGCCCTGGTCTGGCATGAGGGTGCGGGCTCCCAGCCAGGCTTTCCTGGTATCACAGGCTTGGGTGTGGACCTTTCCCTGTGTTGTGGCTGAACACACAGGGCAACTCACAATTCTCCCAAACCAACAGCAACAGCCTGACTCCCTGTGTTTCCCTGTCTGCACCTGCTGAGTAGGGATGGAGCTGGTGACTGGCTCTCTTCCAGGGGCCCAGCCAGCAGCCTGAGACTCCCTGAGACTGTTCGCCAGCCAGTGCAGGTCCTGCGCCCCTGGGATAACTGGGGTGAGTCTCGAGATAAAATTATTAAGTAACAAGAGAATGTATGTGTGATGCATTCTTCAATTATTTATGCCCAAAATTGAATGAAATTTTAAATAAGCCATTCAGTGTTTGTTTGATGATGTATTTGGTACTTCCTATTAATCAGAAAGTGGAGATCTCTGCAAGAAATTAGTAGTATAATTGTTTTTTCAGAGCTACCTTGGTTATGATTGATTCCATTTTTCTTTATTCTATTGATATGGTGAATATGTTAATTGATTTTTACATCTTTTTAAAAGATTTTATTTATTTATTTTTGGAGGGGGAGGGAAGGAGAGAGGGAGAGAAATATCAATGTATGGTTGCCTGTCATGTGTCTCCTGCTGGGAACTGGCCTGCAACCCAGGCATGTGCCCTGACTGGGAATCAAACTGCGATACTCTGGTTCACAGGCCCATGCTCAATCCACTGAGCTACACCGGCCAGGGCTGATTTTTAAATCTTAAACCAAACTTGTGTAAATCCCACTTGATTACAATGTTGTTTCTTTTATATATTGCTTGATTTACTTGCTAACATTTTATTGAATATTTTTCATTTGTTTTCATAAGAGATATTGGCCTATAGTTTTCTTGGCACTATGCTGTTGGTATAATGCTCTCTCAAACTAATTGGGAAATGTCCTCTTTTATTTTCTGGAATAGTTTATGAAATAATACTATATAATTGGTATTACGTCTTCTTTAAATGCTTCTTTAAATACTTTTTTATTGTAGCTATTTGACTTGGAGTTTTTTATGTTTCAAAAATTTTAAGTATGAATGTAGTTTTTTAAATACATGCATGACTAAAGATTATCTAATATTTAGTGAGTTTTAGTAGTCTATGTTTTTCAAGGACATTGCATATTTTATGTAAATTGTTAAATTACATAAAATATATGTAATATATATAGCTTTATGCACATAAAGCTATTTGTAATATTTTCTTTTCCTTTTAACATTTGTAAGGTTTTTTTGTGATGTCTCTTCTTCTATTTTTTAAAAAATGTTTTATTTGTTTTTAGAGAGAGGGGAAAGGAGAGAGAAAGAGAGGGAGAGAAACATGAATGTGTGGTTGCCTCTTGCTTACCTCCTGCTGGGGATTTGGCCTGCAACCCTGGCATATGCCCTGACTGGGAATTGAACTGGCGACTCTTTGCTTCGCAGTCCAGCGTTCAATCCATTAAGCCATGCCAGCCAGAGCCTCTTCTGTTTCTAACATCACTAATTTGTGTCTTTTCTTTTGACTAGAGGTTTATCAGCTTAATGCA
Source organism: Sturnira hondurensis (assembly GCF_014824575.4). Lineage (NCBI taxonomy): Eukaryota > Metazoa > Chordata > Mammalia > Chiroptera > Phyllostomidae > Sturnira > Sturnira hondurensis. The sequence goes on from NW_028084643.1 coordinate 2,031,243, forward strand.
GTTTTTGTTTGTTTGTTTGTTTGTTTTGAAGAAGCCAGCTTTTGGTTTTATTTACTGTATTTTTCCCTTTTCAATTTTATTGATTACCACCCTATTATCATTTCCTTCTGTCTCCTTACTCTCGGTTTAACTTGTCATTTTCAATTTCTTCAGGGGAAATCTTTCTTTGATCCTTCTTTGTTAATGGAAGTAGGTAATATTTTAAAATTCCTTTGAAGCAGTGCTTTAACTATAAATTTTTGATATTGTATTTTACTTTTTATTCAATTAAAATATTTTCTAATTTCCCTTGTAACTTTGTTTTTGATCTATGGGTTATTTTGAAGTGAGTTGTTTGATTTTCAAATATTTGGGGACCCTTTGGATGTGTTTCTGTTCATGACTTCTAGTTTAATTCCATTATTATCAGAGAACATACTTGTTAAGATTTCAATTCTTTTAACTATATTGAAGTTTGCTTTATGGACCAGAATATAATCTATTTTGGTGAATGTTTTGTGGGACTGGAAAATAATGTATATTCTGCTTTCAATGGGAGTGTTCCATAAATGTCAGTTACATCAGATTAGTTGATCATATTGTTCAGGTTTCCTCTGTCCTCACTGATTTCCCATCAACTTGTTCTATTGATTTCTAAAAAAGGAGAGCTGAAGTCTTCAAATAAAACTGTGGATTTTTTCTGTTTCTCTTCTGTCAGGTTTTGCTTTGCATATTTTGAAGTTCCAGTGATAGGTGCATAAACACCTGGAATTGTTACATCTTGGAGAATCGACTCTTACATTCATAATGTATCTCTTTATCTCTGGTAATGTTTCTTGTTGTAGAGACTGTTGATTGCTTTTGTGGTTGATGTTATAGCAGGTTATCAACCTGTTTATTTTCAAATCATGTTTTCTTTCACCTTCTCTGAGACCTACTGCTAGTCTCAGTTCTTTGCTCTGCTGATTGGTCCTGTACTGCATGTGCACCTCTCAGGTGATCTATGATTTGGGTATGTTTGGAATCTGAGCTCCATTCTTGAAGCCTTTGCTAAACTGCTTGGGTCTCTCCCACACATGCAGGCAGAGGGGTGAACCTGAGACTTCTATGTGTTCATCTTCAAAGTAAGAATTGCTCTGATTTTATTTATCCCATCTCTTAAATTCCCCCACTTTCTCAACCTGCCAAGCCCTGTATCCTATTCAGCTGGCCAGATATACGGTGTTTCTACTGAAGTACGGCTCAATCACTATGTGGTTTCTTTTTCCAACCTCTGACTTTTCTCCACAACCCACCATCTTCTGTCCAGTTTTCAGGGGCCTCTGGTAGCTGCTTTCTGTACTGTGTTAGGTAGCATTAGTTGTAATCACAGGATAATAGACTGCCATAGTGGAATTTTCCCACTGTGTTGGGAGAGAACCTCAACTGCCTTTTGAGAAATATCTCAGGCAGGCTGAAAATACTTTATTGTCATGGGATTGCCAAGAAAATGGAGAAAACTGTTGAATTTGGGGAGGTTTGAGCAAAAAAAATGTTTGTTACTTGGGCTGTGGAAAGCCCTAGAGGCAAGGGAGTATTAACGATTTAATCAGGCCTTTGTCTTTAACTGCTTTTCCCTTTCTTTTCCCTCTGCTCTAAGGAAGTTTACTGATAAGGAAGTTTGTTTCAGAGGCAAAAACTATTTAAAGAAACTGTGAGCCCTGTATTTTCACAAAGAATATCAATCTATTCTTCCAGAAAGTCTGTTGCCCAAATTTGAAATTGTTCATTCAATTGGCATATTGCCCCTGCAGGACCACACTTTCCTTTGTGGGGTGGGAATTAATTTTTCTTCTCTTAGTTTGTCATGTAAGAGTACTAAGTAGATTACAACCTTGGGATTTTCACACATTATTGAAAAATCTGTTCACAATGTGAGAAGGTCTTGCATAGACTTGTCTATACCAATGTGTAAAAACCTCCAGCTACCTTTGAAATTGTGAGGACAAGCTATGTTCCTCATTAAATGTACAGACTAATGTCTGAGCAAAGTGTAAACTTTCTAACAGACATTTTCCAAAATTTGAATTTTTCTGTATTTAAAGTGACTTCACCCTAACCTTTAAGCTTATGAATGCAAATTACTGGAACTTTTGTATTCATAATTATAATATTTGCTTATAAAAATATACCTGAGCATTTAAAATTCATGAGAAACTAGTTGAAATTTTGGATTTATATGTTAATGCTTTTTGAATAAAAATCTAAATATTTAGACTCAAAATACTTGCACAAATCCTGCATATATCAAAATTAGGATGACATTTTAAAGACTGGTTTTGGAATTGAAACATTAACTGATCTGTACTTAGAAATTTAGGGTTGCCATGGTAAAGTCTATGTTTTATTTGGTTCCTTTGTCCCCACTTGTTTTGATTCTCAACTTTGCAAAGGTAGGCTACTTAAATCTTTCTTTTTCTTTTGGTGAAATAATTGAAATGTTCAAAGAGGAAAATTCAAAAATAAGCATAATGGCATTTCCATATCATTCCTGAAATGGGCTTGGGCCAGCATGGTACAGAATAGAATCCACAGAAAGAAAGATTAGACCACCCATGGGTCTCCTATCCCCTAAAAACAGCATGTCTGGGCACAGCTGGGCTCATCCTGAAGACAAGAGGGAAGAGCAGACCCCATTCCCTTCCCTGTGCATTTTTATAGAGCAAGTGTGAGTGGCCTTGCCACTGGAGACATTGATTGAGATAGACTGCCTCATAGTCTGGGCTTTAGTGCTAGTAGTTTATAGGATTTATTGGAGACCTTGTGGGACATTAAGTTCATGTCCAGCCTCTCTTTCTAGGAGAAAGGCAGCTCACCAATCCAGCTAGGTGATTGCCAGGCAACCTAAGAAGAGCTCTTGAGGGGCTTTAGATATTACTGCTTATACTTCCAATACTTGGATAATTCTAGATTTATACATAAGTTGTAAAGATAGTTGCTATTGACTGAATGTTTGTGACATCCAAAATTCCCATGTTGAAACCTAATCCTCAATGTGATAGTATTTGGAAATGATGTCTTTGTGAGGTTATTAGGTGAATGGGATTAGCATTCTTGTAAAAGAGACCTTAGAGAGTTCCCTATCCCCTTCCACCACGTGAGGACACAGCAAAAAGTCAGCCATCTATGAACCAGGAAGTGGGCTCTTGACACTAAATCTGCTGCTACCTTGATCTTGAACTTCTCAGTCTCCAGAACTGTGAGAAATAATCTGTTTGTTCAAGCCACCCTTGTCCATGATATTTTTGTTACAGCACCCTGAACGGACTAACGCAATAATAATACAGGACAGAAATTTTCAAACATGTTTTTAACTAAAGGCATACATAAACTAATTACTAAAATTCCATGGCACACCAAAAATATATTTTTTGCTGATCTGACAAAAAAGGTATAATTTTGAGTCACTCATACTCAATGGCTATTGTTATATAGGCTGTTGTCATTTTTTAATTTGACTATCTAAGAGAAGAGAGGTCAGTGCCTCTGACTGAATAGTCAGCTATTGAATGTTTTAAAAATGCTTGCGACACAGTGGTATAGAGAATTTCTATGCATCCTTTATTCAGTTTTCCCAAATATTATTACCATGGTATACCTGTAAAAAAACTAAGAAATTAATTACTACTAACTGAACTTTAGACTTTGTTCTGATTTTTGTCAGTTTTCCACTTTGTCTTGTTTCTGTTCCAGGATCCAATCCAAAATACCATATTGTCATTTAGTTTGTATATATTTTCATGATGGGAGGATTGATTTTATGGCTTTCTGTCACTGAAAGTTTTCTGATCCTAATTTCTCCAGTTAGAGTCATCAGCAAAATTGCGTGTAAAAATGAACTGATTGGAAAATCCAGTCAGGAATATGCTGTGTTGACACTTCTTTTTAAAGTATACTCACTTTGGGTGCCAGATCGTGATCAGAATTACTGGAAGTCAGGGCATTATCTCAATACCATCCGTTTGACTTAGCCCAGTGACTGTACACCAGAGACATGCAGAACATGTCACGAAGTTAATGAACAAATGAGGGTCGCTACCTGAAGCTCACTCATCATAATTTTGCCTCATGTTTCAACAGATCAGTGCCACTTTTTTTTTAGAATTCAGGTGGTTCCTGATGAACTTTTAGTTTTATAACACTACAAATTCTTACAGGAAAATGGAAAATAGTGCATCCTGTTTTTTTATCATTTATCAAAACAAAGCTAATAAGAAAAACTATAATTTTATCATTGTTTATACATAATATAGGTTCTGACAGCCAATGTCATTCACTACTACTACCTCCTTTTCTTTGTACTTTTTTGAAGAAAAATAGTTTACTCAGTGAGATTTTAAGAAGTTGGATGTTCAAGAAATTTTACTTGGTCTTTTCACTTTAAAACATTTTTTAATTTTTCAATTATAGTTGATATACAACAGTACATTAGTTTCAGGTGTAAACCCAGTGATTAAACATTTAGGTAACTTATGAAGTGATCACCTTAATAAGTCTAGTACTCATAGGATATCATTCATAGTTCTTACAATATAATTGACTATATTCTCTATGCTGTACATTACATCCCTGTGACTATTTTGGTAACTGGGAGTTTGCACATCTCGACCCCCTTCCTTCTTTGGTCTCTCCACTTTACATGGATGAAGTCTGCTTGTAGATTTTCAAGGAGCCAAGTTATAAATGTGACGAGATGATGCATGAACTAAGTTAGGGTAATGGACAGTAGTTCCTGAATGTCTGTTTCTGCTAAACAAGTATCTATATTTTTGAATGATGTTGCTGACACTGCTCAGAGACACAGACACACATAGCCTCTCAAAACCGGATGATCTGTCAAAACATTTTTAAATTTTATTTTCACATCTTTTCAATTACAGTTTACATTCAATATTATTTTGTATTAAATTTCAAACACGCAGCATAGCAGCTAGACAATCATATACTTTACGAAGTGTTTCCCCTGTTATTTCAAGTGCCCACCTGACACCATACATAGTTATTACGATATTATTGACTATATTCGTTGCGCTGTACTTTACATCCTGTGACTAACACCCAGTCTCTCAACGCCCCCTGCTGTCTGGCAACCATCAGTCTGTTCTCTGTATCTTTGATCTGTTTCAGTTTTGTTTGTTTGCTTATATAGTTCTTTATATTTTAAAAGATTTTATTTATTTTTAGAGAGCAGGGAAAGGAAGGGAGAAGAGAGGAAGAGAAACATCAATGTGTGAGAGAACATCAATCAATTGTGTCTCTCATGCTCCCGATTGGAGACCTGGCCTGCAACTCAGACATATGCCCTGACTGGGAATCGAACAGCATTTTTTTGGTTTGTAGGCTGGTGTTCAATCCACTGAGCCACACCAGCCAGGGCTGCTTATCTGATTCTTTAAATTCCACGTATAAGTAAAATCAAAATGTATTTGTCTTTGGCTGACTTATTTCACTTAAGATAATCCTCTCTAGGTCCATCCATGTTGTCACAATCACTGACACCACATTCAGCCACATTCTTTTTATGGCTGAGGAGCATTCCATCGTATGTATATACAACATCTTTTTTATCCACCCATCTTTTGATGGGTGCTTGTCATCACATTTTCAAAGAACTCCCTGTGATAAGAGTAAAAACAAGGCAACAAATACATCGGAAAATATATGTCCATTACAGGAGTCAGTGATAGCATTTCATTTGAATTTAAACTTAAACTCAAATGAAATAAAATGAAAAGTTAAGTTTCTCAGTTGCACTATCTATATGTGGCCAGTAGCCACTATTTGGACAGCAAGAATGTTTCTATAATCACAGAAGGTGATTGCATTTACAGAAGGACTGCATTTAAAGCTATTTGTGCAATATTGAGCACCCTTTGAAGACTAAGCTGAAATGATTCTGAAACCGAACATATCTGATTTTCTTGGTTACATTTATAAGTTTCACTTTAATTCTGCTTAGGTTCCGTCTGAAGAAGTAGCCCTAACTACTCTAACCAGTATTTTCAAGTTGAATTCTACCAACTTTTCCATTTGCAAGGCTACCTGCAAATGGAAAGATTTCCAGTACAGATCTAATGTTCCATAAATAAATTTATGATTTTATGTTTCAGTCTAGCCACATATTGTTACATTCTGCAGGGCTCATTCTAGTTGCACATTGTGCTTCAGAACCACAAAGAGCTCTATCTTGTGCTTTTGTTTCTTGTTCATAGAGATTATTTTTTGAGCTGAGCTATTCCTTTGGTGCTTCACCTATTCATGTTTTATCTATTGTTGCTACGTGCTTGGAAGGGCATGGCAGTAGGGGACAGCGAGATACATGAATGCATTAACTTACTATGCCATTTGTGCACCAAAGACTTAACACATCATGCCTGAGACTGTAATCTTTACAAAGTCCTGCTTGCATGTGGCCTTTAGCTGATGACTGGGAACTCGGCTGTCAAAGCATTCCCAGTAGTCAACATTTAACTAGATCTGCTTGGTTTCAGAATTACTTTGCCTAGACTGTGCAAATAAGATTTACAAAAATTGCTTTTGTTCCTTCCTGGAGTATGTACTAGTCACAGAGTCCCTATCTGGCCAGTCCCCAGTAAAAACCTTGGGGGTTGAGTCTAATGAACTTCCTTGGGCAGAAACATGACTTACACAATGCATTTTTGTATCTGGGGGAAGAGTGTGCTCTGTACCACCCCTCAAGGAAGGGAGAGAACATAAAAAATCCTCTACATGGATTCCTCCAGCTCTTGCCTGCCAGTTCCCTGTTTTCATCCAGCTGATTATCCCAGTCCTCTGCTGTAATGAATCTCAGTCATGGGGACAACTATATCTGAGTCTTGTGAATCTTCCTAGTCAACCTCCGAACAAGGGCTAGTTTGGGGGACTCCTGACACACCATCCTTGACAGAATTCTGTCTTCATATTTCAAAGCAATGATAAAAAGGCTTTTGTAGTGGGCAACTAAGAAGTCTCAATGCTCAGCCTGAGCAGACTTAAATTTCATCCTGAGGAGGCTAGAGGAAATGAAATAATATCTAAAACACATATCAAGTATTCCTAAACCTAGCACATAGTAGGAATTCAAATAATGTTACTTGCAGTTTTCTTTCTCTTATCCCTCCCACACCAGTCCTGCCAGCATGCAATATTTTTAAGTGGGTGGACACTATGACGCATTCAGGTTGCTCATTTTTCCTGCTGCTATTTTCTTTGCTAGAAAGCACACAATATATTTCAAAGTTAGACCATTAGCCAGGTTTGTTCTTTTGGCATCTGGTATTTCAGGGGCTTTCAGTTTTAACTCCTATTTATTTTATCAACTGTTCCTTCCAATTGCTCTCTCTAAAAGGAGAAATATGAAACACAGAAAGAGATCATTTTATATTTTCAAAGCCAGCAAGGTCAAGCAGGAGAACTCATAATTGAAATCTACAATGTGTATTATTTTTACTTCTTGCAAACAAAAGAGAAGAGATGAGGCCATGACCCAAAATGCCAGCACTTTTGCTGATGGAGAATAGTAGATATTGAAGCAATTACTAGAGCTTAGATTTCAGGCCTGGGATGGGTGTGAGGGCACATAGCCACTTACAGGGGAAATACTCATTTAAGAAATTTTCTTTTCCTAATACTGGGTCCAGTGACTTAAATTTTTTAGCTACTTATTCTATCATGGTCTATAAGTCTGGCCACTGACAAATCAGTGATCAAATTATAATTGATAAGGTTAAGGACATGCAAGGTTGTACTTAGTCCTCAGAAAAGGATATTCTGGCTCCTGCATGTGCAGTTCCAGTGGCTCATTTCTCTTTCTACCCCTTCTCTTTCACAAACCTATCTCTCTCTTTTTTAAAAAACTCAGTAGTGTTCCACGGAGTACCGGTATCTTTATATAACTGTCCCTTAGGCATCTCAAATTTATTGTATTCAAAAATGAAACCAAAGCAAACCAGACTAAACAATAACAACAAAAATAAAACAAAACAAAAGTGAATTTGATTCACAGAGTATCAACCTTTGGAAAATACCCATTATATATCAGTGCTATGGTGAGAATGTCCGTGTAGATGATTCTATTTGCTCTATGGGAGTTTCTCATCTGACACATCATGTTACACCTCTGTAGAGACAATGGTCTTGGTAGGAAATACCTTTGGGATGAGAGAAGCCTCAGTTAAGCATCTTGGGATGTCCATTCAGTGGTCCACTGCCTATGCAGAGGTTGATGGATCAGAACTGCAACTATCTTCCACCTTTGTGAAGCAGCTCCATGTGGGAAATGGGAGAGTTTCATATCCATTCCTTTGCAATCTCTAGATAAGTTGTAAGTACCTTGCAATCAGCAGGAAAATCGCTCAATCTAACGCTCTTCATTTCCAGTGTGGCTTCTTTGATGAATGACACAATTATGAAAGGGTCAGAAATACTCAGTGCTGCAGAGTCCCAGCCCAACAAACATCCGGAGGCCATCTCCCATGTCTGAGGCTGATTGTTTGATGCTTTTTGTTCCTTATCTATTGCTCCTACTATCTCCTACTGTCTATTACTGCTGTTTCTTCTGGCGTCTGCCTTACCTGCTGATCACACATTGACTTTTCTGATGGTAGACACTGCTAAACCCTGTAGCTGACTTTAGATATTATTATCTTTCCTCTGACTGCAAAGTTGCAAAATGTTCTATTTAAAAAAAATTCTCCAAGAATACATTTGGTTACCTACCATTTGCTCACACAAGCTGCACATTCATTCTTTTTCAATGTAGACTTTTATTTTCACACATTATGATTCATTGGCAGGAAGAAAATAAGGGAGTAAATGCAGGTATAGGAGAATAAAAAAAAACAGAAAAAGGTGGTTACATGATTTGATGTAGTCCTGAGCACATTTGCTGTGAAATATAAATGATACATCTACACAAACTGTAGAATTTTTACCAACCACTATTGTCATGGGATTTCAATACGCCCCCCTGCAGTCATGGTTGAAGAACCTGAGGTTAGACAAACCTAGGAGGGATGACACAGGATAACGTGTGTTGAGCATCTACTATGGCTCCATTATTTTTAGACTGTAACTGAGGACTCATGGTTGGTGAGAATAATCAATCTGAAACTGTCACCTGAAATGTCTATAAGGATAAGTGTCTGTGAGTAGAATAAGGTGATAGATCCTCTAGATTAGGGTGTCCTCTTTTTTAACAAGTGCTATACAAATGAACATTTCTAAATCAGTGGAATATTATTTCTCAAATAAAATGAACATTTCTAAATCAGTGGAATATTATTTCTCAAATAAAATATTGGTAATAGTTACAAAAGAAATACTACTGGAGATGTCCTTGACAGCAGCAGGATAAGAACAGTGCTGGAGCCTGATTTCTGCTGTCTCTTTTTAGAAGGTGCTGTGATAATACCCCAGAACCCTGGGGCTTTGTGAAACATAAGGGGATTGTTTGGTCTAGTAGAAAGAGAACAATGCAGAAGAATTGTACCTGTACCTGCATTTACTTCTTGACTCATATGGACTGGCAGTTTGAATCCCAGCTTTACTGAAACTAACTCTTGATCTCAACAATTTATTTAATTTCCTTGAACATCAGTTTTCTCATCTTAAGAAATAGGAGAAAATAGTATATATTTCAAGAGATAGTTGTAAGGAATGACTATGATATGTATAAGTGTGGCACACAGTAGGATTTAACAGACAATAGTTTTCTTTTACCCTTCCTTAATTAACATCTTTCCTTCAGACTAGAATAAAGAGGAAGGAATTTTAACATTTTGTTAAAATGTAAGGATAATATTTGGGAATAAGATTCTAGCATTGTCTTGGCTTTTCTTCCACATGTGAAGATTGGTTTTGATAGGGTTAGTAGAGAGCTGGCCTCGAGAAGATGAGAATGGGAGATGGTCATATTAGGTAAGAGGAAGCCTGGCAAGAGGGAGGGAGAGCTAATGGGGGTCAAGTGAAGTTAAGTCTGGTGAAGGTGTCTTTCTATTACTAGGGATGAAGGGTAGTGAAATGTGTCTGGGCTAAAATGGAACATTAGATGGACAGATTGATGTCTTAGGAAGGGAATAATGATGAGGTTGTAAATTATAGATTTCCAAAATAAATATTACTACTGGGGATTGAATACCAAATATATCACAGAATCACAACTTCTGAGCTGGGAGGGAATTCATCCTTCCTCTGGTCCCCTTCCTTTGGTTTATAGATGAGGAACCTGACAGTCAGAGGGGTTAAGTGCCTATCATGGAGTCTCTTGGTAAGCTAGTATCAGGATTACAGTCTGGTATATTTCCTCTGTAATATATTGCCTCTCAGTTCTCTCCTTATTTCCAGATAGTGATTCTGTAGTCTCCTTCAGTATCCAGTTATATTGTTCATGATCTAGAATGCAATTCTCAAATAAGAAATTCTGTTTTATAGATATTTAAAACTCAGCAACTAAACATATTTTCTGATATTTTTTAAAAAAATTGCCCTTCCTACAATATCCTTAGATAAATTAGTAATGTGTTCAACACAGTAATCCCTTAGACATGAGGAGAAAATTCATATAGATAAAAAGGAAGTTTTTATAAGGAGTAGAATCACATTTCAAAACATTTAGTAAAGAGGGGCCCCAGTGGTCTAAGCAAGAGCAGGAACATTAAAATACTTCCCCGTTTAGGTCTAATTCAATTACAACCAAAGAATATAACTGGCTAAGGTAAGAAAATCACAGAGGCTTGTTAATGATGTCATAAAGAGCTTTAGAAAATATTTAAAAAAATTTAAAAAGTCAAATGAAATAAAATATTGGTATAAAAACCACAGAGATTTAAATATAATGTGTGCTATTGTTTGAGGAAGCAAACACTAAGATTGAAGAGACAGGAGGGTGTTGGTACATTAATGTATTGCTATTTTCTGGGGGAGGTTATGGAGTTCTGGATGGTCTACTTATAATAATAAAATTTATAAGCAACTAGTACATACATCAGATATTGCTTTATTACATTTGAATGAAAAATATAATTGTCACAAGGATAAGAAAATTTAAGCTTGTATGTCAGACACATGTTCTTAGTGTGAGCATTCTATAGTCTATGCCTAAAATCCAAATAAAAACTAAAAAGTTACTTAGGGTGTATAGTCAACACAACAAAAGTTATTTGGATAATTTTCATTGCTAGTTTCATCAAGCTATGATAATCTGATGAATCCATACTCCTCCTGTGGGAGTAGGCTTCACTCTCACCTGATATTTATGTTCATGGGTAAGGAACCTTTTTTTTCTGGATGGTGCTGGGACCACAATATCAATATTATAGTTGTAAACTCTCAAAAGCAAACAATCTCCTTTGTACTTGATATATTCTTTTTAATATATTTTATTGATTATGCCATTACAGTTGTTCTATTCACCCCCCTTCATTCCTCTCCACCCTGCACATCCCCTCCCCCACCATTTCCCCCTTTAGTTTATGACCACGTGTCACAAGTACTTTAAATTCTGTATTTCCCCTACTATTCCTGCCCTCCCCCTAACTATTTTCTACCTGCTATCTATGCTACTTATTTTCTGTACCTTCTCCCCGCTTCTTCTCCTCCCACTCCCCTGTTGCTAATCCATGTGATCTTCATTTTTATGGTTCCATTCCTGATCAAGCTGTCCTCTTAAATTGCTTTTGTTTTAGGTGTGGTTGTTAATAGCTGTGAGTTTGCTGTCCTTTCACTGTTCATATTTTTTTATCTTCTTTTTCTTATATAAGTCCCTTTAACATTTCATATAATAAGGGCTTGGTGATGATGAACTCCTTGAATTTGATCTTATCTGAGAAGCACTTTATCTGTCCTTCCATTCTAAATGAAAGTTTTGCTGGATAAAGCAATCTTGGCTGTAGGTCTTTGGATTTCATGACTTGGAATACTTCTTTCCAGCCCCTTCTTGCCTGTAAGGTGTGTTTTGAGAAATCCGCTGACAGCCTGATGGGAACTCCTTTGTAGGTGACTGTCCCCTTATCTCTTGCTGCTTCTAGGATTCTCTCCTTCATTTTAATCTTGGGTAATGTAATTCTGATGTGCCTTGGTGTGTTCCTTCTTGGATCCAACTTCTTTGGGACTCTCTGAGCTTCCTGGACTTCCTGGAAGTCTATTTCCTTTGCCAGATTGGGAAAGTTCTCCTTTATTATTTGTTCAAATAAGTTTTCCACTCATGGCTGTTCCTTTTCCCCTTCTGGTACCCCTATAATTTGGATGTTGGGACGTTTAAAGATGTTCTGAAGGTTCCTAAGCCTCTCCTCATTTTTTTTGAATTCTCGTTACTTCATATTTTTCTGTTTGGTCATTTTTTCTTCCTTCTGGTCCACTCCCTTGATTTGAGACCCAGTTTCCTTTCCATCACTATTGGTTTCCTGTGCATTTCCCTTTATTTCAATCAGTTTAGCCTTCATACATTCCTCTAATATGTGGCTAAAATCAACCAATTCCATGAACATCCTGATCACCAGTATTTTGAACTGTGCATCTGAAAGGCTGGCTATTTCTTGGTCACTTAGAATCATAGGCTCTGGGGCTTTGAGTTCTTGAGCTACATTTTAGACTGTTTGTGCCTGTTACCTATGAAGAGCGGAGCCCTAGGTGTTCACCAGGGTGGGGCAACCCAGGTTGCTGGGTAGGGATGAGGTAAATGGGGGCGGGGTCAAAGAGCAGCAATGGCAGCTCCCTATGCTGCTTCCTGCCACTGGGGCCAGTGCAGTCTGTCTCAATGCTTGCTCCTTTGCTGGTTTATCTGCATGAATGTGTGACTGAGGTCAGCCTGCCACCTTGTGCCCTCACTGGGTCTGCCTGTTGCTACCCCACACCTGGGATCCATCCACGGCTGCCTGGGTGCCTGGGTCAAGGAATCTTTCCTTCCCGACCCTGCTCCGCTGCTGGCTCCACCCCTGGCTCTGCCCCTCCTACCGCTCTGTAGAAGGGTTCATTGTTGTTGGACTTCCGTATAGTTCAATTTTCTGTGTTTTGGCTGCGTTTTTGTTTACTAAACCTTTGTTGTCTTTAAACTTGGTTGTGGGAGAAGGCACAGTGTTTCCACCTATGCCTACATCTTGGCAGAAGTCAGCCGATATATTCTTTTTTATTCAATAAATATTGGTGAATAAATATTGATTCAATAAATATTGGTGAATACCTAGAATTTGTCAGGCAATGTGCTAGTCTGGGCATAAAAGAGGAAGCAAAATAGACACAGCTGCTGTCCTACAGACATTAAGGTCTAGGTCTTCACTGAAGTTGAAGATACACAATTAAACAAGCTGGGACCCCAGGAAGCACAGGGTGTGGAAGTGAATAGGACCAAAGGTTGGGGAAGTCTTCTTGTTGGAGGTGGTATCTTGTTGGGAACTGTTCTGCCTGGTTTCAGGAGTTGTAACTAGCCCTCATGGCTAAGAATGAGTGAACAAACTCTGGAATGCAAGCCACAAGGAGACAAAGCTTGTCTCAGGTAGCAAACACTGCTTCTGCTTCTTCCCCTTCCCCCAAAGCATGGTTGATGTCCATGACAGGTAAGACTCCTCACACAGAGAGGGGCAACTTAAGCCAGACATGATCACTTGGGAAGCCATCATGGAAGGATCAGGGGGCTGCAACAAAGAGGGAGCGATGGATCCTTAGCCCTCCCCTCCCCCACTATTCTGACATAGCCTGAGTGCCCTTGTCTTCTGAGAGAAGAGGTTCCTGGCTCTAATCCACTTAAGCTTGAAAACCTGTGATAGAGAGGCGGTGCAGCTCCTTGCCTTGCTAGAGTGGGATCCAGGGTAAATCAGGCATAAGAAAGAATTCCTAAAAATCCTGTGAAACCTGCTTTGTTTAGAATGTTCTCATATAAATGATAAGGGCCCAAGGAAGGAGTTTGTTCCTCAAAGTTTTATGGCTCTTTAGCTATCTGACCCTGACTGAGAATAAGCCCTAATAGTTCTTTGAATGATATCTATTGTTTGATCCTTACCTGTATTCTTGTGCAAACGAACCCAATAAAAGCCCCTTGAGGAAGGGGCTCCTGGCCCTTCCCCTTTGAGGGATCTACTACCTCTCCTCCCCAAGCAGATCATGTCTTGGTAGTTTCACTTTCATTTGTGGTGGATGGAGGAACTTTGTGGGCAAAGTCGCCCCCACAGTGTCTTACTTGTGACTTCAAGGTTGGGTATCAATTAGCTAGTTAAGGGGCATAATAGGTTTCAGGAACGGCCAGGATGAGCAAAGATCTAGAAATAAAGGGAAATACATGTAAAACAAAGAAGAGCACAGTGTGATATTCTTTCTTGACAAATATGCAATTAAAAAAATTAATATACATTGTTGGTGAGAAAGTGGATACATAGGAGTGAAAATTGGTATGAATTCTTACAAGTTAATTTGGCAACATTATGCAAAAAGTTTAAAGATATGTGTACATTTGACACTGTAATTTTAGAAATTTATTGTAATGAAATAATTATAGATGTGTAAAAAACCAAAATAGTCCAGATCTTTGTTTTGTAACAAAAATGTTATTGTCAAGTCATCTAATGGTCTAGGTTAGGGGTTGGCAAACTACAGTCGAAATAGCTATGGTATTTCACCTGATTTTCTTTGACTCTTTATTTTGAAATAACTATGGATTCACTGGAAAAAAAAACAGCCAGAAAGGTCTTGTATCTTTCACCTAATTTCCTCCATTGGTTACATCTTATGTAGTACCTACAGTGTAATACCACAGACCAGGGAATTAACAGTGTGATGTGTGCGTAGATTTCTATAATCACAACCATAATCAAGAACCATTCCATTATCAGAAAGGTCTCCCTTGAGCTACCCTTTTGCTAGCATGCCCACAATTTCTCCCTTCCCATTTCTAAATCTCGGCAACCACTTATCTCTTCTCCAGTTCTATCATGTTGTCATTTTGGGAATGTTACATACAGGAAATCATATAGTATGTAATCTTTTGAAATTGTTTTTCTTCAGATTTCATCATATCCTTGAGATGCATCTAAATTATACTTGTATCAATATTCCTTTTTAGTACTTAGTAATATTGCAAGGTATGAATATATCACATTTTGTTTAATCATTCTATTGAAGGAATTGTGGTTGTTTGCCATTTTTGGCTATCACAAATAAAACTGCTATGACCATTTATGTGCAGCTTTTTGTGTGAACTTATGTTTTCATTTGTCTGAGATAAATGCCTAGAAATGTAATTACTAGGTCAGATGGTTAGAGTAGATTTAGTTTTTTAAATAACTTCTGACAGGCTGTACCATTTTACAATTCCCCAAACAATGTATAGATGATCCAGTGTCTCTGTATCCTTACCAACATTTGGTATATTTGGTATTTATTTTAGCTGTTCTGATAGGTCTGTAGGAATATCTAACCATGTAAGTCCTTTGCCTGGTGAATGGTTTTCACTATCACACAGTCTTGAGTTCTATAGCTATAAAATACATCTTAAAATCAGAGTGATTCCTCTATCTGACTTTTTTTGTTGGGGGGGTGTGAAAATTGCTTTAGTTTTTCTGGTTCCTTTGACTTTTCATTTAAATATTAGAATGATCTTGTGTCAATTTGCAAAAAAATGTTTGCTGGGGAAGAATTTCATAGGAGTTATATTATGGATTGACATGATCATTATTGCGTTATATCTCTCAATTCATGAACATAATATGTCTGTTACCTGTTTTTGCAAATAAAGTTTCATTGGAACACAGTAATGCCAATTCATTATTTACACATTATTTATCATTGCTTTTTTGCTATAACGGCAGAGTTGAATAATTGTGACAAATACTGTATGTGTCAAAAAGCTTAAAATATTTATTATCTGGCCTATTATGCAAAATTTTCCAGCCTCTGTATCAGAGAAACATTCAAACTACATTGTTAAGTGGGAAAAGCATATTACAGAACAGTCTAAAGGGTATGGTACTATTTAATTTTAAATATAAATTTCAATCACATTCACATGTATATCTATGTATAGTAAAATAACTGAAAAATACAAAGAAATATTTTAACTGTGGTTCTTTCAGGACAGTAGGTGATTTAATATCTTTGTGTGTGTATGGTTGTCTACATCTTTCACTTTCTATTTTAGCTATCTAAAAGAATTTTGTCAGGTTAAGGAAGGATTCTCTTAAAATCTCCATCACCAGTCTTTTGAAACTCATTCCTTTCAGGTAAAAAGAGACTTTCAAATCATAAAAGAAATGACAATCAGTTGCTTATGTTAGAGATAATGAATAATACTTTTCCAATATGCCTTTTCAAAGCATAGATGGATTCTTGCAGATTAGTAATTTAAGCGTACTCTTAGTCAATAAGCATAGATAAGAAAATGTCATAGATATAGATATAGTCTTGATCCTTGGTTTATTCTTGATAATAACAATTGACTGATTCACACTTGAGATTTATTTATCAGTAACTGCATGCATATACCACATGCTGAAGCCTGAATACTGAGATGAGCAAATTGGTTACTGTTGAATGGCCATTTCAAATTATGGATACTGGCAAATGAACACTTGCTCTTTTTGTGACTCTAACCTACTGTTAACTGTTATTGCAGAGTGACAGTTTTTTTTCCCTCTGTTCTGATGGTGGAGCAACATAGATAGAGACTGAATCAAATGGGAAGCTACATCATGAGACTAACCAGCTATTTGTAAAGCTAAGCATGTGGCATAAACACACAGTGATTATTGCTATTTTTTACCTGGAAAGGGCTCTGATAGGGTCATGAAAGACCAAAGAGGTGTATGGAAAGGACATAAGTACCTGACAGGTTAATAACCCACTTCACAAAATCAATGCAGTTCAAATGACTCCATTCTTTTTCCAGAGTGATTATTTCTTAAACCCTAATCTTTATTTTTAACCCTACTTTAAATCCACTCTGCAAGTACTCATTCATGTAGTGTGAGTTGAAATAAATTAACATTATTTCAATAGTTCTAGGAGTCATACATTAATATTCCCTTCATCATAACCAATGAAGAGAGTTTTTATAGGGAAAAGACATGAAATTCTAAAAGGATCTGATCCTGCTTGAAAACAGGCACACAATTTTTCAAATGAAAACATGTTTATTACATGAAGGCTGCAGATGCTCGAAACAGCTTGTTATCCCTTTACTTTTAGGTAGTGCCCACACTGCGCCAAGAACAGCAGAGATCTGGCAATTTTATAATTAAATGTGATCAATATTGACAACTGAACAGCATCATTCTGGCCCTGGAGTAGATTTCTGGGCCACGGTTATCCTATTTGTCTACATTGCTCATATTAACTGGGTAATCTGGCTGATCAAATTTCCACTTCCATAATACCAACTTGAAACAGAGAGGTTTAGGAATTTGCACTACAGTAGGGAATGAATACAAGGTGCTCCTTTGGTCACCAGTTCTTTCAGCAAATGAAGGATAACAACCACCAACTTCCACTATGCTTGGTATGTGGAGATTACAGTAATGAATAAGGCACAGATCCTTCTCTACAAGAAACTTAGATAAAAACAGGGTGTGTAATCATGACAGTATGATGTAAGGCACATATGTCATAAGAAATATGTAGATGCGGTACTGTAACAATTCATAAGATGAAGGCATTAATTTTACTAGGAGAACCTCAGAAAAAGTTTTCTGGAGAAAGTTACCTTGAGCAGGGACTTGAAGACAGGATGCAGGGTAAGGCAAAGGCACAGAGAGGGATGCAGAGGCATTAACTACAGTAAGCTGAAATTGCTATAAAAATTCCAGGATGCTTCGAGGAACTCAAAGGCAGACATGCAGCCTCAGAAGGGACCTGGAATTAGGGTTGGGAAGCCCTCAGGAAGGAGCCCAGGGAATTCTCTCTCCACTCTTGCTTCAGTATTTCTTCAGACTTACCTTCTTTGCTTCTCTGTTCACATGGTGGACTATGGCTACTCCCAACTTTTTAACTGAAGGGCCACAAAAGAATCTTCTTGCCCTAGATTATGTTAGTTTTATGAACTATTGCAGAAAAGTGAAGTCACAAATAAACATATCTTCTAGGGGAAGACCTGGAACTTTCTAAATAAGGAGAGATGACTTGCATGCTGGTCAGAGATTACCTAACTGACATTCGTTGCTCTGTTTATGGGGAACTGTAGAGCAGGGCTATTGGAATACAGGTTTGGAAGGGTAGTTGAAAGATTATGAAGGACATTGGAGAACCACTGAGAAGACTGGCAATATGAAATGAAGTATGCTCTGGACAAAAAAAGCTTGACAACACTGAGTAGGATGAAATGAATAAATAGACTTTTTTGTCTTATTTTTGTATTTATTGATCTAATTGCATTACATGCACTTTTATAAGCCACTTTAACTTCACTTGAAACCAAGGTGGAAGATAGTACAATAATCATCAATTTAAACAAAAAGGCCAGGTGTTAGCTAAAAAAACTTGACTTTGAGTTTGTCTTATTTATTAATTTGCTTTATGGTGACCGCATGTCACTGAACTATGCTGGGCCTAGGTTTAATGGTTTTAAAATGTGATAGATATGGAGAATATAGTGCTAAATGAAATAAGTCTGACAGAAAAAGTCAAGAACCATATGATTTCACTCATGTGGGTATAAAACAGAGGAAAACAAACAAGCAAACAAAAACTCATAGACACAGACAACTCTTTAGTGGTTACTAGGGGGATAGGAAGTGGGGAAGTAGTAAAGGGTAAAGGGGGGCAAATATATGCTGTCAAAAGGAGACTTGACTTTGGGTGGTAAAAAACACAATGCAATATATAGATGATGTACTATAGAATTGTACAAATGAAAGCTATATAATTTTATTAGCCAGTTACCCCAATAAATTTAATAGTGAAATAAATAAATACATAAATAAATGAAATGTGAGGGTGAATTACAGTAAAAATGGCTCTTGTGTGGCCCTCATTCTCCTTACCCCATCCAGACAGTGTTAAAGTTCCTAATTATTCCCCCCTGAGCTTGGACTGGGCTTCAGAATCCTTCCCGAAGGAGCTCTACTGCAGGTGTTATTTGAGGTTAAAATATTTGGCATCCCTTGACTACAATTCTAAAATGCTAGGTGTTCATATATCACAGAATGAAGGTGGAACTTTTTGTTCAGCTCCCTTATTTTACAGATGAGAAAATGAAGGCCAAGAAAGAGTAAGTGATTGCCATAACACCACCCAAACTAGTTAAGCTAAATCCTGAGGTCAGATTATTCTAACAATCTTAATAGAATAGTTGACTTCACTATTAAAATCCTTCCTCTACTTGATCACTGTCAGCTTTGGTTTGGAATTCTTCTTCTAAATATACGAAATTGAATTTCTAAATTTTTTAATTTGATGTTTTCTAACAAACTGATGGGACATAACTACTTGCTTTTATATCTTTTTGTTAATGAAATCTGATCAGTACTGATGTACTAGAATTTAGCAATAAGGCAAAGGTGATTTACTTAGTGTTGTAAAATCTGGACTTTAACCTGCTTATGCATAAGCAGGTTAAAATATTTTCTATTTTAATGGCATGTAAAAAAGGTATTACCTTTCAGTGAGCATTACCTAGCTTGCTTAGCAAATCTGGGTACTATTAATTTTATTGATTATGCTATTACAGTTGTCCCATTTTCCCCCTTCACTCCCCTCCACCCTGCATACCCTCTCCCACCCACATTCCCCCCTTCAGTTCATGTCCATGTGTCATAAGTTCTTTAGCTTCTACATTTCCCATACTATTCTTGCCCTCCCCCTCTCTATTTTCTACCTACAATTTATGCTACTTATTTTCTGTACCTTTTGCCTCTCTCTCTTCCTCCCCCTCCCCTGTTGCTAATTCTCCATGTGATCTCCATTTCTGTGGTTATGTTCCTGTTCCAGTTGTTTGCTTAGTTTGCTTTTGTTTTTGTTTTAGGTGTGGTTGTTAATTTTTGTGAGTTTGCTGTCATTTTACTGTTCATGTTTTTTATCTTCTTTTTCTTAGATAAATCCTTTTAACATTTCATATAATAAGGGCTTGGTGATGATGAACTCCTTTAACTTGTCCTTATCTGAGAAGCATTTTTATCTGCCCTTCCATTCTAAATGAAAGCTTCACTGGATAGAACAATCTTGGATGTAGGTCTTTGCTTTTCATGACTTGGAATACTTCTTTCCAGCCCCTTCTTGCCTGTAAGTTCTCTTTTGAGAAATCAGCTGACAGTCT
Organism: Sturnira hondurensis; assembly: GCF_014824575.4. Lineage (NCBI taxonomy): Eukaryota > Metazoa > Chordata > Mammalia > Chiroptera > Phyllostomidae > Sturnira > Sturnira hondurensis. The sequence continues at coordinate 2,051,491 of NW_028084643.1, forward strand.
GATGGAAACTCCTTTGTAGGTAACTATCTCCTTATCTCTTGCTGCTTCTAGGATTCTCTCCTTCATTTTAATCTTGGGTAATGTAATTATGATGTGCCTTGGTGTTCCTCTTTGAGTCCAACTTCTTTGGGACTCTCTGAGCTTCCTGGACTTCCTGGAAGTCTATTTTCTTTGCCAGATTGGGGAAGTTGTCCTTTATTATTTGTTCAAATAAGTTTTCCATTTGTTACTCTTCCCTTTCTGATACCCCTATAATTCGGATGTTGGAACATTTAAAGATGTCCTGGAGGTTCCTAATTCTCTCCTCATTTTTTTGAATTCTTGTTTCTTCATTCTTTTCTGTTTGGTTGTTTCTTTCTTCCTTCTGGTTCACTCCATTAATTTGAGTCCCAGTTTTCTTCCCATCACTATTGGTTTCCTGTACATTTTCCTTTATTTCACTTAGTGTAGCCTTCATTTTTTTCATCTAATTTGCAACCAAATTTAACCAATTCTGTGAGCATCCTAATCACCAGTCCTTTGAACTGTGCATCTGAAAGGTTGGCTATCTGTTCATTGCGTAGTTGTATTTTTCTGGAGCTTTGATCTGTTCTTCCATTTGGGCCATTTTTTTTTGTCTTGTTGCACCTGTATGTAGTGAGGGGCAGAGCCTCAGGTGTCCACCAGAACAGGGTAACCCAGTCTCTGGATTGTGATGCTATATGTGGGGGAGGGGCCAGAGAGGGAACAATGGTGTTTGCTCTGCTCCCTGCAGGATTTCAGTCCCTTCCGCTGCTTTCCTCAAGCAAACTGAGCTCTTCTGGTGCTAATTTCTGCGTGGGTGAGCTTGTGTGTGTTCTAGGACTCTGTGGGTCTCTCCAACAAACTCTCCTGTGAGGCTGGGAGTTTCTCCCTGAGCCTCAACCCCCACAGGTGTTTTCAATTGGTGTTTTGAGGCTTTATTTCCCTGCGCTGGAGACTTAGGTTGCACAGTTTGCTTTGCTCCCCAGTTTTGCCTGGTTTATTTGCACGCAAATGTGTGATGCCAGGTCAGCCAGCCACTTTGTGTTCCTCACTGGGTCTACCAGCTGCTGCCTGCACACCCAGGATCTGTCAACTGCTGTCTTGTGTGCGGGCAGCAAGCCACTGCTTTTTTTTTGCAGTGACCCCTCTCCACCCAGCAGCTCAACTCTGTTCTGGGTTTTGTTTCTAAATTGTTGTTGTCCTTATTTTGGTTGTGTGAGGAGGCACAGTGTGTCTACCTATGCCTCCATCTTGGCCGGAAGTCTCCTTGGGCACTATTCTTGAGTTTGTTACTCATATTATTTTCCTCTTCTTGCCTATGAGCCCTGATTTCTCGGCTGCTATGGGAGTGCAGAACCAGAATCCTACGGCTGAGAGGCTTTTCCAAAGGTCAAGTATTCTGGTCCTAGTTGTCCATGAAGATGAACTTCTGATTAAACCAAGATAGGAACTTCTAAACTTATTCTGAGTGAACACAATAGGTACAGAAAAGAGCAGTATATTATATCCTCCCTTGGCACAAGTATGTGTTTTCATTTGTAAATCCCCTTTAAGTGGCACTTGCTGCATTGTGCTATAATTATTTGTTCTTCAGTTTATCTCCCTTTGGATATCCTTGAGAACAAAAACCTATATTGATTATCTCTTACAACACCCAGCACATAGTAGGGGTTTGATAAATGCCTGTTGGTCAATGCATAATGCAGATGTTGAACTGAATTCTGATTTGTTATAAAACCTATTTCCTTTTGTTTTGTGCCTTCAGAGGGGCCCACATCCCCAGTGCCTCAGCACAGAGACCAATACAATTGACCAATCAAGAAACATTGAACAATTAGATGAATAAAAGATGACTTCACACCACTTTAAGGTCTTGAATTGACACATTCATTCTTGTATTATCCCTTATTTTCCCAACTTGTATTGATGTATTTAAGATATTTTTTCCATATAAAACTGTTTATGCCCTGTTAAACTTCAAAATATTAGTCAAACTGAAAAGCTGTAATAGGCAAAGAATCTCAATTATATCATTGCTTCTTATGCCGGGGACTTTATTTATATTGCCAATTAAATTTAACAAGCATTCTTGAACATCTTTGTGTATAAGACATAAGGGATGGGGTGCATATTTAATGATTTTCAGCAGAGGAATGACTTGACCAAAACCCACACCCTGTTGCCACTGAAACAGAACCAATATCAACTGAGTTCTTGACAATTAACGTGTTTCCTCCTGTGTTTAGTCTTCCTCTGGTGCTGTTCCTTTGTGTGGGCAGTGACGCATCATGCTGGCTATCTGACCAAAGATCAAATCCTTATTACTACATCTAGTTATATGAATTTGGATGTGTTAATCTCTTAGTTTCATTTTCTTCATCTGTAAAATGGACATAAGTACATTTCAGAGAGTTGTTGGGAGAATGATGTGAACTAACGCACATAAAATGGTTACCACAGTGAATGAATGCCAGTTGCTTCTATTAGTAGTATAAAAATGCTTTCACTGTTCATTTCCTCACACTCTACTGTATCATCAAGGCCCAGCTCAGATTCTGCTGCCTCTGAAGATTTCTCTGATACCAGCCAATTGCTCCCTTGTTACATGGCACTATGCTATTCTCTAATGACCTGTGGTACACAATTTAGCACTTGGGGATAAAAATGTTGAACGGCATACCAACTTTTTCATAATGTAATTATTCCCTAAATTTGTCTTTTCCTTCAGTGAGATTGAAGCAACATGTGGGCAAGGACTGTGTAAAGCCAAAACACAACAGTTAAAAAAAATGCCCCAAAACAAAAACCTTTCTGACTTAAAGACTAAAGGGAACAGACCATGCCACGACTGTCTCTCTTTCCAATTTTCTGTTACCACCAACTCTCTTTTTGTTAAACATTTTTTATTATTGAGTTTTTTCATTACTATTTATGCTCCTTATACCCACTCCCCCACATAATCATCTTGCAGTTAGCTTTGTGATTTGAATGAGTCCATTTTTCTTTTAAAAGGCTGAAAGTCCATTTCTGAGCATCAAACTGTGTGGCGATCACTGGATTGTGAAGGTTTTCTGTGCTGGAGTTATCCATTTCTTCAGTCAAAACCCTAAGCATTCTGCACAGCTGTATGGAGTTGCCATTTCTCTATTAGCCACATCAAAGAAGCTTGGGAAATAGCCAAGTCCAGGGTCTTTATCCATGAATTCAAATGATTCTAGGAAAATAGCCTAAACAACTTGCCAACCACGCAGGACAGAATTGTTTATCACTGTTCCAGGTTGGTGAGAGGGGGTCATCCCTGCTTCATCTAGAGTTTCCTGGCCCAGGGCTAAACATAGTCCATTAATTTGTGAAGGGAATTATATACACAAATTGCTGATAGTGGTTACTGTTTGGAGTTGGGTTGGGAGAGAGAAGGGAAACAGGGGAAGTGTAACAGAGGGACTTTCAAATATAATGCTAACATTCTTTCTTTTTTTGAAATATATTTTATTGATTATGCTATTACAGTTGTCCCATTTATTCTCCACCATGTACCCCACCTCCTACCAACATTCTCCCACCTTAGTTCATGTCCATGGGTCATACACATTAAGTTCTTTGGCTTCTCCATTTCCCAGAGTATTCTAAACCTCCCCCTGTCTATTTTGTACCTATCATTTATGCTTCTTATTTTCTATACCTTTTTTCCCATTCTTCTCTACCCTCTCCCGACTGATAACCCTTCATGTGATCTCCATTTGTGTGAATCTGTTCCTATTCTAGTTGTTTGATTAGTTTGTTTTTGTTTTTATAGGTTTGGTTTTGATAGTTCTAAGTTTATTGTCTAAAATGAAAGTAAAATCTGTTTGTATTTTTGATCTTCTTTTTCTTAGATAAGTCCCTTTAACATTTCATATAGTAAGGGCTTGCTAATGATGAACTCCTTTAGTTAACCTTATCTGGGAAGCATTTTACCTGATTTTCCATTCTAAATGAAACTTTGTTGGATAGAGTAATCTTGGATGTAGATCCTTGCCTTTTGTAACTCCGAATACTTCTTTCCAGCCCTTTCTTCCTTACAAGGTTTCTTTTGAGAAATCACTTGATAGTCTATGGGAACTCCTTTGTAAATAACTGTCTCATTTTCTCTTGCTGCTTTTAAGATCCTCTCCTTCTCTTCAATTTTGGATAATGTAATTATGATGTTCCTTTGTGTGTACTTCCTTGGGTCCAACTTCTTTGGGACTCTCTGAGCTTCCTGGACTTCCTAGAAGTCTATTTCTTTTGCCAGATTGAGGAAGTTGTCCTTTATTATTTGTTCAAAGAAGTTTTCAATTTCTTGCTCTTCCTCTTCTCCTTCCAGCACCCCTATAATTTGGATGTGGAACATTTAATGTTGTCCCAAGGTTCCTCAGCCTCTCTTCATTGTTTTGAATTCTTGGTTCTTCATTTTCTTCTGGTCAAATGTTAATTTCTTCCTTCTCCTCCAAACCATTGATTTGAGTTCTGGTTTCCTTCCCATCACTGTTGGTTCCCTGTACATATTTCTTTATTTTAGTTTTTATAGCCTTCACTTTTTCTTCTATTTTGTGACCATACTCAATCATTTCTGTGAACATCTGATTACCAGTGTTTTGAACTTTGCATCTGATAGATTGGCTATCTCTTCACTTTTTACATTTTTTTCTGGAAGTTTGATGAGCTCTTTCATTAGGGCCATACATTTGTTGTTGTTGTTGTTGTTTTTGTCTTGGTGTGCCTGCTACAAAGTCAGGGGTGGAGTCTTAGGTATTCATCAGAGCAGAGCAATACACATTGCTGTGTTGTGGTGCTGTACATGGGGAGAGGTCCGAAAGGGAACAATGCTGCTTGCTGAGCTCTCTGCCAGCTTTCAGTTCCTCTACTACCCACAAGCAAATTGGGCCCTTCTGGTGCTGATTCCTAGGTGTGTGGTTTTGTGTGCTTTCTAGGACTCTGTGGGTCTCTCCAAAGAACTCTCCTGTGAGACTGAGAATTTCTCCTGCTGCCTCAACCCCTACAGATTTTTCTAGTCACAGGTTTTGAGGTTTTATTTCCTGGAACCCTGGGTTGTGTGATCTGTCTCACTCCCCAGTTGTTCCTTCTGATTTATCTGCACACAAAATGGAACTGCCTGCTCTACCAGCCACTGCTCTGCCAACCGCCTGCTCGGTCCTCTTCACCCAGGTGGCCTCTGCAGGTCTGGATGAATGTTTCTTCTTTACCTACTTGGTTGTCAGACTTCTATACAGTTTGATTTTCTGGCAGGTCTGGTTATTTTTTGTTTTAAATATGGTGTTGTCCTTCTTTTGTTTGTGCGAGGAGGCAAAGTGTATGTACCTATGCCTCCACCTTGGACAGAATTCTCTAACATTTGTTCTTTAACTTGGTAATAGTTACTTGAATGTTGGTTGTATTATTATTTTTTATACTCTGCAATATAACAATTTCTATGTACTTAACATACTATTTTTTAAAAGTAAATAAACTGGAAATTGAAAGTCTCTTGAATATTATTCTTTTCCTCTTAACTTATTCCTGTATTTAAAATGCAGAGTCATCCAAGGTTTCTAAAACTTAACATTGGAAAAGTCATCTGGTAATGGCAATGTAGTCAGTTTAGTTTTCAAACTAGCAATTCCCAGGATTCTGTTGGAGATGCCTGAAGCACCACCCCAGGGACAAAGGAAAGTCAGCAGTTGGAGTCTGGACTCATCACACCTTCCAGCCACATTTGCTTTTGTTTTACATGTGACGATCCTGAGTAGAGAATGGTTAGTAAACTAGAAGAGAAGTCCGAATAGCTATCATTTAATTTTTGAAAGATATCAAATAAAATTAGACTGATGTCTATGGCTTCAAAGGAAGACTGTGGACAAATGCTTAAAAGTTCCTGGGAGACAGGTTTTAGTTTGCTAAAACTAGTTTGCAGTGACTGACCATGCACTGCAATTTGCTTGAGGCAATCCAAGTTTATGTGTTTGTGCCTGGTGTCCCAGGGTAATCACTAACAGTACCTCTTTTTTAAAAACTGTCTAAGTGAACCAGTTTGGGTGATAAATTTTAAGGTCACCTTAGTTATAAAGAATATTTTTTTAGCAAGTATATCTAAGATTACAAAGGACTAGTTCCCAAAGCTGTAGGAAGAAGTGAAATAAATGAAGAAGGCTGATTTAGGGAGTTGTTTCCTGATTCTTTAACCATTTCTCCTGAGGCATATTTTGCAGTTTATCATCCTATTGATACTTTGCTCTTGATAAGTTTTATTTTTTTGTGGAGTTTTCAGAAATAAAAATAGTATTTCAAATGTGGTCTACTTAGAGTAGATTGAAGAGACTTTCAGAATTATATAATGTTTGCATTAGAAGAAAATAAAAGATCATCAAACTCGTTCCAATAAGAATATGAGTGTGGTTAACTACTGTTGAACAGTTATACAAGAACCACTAGGGAAGTTTGCTGTGCATCTAAATTTCTAGACATGTTCTCAGAAATTCTGATTAGGTGGCTCTGAGATATAACCTGGAAAGCTGAATTTTAACTCTATCTGCAATGGTCCTGTTGTTTGGCCATTTTTGGAAATGCCACAGGGCACCCACTAGTTCCCAAATTTTGGGCCATGACTCCCAGGGGTAGGCAGGATATGTAATTATTTTAATATTCTAAAATCTGCCTTTTTAGCAAATAAATATCACTCATCTTCCTCATATTTAATATTTACCACACCTGTAGAATATTGTGACTTATAAAATGTGTCTTTAAAAGTCACCCAATTTGTAATCGCTACTTGTCTTTTTCTCCTCAACAAACAAATACTATTGAGAATACAAACTTTATCACATATAATCTGATGCCCTGGCTTTGCTTCTAATAAGGTTCTAAAACTCTAAAAGAATGAAAACTTCATATAATTTATTTAATTGTACAGATAAGACCAGATAAACCAAATGTCAGACACTTAGGTAATGGCCCGTGGTGTGCTGGTAAATGTTTAATAAACAGCTCTGGGGTGGGGGCTGGGGTGGAAAAATGGGGAATTGGGAAAAGGTGCACACAACTGGCTAGTGTGACCTGGCTCTAGCAGACCACTAAGGTAACTGAAAATCCAATCCTCATGATTCCTAGCTTGTGTTATTTTCATTACTCAGAAAATAAAGCTGCATATTTAGAAGTCCAGGTAGTTCATTGTTTATCGAATCAGAGGATATAATTTTTTATACAAACTCCAGAGCCACAAGTGTAAAACCATCCATATTTGAATTCCTATTTTTTCTCCTTTCTCCACATAACCTTGTTTTGATTGTATAGTTGCCATCTTTGGCCCAATGGAATTATATCATTGCTTAGAAAGAAATAGTACCATCATTGAAACAGCTCCTTTATAATGTATTTCTTTCCTTTACTTAACGACATGGCTTTAAATCTAAGCAGCAACACCTAATGGTTTCTGTAAACCTCTTGCTGCTATTGCATCCTTGCATTAGCGTTGACTTCTTCACCTTTTCTCATGTGGTGCCCCTGTGCTTGATTCCTTGTAGCTGTGCTCTCTGGTGCTCCACCTTGACTCCCATGGCAGTAGTCATGGATTTTCTCATTGAAGGTGATGACATCCTTGGAGAATCAAACCTGCACAAAAGGAGCAATAAGGTTACTAGTATATTTTTATAGGTGCCCAGTGGAATTATACCACCGTTTAGAATTTTTCTCTGATGAGACTTTGTGTCTGGAGAATATCTCGTCTGTTGCTAATTAAATCTAGATCTGGAGGGAATAAAATTATTTTACTATCCACCATTGCTTTGAAGAGATTTACTTATTTCAAGAGCCAGTGGGAGAAATGTGGGGATTTTTTAATGCTGCCCTATTTCACTTCCTCAGTTTCTCATATCTGCCTTGGAGAAATGCTTCCTGATATGTGCTGCAGCCTCCCTCTTCTGCCAGCCTGGGTGTTTCCATGATTGCCAAACATTTCACCTACAGCCCACTCACTGCCAGCCTTCTGCTTCTAACTCCCAGAGCTTCTGCCGTCAAATCTCATTCCTTTCTGTGTTTGCGACAGAGTGGGGTCACAGTATACTCACCTTTTGTGGGACTTCCTAGGAATTTGGTCTCTCCTTCAAACCAGGTGTTACTTTATGAGAGGCCAGTTTATTTGAAGAGTAACTTGAATCCTTCTTAATTCAACAAGAATCCTTTTTGTTCTTTTGTGTCTTAGCTGTTTCTAGGAGCTCCCAGTGGACTTTAGGGGATGATTATGGTTGGAGTTTTTAATTGATTGTACTACAGATTCTTGAGTCTGGTATTCCTTTGTGACTAGCTAAGCAGAGGACACAGGTGTACTCAGTATACTGAACACACAGGTGTTTTGCGCAGGCTTTACTCATTCCTGTGTTTTCTCTGCTTGCCTTGTTCTGCCTGGTCCTATCCTAACAGCTGGCCGTCCTGCCCACAATGCATCTCCAGGTACAAAAGTGGCCCATACGGAAAGGTCTATTTCTGGTAAGCCTGTCAATTTATACAGTGCCGACTGCTTTTTGCTTATCTCCCTGATAATTTGAACTTTGACTTTGTTACTTGATACTCCTTATTTTTTGGATCATTTGACCGATTCTCTGGTTTATGAACAACCCTGTATCTATAAGCTCTTTGCCACTCATACTCTGACTTCCACACTTCTTGTAATTTCAGATGAATAATGGCCGTGTCAGTCCTGACCTATGTGAAACCCCACTAGCTGGGCTGGGCCCCTTAACCTAGGGAGGAGGAGGTTTAGAAATTTTATTGAGAACGCAGGTGCTTAGTTGTTCATTAATTGCCAGCCCAGGGACAGTGGCTAAGGCTATGAAGACACTGTGGTAACACAGGTCACTCTACAATTGGTGGCACTCATGGCTTAGCTAGTGGGGAGAAGGTTGAGCTTGTGAGGTTTCGTTTGCAAACTTTTCAAGGTAAAACTTCCACTCTCTCCCACCCGCTACTGCTAAAGATGTTTCCGCCTAGAAAGTTCAAGTAGGGTTCCAGCAAAACCACCAGCATTTATTTACACATTCAGTTTTATGTGTAAACTCCGTTTGGGTCCTGTGAACACTACGATCAGTCATTGTCTACTGTTGGGGGTACAGCATGCCTCATTTCAGTGTGCTTCACAGATGCTGTGTTTTCTACAAATTGAAGGCAAGACACTTCACCAGAAGAAACATTATAACTTTCTCTGTTGTGGTGGTTTGGAACAGCACCCACAATATCTTCGAGGTATGCCTGTTTGTGATTCCCCTCGGAGAGCCTGGGGGATCCTTTATGGTCTTGTGCCAAGTTCTAGCTCACCTTATGACTGATGTGGTTGCTAAGCTCAAATGAAATTGAGGTGAACAACACCCTTACCTAGCTAAAGGGCAGGTTGGGTTTCCTTTTGTGAGCCTTTATGTTCTGTTGTTTACCTGTTCTGTTTACATCTTTAATTCTTCTCTTTAGGATAAGGCCATCTGCTATCTTTCTGTATTTGGTTATTGATTTATTTTTTTTTGGCTTCATGGATTTTTATAGGTCCCTTTGTGACTGGATTATAAATAATCGCTTGTTTGGCACATGAGATGTCTGCATGCAGGACAATGAGGACACCTTTGACTTTCAGTGGTAGCCTTGCTGCTTATATAGCTGAAGGACTTGGTCCATCTGGAAGCAATTAAACAGCTAATTGGTAGATGCTGTACACCACATGATAAAGAACCCAAGAGAAGATGTGAATATAAGATAGGAGTCTCATTAGAAACAAAATGCTCTTTTGCTGAATTCTTGGTATGTTCTTTAAATTACAGGGTAATGAGAGAAGTGAGAGAAGCTAAATTGGGAGTGGATTACAAAAGATTTTTTTCAAAGTTTTTGTTTTGATAATTGTACACTTACATGCAATTGTAAAAATAACACAGACAGATCTCTCATACACTTTTCTCAGCATCAGCCAATGGTAACATTTAAAAAACTATAATATAAAAAACTGTAATATAAAAAACTATAATATAAAAAGCTGTAATATAAAAAACATTTAAAAAACTGTAATATAATATCACAACCAGGATACTGACATTGATACAATTTACCAGTCTTTAGAGATTTGCCCAGTTTCCCTGTTGTCATTTGTGTGTCTGTGTCTTTTTGTGTATTAAATTCTATACAATTTTATCACTTATGTAGGTTTGTATACTGACTGCCACAGTTGAGATACTGAACAATTGCAACAGTGTAATTATTTCTCGAGTTGCCTTTAAAAAAATAGCCACACTGACTTCCTCCTGTCCTTATTTCCTTCCTCCGACCATTCCCTTCCCAAACTTTTGGCAGTTACTAATCTGTCTTTCATTTCTAAAGTTGCCACTTTAAAAATGTCATACAAATGGAATCATACAATTGGTAACCTTTTGGATTAGCTTCTTTTGCTGTCAAATTCCCTGGAGATTCATCAAAGTCCTTGTGTGTGTCATTAGTTCATTCTTGGGTTGCAGAGTAGTTTCCATGGTATTTGTGAACTGCAGTTTACTTAACCATTCATCCCTTGATGGACATCTGGGGCTGATTCCTGTTTTGGGCTATTACAAGTAAAGTTGCTATGAACATTCATGTGCAGTTTGTTGGTTTTGTTTTTCTTTGGATGAATATAAGCTTTCATTACGCTGGGCAAATGATCACAAGTGCCTTTTTGGGGTCCTATAGTCATCGTATGTTCAGTTTTAAAGAAATGGCCATACCATTTTACATTTCTACAGTATTCTTGCTTGCATTTGGTAGTGGTGCTATTTTTTAGTATAGCCATTCTGAGAGCTGTGTAGTGTTACATCAGTGTGGTTTTAGCTCGCATTTAAATAATGAACAATAATGCTGAATATATTTTCAAATGCTTATTTGCCATCTGCATATCTCCTTCAGTGAGATATTTCTTCATGTCTTTTACACATTTACTAATTTGATTATTATTTTACTTTTGAGTTTTGAGCATTTTTTATGTGTTTTAGACACAAGTCCTTTGTTCTATATATGATTTGCAAATATTTCTCCTGGTCTGTAATTTGTCATTTTATGCTCTTCATATGGACTTTCAAAGAACAAAAAAGTTTAAATTTTCATGTGGTTCAATTGATCAGTTTTTCCTTTAATAGATTATAATTTTAGTGTCAAGTCTAGGGACTCTTTGCACAGCCTTAGATCCCAAAGAATTCCCCCAATTTTTTAAAGTTTCATAGTTCATAGTGTATAGTTAAGTCTGTGATCCATTCAGTATTTTTTAAAAGGCCTTAATTATATTAGCATATAATTATATAAGATCTGGGCTTCAGATACCACCATGCTACTCTCTAGTGTTTGTTGTGAGATTTCTAAAGGTCTGTAAGATCCTGTTCTGACTTACTCCAGCACTTTATGGAGAACATTACTTGCGAGGGTTTTCAAGTGACTTGAAGTTCAGGCCTGGGGTGGGCTGTGGCAGGGGTGGCTGCTTGATTGCTAGATAGCTGTGTGTCCTTCTGTAGCACATACCTCTCACTAGGAAGTGTTGTCCATCATTGATGACATTTTCAAAACTTTGTTGCCATTAGATGTGGCCCTGTGACTGGGTTTTAGCCAAAGAAATGAGATGAAAGTCATGTGTCCTGCTTTAAGACCTGGTACCGAGGACCCCATGATGCTGTGTGCTCTGATCTCCTTTCATCTGCTGGGAATGGTGGTGATTCCCAAGTAGATCCAAGAAGAAATGCATAGGAAATTGAGCATCTGGGTGCCTCCTTGACATCCCTAAATGTCTGTACACAGTATGACTGCTCTGCCAACATGGTTAACTGCCCAGAAAAACTTACTTGAGCAAGAAGTTTACTTTTGTTGCGTTTGGTTAACTGTATATTTTTATTTATACATTTTTGTAGCAGTTAACATATCCTAAGTAGGTAATGGCTCACTTTCTCATTTTCCATGTGTAACAAGTTCATTTCCTATGAACATATTGGGGGTCTCTAGACATGTAACATTGTATTTTTCTTTTTCTTCCTTTATTACAGGTAAAAACCAAATTACACAGAGAAATAGTATCTGAAATATTTTGGTTCAAGTAAATCAGTCAGAAATAACTTTTAAATTACACTGAAATCTTTTAAGACCACATTTTCAAGAGTTGACTTTATTAAGTAAAATGAGTGTTATCACAGATATTAGCCACACCAATTTTTGAGAACTACCTGGTAGAAGGCATTTTTTCTCCATAAGGAGTTTTATGTAATCAAATTTTCTTAAAATGGCCCACATTTACTATAGTCACAGAAACTATAAAGTGTTCTGTCTTTATTTTCTTTCCTCCCCACTGCGGTTTGTCCAATATAGTATAGCTGCTGGCCCTTTAGATACCCTAGAAATCTTTATTTTAACAAAAAGACAAAAACCCCAGGACTGGGAAATGCTAAATATCACAGCAGCATTTGAGTAATTGTTATCAACTCAGTCTCTGAAGCCTGGGATTTAGGGTTTAGCTCTACTTTGGGTCTCAGCAGATCAATGGTTGATCCAGTGAAAACAGCCCCAAGACTAGGAGAGCAGAGCTAATAATAGATCCTTGTATACAGAATATGTGCAATAATGCATACAGATTGCACAGACACTTAAAATGCACCTGGAATAAATATTGGATATATTGTTCATGAGCACTCTTTGTTAATCACTGTACCTAAGTCAAATTAAGATATATTTGCCTCTAATGGTGTCATGGCTTATATTTAAGTCTTTCATTCACCTTGAATTTATTTTGGTGTATGGTGTGAGTTGGTGCTAAAGTTTCATTTTTTTTGCATGTAGCTGTCCAGTTCTCCCAACACCATTTGTTGAAGAGGCTATCTTTACCCCATTTTATGTTACTGCCCCCTTTGTCGAATATTAATTGACTATAGAGAGTTGGGTTTATTTCTGGGTTCTCTGTTCTGTTCCATTGGTCTATGTGCCTGTTTTTATGCCAGTACTTAAAAAATAATTACATTTAAAAAAAGCTAAAAAAATATATATTTGCCTCTTTGTTAAAATGTGACAAGTTACACTACCAGCTACAAAACAAACAAAATTCTAAGGAGACTCCTACCTGGGTAGTGATCAGTGATATTTTTTTATATATGTAAAGGTTTGTGTGTGTGTGTATTTATGTGTAAGAGAGAGAAAAACAATAATGAGAATGCAAATGGAAAGGAATGGAATAATATCTATGAAGTAGTGAAAGAAAAAAAAACAACTTTCAATCCAGAATTTTATACCCAATTAAATTTTTACCATTTAAAAATTTAATTATTGTTCAAGTACAGTTTTCTGTCTTTTACTCTCATCTCAGCCCACCCTGCCATGCTCCCCACCTCCCTCCCATTTCCACCCCCCTTAGTTGTTGTCCATGTGTCCTTCACTCTAGTCCCTCTAACTCCTTCCCCTTTCCCCCCTGAAATTCCCTCCCCTCTCCCCTCTGGTCGCTGTCCCCCTGTTCTCTATTTCAGAGTCTTTGTTTTCATTTTGCTTGCTTGTTTGTTTTGTTGTTTAGATTCCTATAGAAGGTGAGATCATATGGTATTTGTCCTTCAACACATGGCTTATTTCACTCAGTATAATGCTTTCCAGTTCCATCCATGCTGTTGCAAAGGGTAGGAGCTCCTTCTTTCTTTCTGCTGCATAGAATTCCATTGTGTAAATGTACCATAGCTTTTTGATCCAGTCATTTACTGATGGGCATCTAGGTTGCTTCCAACTCTTGGCTATTGTAAATTGTGCTGCTATGAACATTGGGGTGCATAAGTTCTTTTGGATAGGTGTTTTAGGGTTCTTAGGATATAATCCCAGCAGTGGAATTGCTGGGTCAAAAGGCAGGTTCATTTTTAGTTTTCTGAGAAAATTCCATACTGTTTTCCATAATGATTTTACCATTCTGCAATCCCACCAACAGTGAACTAGGGTTCCCTTTTCCTTACAACCTCTCCAACATTTGTTGTTTGTTGCTTTGCTTATGATAGCCATTCTCACCAGTGTAAAGTGGTATCTAATTGTGGTTTTAATTTGCACCTCTCTGATAGCTAGTGATATCGAGCATCTTTTCAGGTGTCACTGGATCCTCTGTATGTCCTCCTTGCAGAAGTGTCTGTTCAAGTCCTTTCCTCATTTTTAAATTGGGTTAGTTGTCTTCTTAAAGTGAAGTCATGTGAGTTCTTTGTATATTTTGGAGATTAAACCTTTGTCTGAGGTATCATTGGCAAATATGTTTTCCCATATAGTTGGTTGTCTTTTTATTTTAATACTGTTTTCTTTAGTCATGCAGAAGATTTTTATTTTGATGAGATCCCATTTGTTTATTCTTTCCTTTATATTCCTTGCTCTAGGGGACATATCAATAAAAATGTTGCTGCTTGAAACATCTGAGATTTTCCTGCCAATGTTCTCCTCTAGGGCTTTAATGGTGTCACAGCTTATATTTAAGTCTTTTATCCATCTTGAATTTATTTTTATGTATGGTGTAAGTTGGTGCTGGAGTTTCATTTTTTTGCATGTAGCTGTCCAGTTCTCCCAACACCATTTGTCGAAGAGGCTATTTTTACTTCATTTTATGTCATTGGCCCATTTGTTGAATATTAATGGACTGTAGAGATTTGGGTTTAATTCTGGGCTCTCTGTTCTTTTCCATTGGTCTATGTGCCTGTTTTTATGCCAGTACCAGGCTGTTTTGATTACAGTGGCCTTGTAATACAGTTTGATATCAGGTATTGTGATCCCTCTACTTTGTTCTTCTTTCTCAAAATTGCAGCTGCTATTTGGGGTCGTTTATGGTTCCATATAAATTTTTGAATTGTTTGTTCTATGTCTGTGAAATATGCCATTGGCATTTTAATAGGTATTGTATTAAATCTGAAAATTGCTTTGGGTAGTATGGACATTTTGATGATGTTAATTCTTCCAATCCATGAACACAGTATATGTTTCCATTTGCTTGTGTCTTCCTTGATTTCTTTCTTCAGTGTTGTATAGTTTTTTGCATACAGGTCTTTTACCTCCTTGGTTAGGTTTCTTCCCAGATATTTTATTTTTGTTTTTGCTATATTGAATGGTATTTTTTCCTGATTTCTGCTTCTGCTGCTTCATTGTTGGTATACAGAAATGCCTTTGGTTTCTGGATATTGACTTTGTGTCCCACTGTTTTGCCAAATTCATTTATTGGCTCGAGCAGTTTTTTGGTAGAGGCTATAGGATTTTCTATGTACACTATCATGTTATCTGCAAACAATGACAGTTTTGTTTCCTCCTTTCCCATTTGGATGCCTTTTATTTCCTTTTCTTGTCTGGTTGCTGTGGCTAAAACTTCCAATACTATATGAATAGAAGTGGTGAAAGTGGACAACCTTGTCTTGTTCCTGATCTTAGTGGAAAAGCTTTTAGTTTTTGCCCATTGAGTATGTTGTTGGCTTTAGTTCTCTCATATATGGCCTTTATTATATTGAGGAATGCTCCCTCTATTCTCACTTTTCTGAGTGCCTTTATCATAAATGTGTGTTGTACCTTATCACAAGCTTTTTCCGCATCTATTGATATAATCATGTGGTTTTTGTCTTTACTTTTGTTTATGTGATGTATTACATTTACTGCTTTGGAATATTGAACCATCCTTGCATCCCTGGGATGAATCTTACTTTGTCATTGTATTTGATCTTTTTGATGTATTGTTGGATGAGATTTGCCAGTATATTACTGAGGATTTTAGCGTCTATGTTCATCAGCGATATTGGCCTGAAGTTTTCTTTCTTTGTTGTGTCTCTATCTGGTTTTGGAATTAGGATGATGCGGGCTTCATAAAAGGAGTTTGGAAGTTTTCCATCATTTTGGATATTTTGGAATAGTCTGTGAAGAATAGGGGTTAGCTCTTCCTTAAATGCTTTGTAGAACTCTCCTGTGCAACCATCGGTCCAGGGCTTTTGTGTGATGGGAGTTTTTTGATTACTGCTTCAATTTCATATGCACTTATTGGCCTGTTCAGGTTTTCTGATTTTTTTCATTGAGTTTTGGAAGATTATATTTTTCTAGAAATTTGTCCATTTCACCTAGGTTTTCAAATTTCTTGGCATACAGTTCTTCATAATACTTTCTTACAATCTCTTCTATTTCTGTGGTATCCATTGTAATCTCTTCTCTTTCATTTCTGATTGTGTTTGTTTGTGTCCCCTTTCTTTTCTTCATGAGCCTACTTAAAGGTTTATCTATCTTTTTTATCTTTTCAAAAAACCAACTCCTGGATTCATTGATCTTTAGAATTGTGCTTTTAGTCCTATGTCATTTAATTCTGCTCTGATCTTGGTTATTTCCTTCCTTCTATTTGCTCTGGGCTGTCTTTGTTGTTGTTTATTGAATTCTTGTAGGTGTAGGGCTATGTGTTTGTTTGAAATGTTTGTGTCTTTTTTAGGTAGGCCTGTAGTGCTATGAACTTCCCTCTCAGGACTGCCTTTGCTCTCTCCCATAAGTTTTGGGTTATTGTGAGTTCATTTTCATTTGTTTCTAGAAACTTTCTGATTTGTTCCCTAATTTCATTCTTGACCCATTCATTATTTAATAGCATGCTATTTAGTCTCCATGATTTTGGGTGTTTTGGGTGTTTTTCCCTTGGGGTTGGTTTCCAATTTTACTCACTTTTGGTGGGAGAAAATGCTTGGTATGATTTCAATGTTCTTGAATTTATTGAGGCTTGTTTTGTGTCCTATCATGTGGTGTATCTTTGAAAATGTTCCATGTGCATTTGAAAAGAATGTGTTTTTAGCTTTTTGGGTTAAAGGGCTGTATATATATCAGTTTGGTCCATTTCATCTAGGGCATTGTTCAGTGCCACAATATCTTTGTTGATATTTTGTTTGGAAGATCTGTCCATTTTTGACAGTGGAGTGTTAAAATCCCAAACTATAATTGTGTTGCTGTTAATATCTTTGTTGAAGTCCTCTAAGATTTTCTCTATATATTTGGGTGCTCCTATGTTGGGTGCATATATATTTACGATGTTAATGTCTTCTTGGTGGATTTTTCCATTGAGCATTCTGAAGTGACCTTCTGGGTCTCTCTTTATGGCCCTTTTTTTGAAGACTATTTTGTCTGATATGAGTATTGTTACCCCAGCTTTTTTTTCTCTGTCTCTTTGCTTGGAAAATTTGTTTCCAGCCCTTCACTTTTAGTCCGTGTATGTTTTGTGTCCTGAAGTGGGTCTCTTGTAGGCAGCATATGTATGGGTCATGCTTTCTTATCCATTCAGCTATTTTATGTCTTTTGATTGGAGCATTTAATCCATTTATGTTTAATGTTATTATTGATAGGCACTTATTCTTTGCCATTTTTGTACCTGTGTTCCTCTCCATCTCTCTCTTTTCCTTCCTTTCCTTAAAGCAGACCTTTCAATATTTCTTGCAGAGCTGGTTTGGTGGAGGTGTATTCTTTTAGACTTCTTTTGTCTTGGAAGCTCTTTGTTTGGCATTCTATCTTGATTGAGAGCCTTGCTGGGTAAAGTAGCCTTGGTTGCAGGCCTCTGGTTCTCATTAGTTGGAATATTTCTTGCCATTCTCTTCTTGCTTGGAGTGTTTCCATTGAGAAGTCAGCAGCTAACCTTATTGAGGCTCCCTTATATGTTACTTCATGTTTCTCCCTTGCTGCCTTTAAGATTCTCTCTTTGTCTTGAAATTTTGCCATTTTAATAATGATGTGTCTTGAAGTGGGCCTCTTTGGGTTCCTCTTGATTGAGACTCTTTGTGTTTCCTGGATTTGTGTGAGTTTTTCTCTCACCAAATTAGAAAGATTTTTCATCATTACTTTTTAAAATAGATTTTCTCTCCCTTGTTCTTCTTCCCCTTCTAGTATCCCTATTATTCAGATATTATTACGTTTCATATTGTCTTGCATTTCTCTTAATCCCTCCTCATGCTTTCTGAGCCTCTTTTGCTTTTCTTGCTCTTTCTGGGAGTTTTTTTCTACTTTGTCCTCCAACTCGCTGATCCGATCTTCTGCCTCATCAATCCTGCTTTTGATTCCTTACACTTTGTTCTTCAGGTCTGAAATTGTATTCTTCATTTCCTCTTGGCCCTTGCTGATAGTTTCTATTTTCTTTTTCATGTTGATACAGTTTGCAGTGAGTTCATTGTAGCTCCCCTTGTAGTTTCTGGTAGCTTGTTGGAAGCTCTTTGAATTTCCTGATAACCAGTGCTTTGAATTCAATATCTGATAGCTGTCTTGCGTCTCTTTCATCTGACATTATTTCTGAGGCTTCCTCCTTTCCTTTCATTGGGGGGTTGTTTCTTTGTCTTCCCATTGTTTGCGATGCTCTTCTTGTTAGCTTTAGCTTCTTAAATTGATTTGTTTTGGCTTCCTGGGTTTATGGTGTGAACTTCTGTCATATAATACCTGTGAGATTTGGTGGTGTAGTCTCCTTGATCTCCCAAGCTCACTGGTCTTGGGCTGTCCTTTAAGTTGGCTCTGTGTTTGTGTTTGGTTTTTGATTGTTTTGGGGTCTTTGTTTTGTGGATTCTTCTAATCAGCTGGTTAACTGATGGTCCCTCTGTCCACCACCTGTTGTAATTTGTTATACTGGTGAGGGCA
Organism: Sturnira hondurensis; assembly: GCF_014824575.4. Lineage (NCBI taxonomy): Eukaryota > Metazoa > Chordata > Mammalia > Chiroptera > Phyllostomidae > Sturnira > Sturnira hondurensis. Next base: position 2,070,109 of record NW_028084643.1, read on the forward strand.
GGTTGTGTTGTAGCTAGTTCTTTTGTGTGTACAAGGTTTTAAGGATTCTCTTTTGCTCTTGTTCAGTTGTTTGTACTGGGTAGATTTCCCCAGTATTTAGTTTAATTCCAGATAGGTCTTGGATTGAGGTTTGTGTGGGTTCTACTCCCTCCTTCATCATCTTCTGTTGCTATCTGTTGGTGGTTCCTTTGTTGTTGGGTTTCCTCTTCCAGTTGGTATCCTGGTGTTCACCGCTTTAACCTACTCTTCTTTTTTTTTTTTTTTTGTAATCAGTTGGAGGGGGACGCAAAATGGTTTATGTCAACAGGAGAATATTCTCTTGTTGGTTTCCAGTTGGCCAAACCAGTTGTTCTGGTCTCACTGGCTGCATCAGGCTGAGGGCCTTTTCCCCTTCTCCATGTGTACCCACCCAGCCAGTCTCTTTAGCACTCTCCCAAGAGCTAGTCTGGTGCCTCTCCCCAGCGTCCCATGCAGGGAATCTAGGCCCTCTTCACAGTACTCTTTCCCTGGGAGTCATCGCCGTGGGCTGGGGTGCAGGTGCAAGCACCTGGCCAGACTGCCTGGGTCCCTCAGGTTTGGGTGCAGACTGTTCTCAGTGCTTTGGGGGAACGCAAGGCTTTCCGCCCAACCTCGGGATCTCTGCTAGGCTGGATGGGGAGTAGGCCAAGTGGCTGTCACAGGAGGATCCCCCAAATAGTTTACTTTTAGAGAGATTCCTTCCACTCAAGTCTGCCCAGCATAGCCCAGTTTTTCAGCTAGACCAGTGACTAACAGAGTCGGAGCCTCTCAATTCTCCCAAGCTGTCAACCACAGCCTCTGCGGGTGATCAGGGCCCTTTGTCCGTATTCCCCTCTCAGCAATCTCAAGCAACCAGGTCTTCCCTGGTATTGCCCAAACCTTGCTTGGCTGGGGAGCGAGGGAGCTGATGAGCCAGCTCTTTCTCGAGGACCCTGTGGCAGGCCTGGGGGTCCCAAAGAGTCTGTTGTAGACCTGCCAGGCACTGGGCAATGGGTGTGGTGGAGGCCACGCTGCTCCTGTCTTTGCCCTGGTCACTGAGACCCTACTGTCCTGCCGCCGTCTCCATACTGTCTGGTTTTTTAGTGTCCACTACAATTTCTGGTCTCTTATTTTCATATATGCTGGGGAACTGTTGGCTGTTTGCTTTGTTTCTTCATAGAGAATTTTTAACCTTAAAATCCATATAACTGTCCTAATTTCTTTGTACAGACCCAACTCTGGATCTGGTATCTATCATATTTCTGCTGCCTGGAGAATTTTATCTTGTAGTGCAGGTCTTTTGACAGGGAATTTTCTCAGTGTTTTTTTTTTTTTAAGTTGGAGAGCTTTTTTTCCCCCTCCTTATTATCAACTGTAGCCACAGCAAGCACACTTCCTTTTGCAGTAGGTGGAGGTCCCACCACTATAGGAGGGTGAAAATTGCCCCAAGGTATGCTGCCAAATATGTTACTTATATCTCTTGTTTCTCTTCCCGAGAATGTTACCCCCATGAGAATGGGAGCTTTCTCAGCAGAGGGCTTCCACTTTGGCCGCCCTTTCCTTGGCAGCTACCATCTGAGTTGCTAGGATGGCAGCTGTATCCTAGCCCTCTGTTGGCTCAGCTGCCACTGTTACTTCCAGGGTCTTCACTATCTGTTGCTGCCACCCTTCCCTGTCCCCCACTACTCTAGCCTTTTTTTGTGGAGGGCCGAGGTGACAAGACTCTACTATCATATCTGCTCTGATGATAGCAAAGCACCCAACCATGATAGAGGAACAAAACACATGTAATGTGAGAAAGAGGTGAGAAAGAGGTCATGATGGGCTGGGCACAGGGCAGAGGTGACCTAGGACAGGACTACATGAGGGATGGGCCAGGTAAGGGAGCTGACCGAGCTGAAAACATCCCCAGGAGGCAGAGAGAGTGCCCCAGAAGAAGGAACTGGGCTGGGAGAATAGTAGGGGACCAGAACATCTCAGAGATGGGGAAGTGAGGACAGGTGTGTGTGTGTTTTCACGTTTAATGGCATTTGCAGTCAGTTGAATGGCTGGAAAAACCTTTTTAAATAGTAAGGAGTTACTTACCAGGCAAAGGTAAATGTGTTTTAGACTAGTAGAGAGGATGTTAGAGAAATTAAGTTGGGAGCCCTGGACCTGTAAATTATGGGCTATGTAATCTAAGATCTAGTTAAATCATCTGAAAAATGAAAAAATTGTTATCTACTACAATGGTTAATTTTACATGTTAACTTGACTGAAGCACAGAATGCCTAGGTATCTGGCTAACCATTATTTTTGGGTGTGTCTATCAGGGTGTTTCTGGGAGAGACTAGCATTTGAACTGGTGAACTGAGTAGAACAGATGGCTGTCCCCAAGGTGGGTTGGCATCATCTCACCTGTTAAATACCCAAGTAGGACAAACTATAGTAGAAGATTGAATCTTTTCTGGTTGGGTGGTTGAGCTGAGATATAACTCTTCTGCCACTGGCCTGGGACTCAGGACTATACTAGATTCATACTGGAACTGCACTTTGGGCTCTCTAGCTCTCAAGCTTCAGAACTACACTGGCTTGCCTGAGTCTCCAGTTTGCAGAAGGCCAGTTGTGGGACTTCTCAGCTTCTATTATTCTGAACCTGTTGCATATATAGATGGGCTCATTTCTTCTCTGGAGAACCCTGACCAATTGCCCTATATCATACATGATTTCATTTAATTGTTGTATATAATGCCCTGGTATTATACCTAGGACATCAAGGACACACAGTGAATGCTGTTATTACTATTAATCACATGAATTTGCAAAGCACAAAGACCTCTATCAAAATAAGATTCACCTACATTTCTAATTGAAATAAGAGGTCTACATGTTTGTGACCTCCTTGATTCTTTCAGGGCTTACTTATTATTCTATGTGAATTCCATGACATTCACATGGAATGTGAATCCCTGGATTTTGTGTATATATGCTCTAATTTGCATGCCAGCCAGACATATATAGAATAGGCTTGGATAGCTTTCAAGATACTCTAATCATTTATCTTGGTAATTTTGTTTCACAAAAAATTCCTCAAAGAATTGAGCATTACCATCATTTGTCTAAATCAAGTGAACTCAGAATGATTGGTAGGCTACTTGCCAGTGTAAATAAAATTGTTACAGAAATAACAGAAAAAATAACTTAGTCAGATTAAGTCACCTCCCTGTTTCAGATTTCTCTCCCCTCACATTCAGTTTTAAGCTTTACTGTGCTCATATTTCTAAAGCACAGATCTGATCCTGTCTCATCCCCAACCCAGATTCCCCAAGGGCTCCCCACTGTCAGACAACTTGGTCTGACATGCCTGGCACAGCTTTCTAGCCTCAGCTCATACATCACCCCCCAAGAGACCTTCTGTTCAAAAGAAACTGAGACACATTTTATTCCATATCCCATGCTTTCCCTGTGGGAAGGTTTGAATTTGACCCATGCTTGCAGATGCAGATAAAAATCACACTTTTTTTCTTGAAGCTTTCTCTAATTCCCACTCCCAAATTCAGGGTAATAGTTTGTGCTTCTAAGCAATCACAGCACTTTATTTTACCTGTCTTGTACCATAGTGTGTCTCCCTATTTTCCTTCCTTCCTTCCTTCCTTCCTTCCTTCCTTCCTTCCTTCCTTCCTTCCTTCCTTCCTTCCCATGAAGCCTACTATGTGTCATGTGCTGTGCTGTTTGCTGAGCAGGCAGTGAAGACTGAAGAATGAAAGATCCATGCTTCTGTGAATGTGACAATCAGATTAGTGGAAAGAGGGCCATTAATCAACTAAGTAAATTTATATAAGTTGACCCTTGAACAACATGGAAGTTAAGTATGCACAATAAAAAAACTCACATGTAACTTTTGACTCCCCGAACCTTAACTTGTCCCTTGGTATACACAGGGGATTAGCTTCAGGAATGCCTTCTCAAGTCCCCTATACAAAATGATGAGGATCAAAGCATACAATACAGGTATTTACAGGAAAAGTAATCTGCATGTAAGTGGACCCATGCAGTTCCAACTGGTGTTGTTCAACGGTTAACTGTGATTACAAAATGAGTTGAGAACCTCCAAGGAAAGTACAGAGCGCCAAAAGCTAGCATAACAGAGGGCTGCTTTCAGATTTTTAAGAAGAAAAGAAAAATTTTGGTCAGGGAAGTGGAGCACACCTGGCACAGCATACAAGAAGGTGCTAACAAAGGGTAGCGATAGAGAGCATACATTCAGGTGTCCCAGGTCCCAGGCCACAGCTGAGCAACTGAGTGCTTCGAGAGAATTTGTAAAAAAACCCGATATTTTCTTTGATTCTCATCCCATTGCCTGAGGGCAGGACACCTTAGTTAGGGTATCTTTTAGCTCATTGTCACTTTATCCAACATTCATTGTTTTTAAGCTGTCCATGGTTTTTCCTTCCTCCATCTTTTTACCTCTTACAAGTACTGTTTTGGCTTTTGCCAGATGAAATCAATTAATAATAAGTAATTACTAATTTATTAATTGGTTTCCTCTGCATATATGTAAGTAATATGCTAATAAATAAGTATATGCCTCTCAGTTATTTTTGGCAGGCTATTATTTATTGAATTTTGATTATGTGACATGCATAGTACTAAGAGTTTTAAATATATTATCTTATTTAATTCTCACAAAGAAACTCTAAGATCATTGCCTATTCCTTTGTCATCAAAATGGAATCTAAAGCACAGGAAGGTAAATCAAGAGGGGGCCAATATTTGTACCCAGTTCTATTTGACTCCATAATCATGCTGCTCACCAGAGTGACATACCATTCCCAGTTGAAAGGGAGAATAGGTTTCACCCATAGTGAGTCTCGACATGTGGGGTGGAAAATCAGGTAGGGGCTAAATGTTCTGAGAATTTGATCCAAGCTTTGGGACTCAAATCAGTCCACATTATAATATCAGTTTTCCATAATAAGAAAAATAAGTCCAGCTCATAAGCAATAATTGTATGTGATTTTTCAAGAAAGTGTTAGGTGACATTCTAAATTTTATTTCTTTTATTTTCTCTCAGCACATTTTTTTCTGAATAGATTTTTATCTATTTGTCTATTAATGTGTCTCCTTCTTCCCTCTCTCTGCCTTGCTTGCTTTATTCTCCCTTTTCCTCTCATTTGTTTTCTTTCTTCCTTTTGTATTTCCTTCCTCCTATCCTTCCTTCCTATCTTTTCATCCATCCATCCATCCATCATCCCTTCTTATACAGTACATGAACCAAGGAGTAACAAAATAGTTGTATTGTCCAGAAATTCTAAGCATCCTTGCTTGTGACAAAAATGGTTTTACCCATTAGCATCCCTTTAGCTGAGCACTGGAACTGGCATGTGAGTTAGCATAGCAGTTTAAGCATCTCTGGTTGAGGGTGATTTGTAAAGTGTTTTGTTTTCTAAATGAAATTCAAAGATTCTGTTTGTCTCCTACAAAAGAAAGAATTTCTAAAGCCATCAGAAATGAATGAATAATGAGGCTACATGAGAAATAGATGGACCTTGAAATCTTGAACACTGAGATGCTTATTTGATCCCAAACTATGCTTCAGTGGAATAACCTTATTAGCTTCAATGCTCCACACTTGTTGTCAGACAACCCAAAATATCTCTGAGGAGTAGCCACTTAGCTGTCATGTTGGTCCTGGCTTTCAAAATCTCAAAATAGTACAAACAGAGGGTAATTAAAAAAATACTGTACATGCACTCGTGGGTGTGCTACATTCAGATATTTGCACCCAGGATTGAATTTAGACATGAGAGTGTAATTAATGAGCAGTCTAATGATTTGGCATCGCCTTACAGCAGTGTTCTTTAAGGGGTTCCACATGCTTTTTGTAGTAAAGGGGATCATCTAATTTTCTATTAGTAAAAACCGTATTCCATTTTTTGCCTTTGGAATAAGAAACTTGTTATAAGCATTAGATAAAATGATATTTTAAAGCTTTTTATAACTGTTTTTTTCAGTCATTTACAATTTAATAATGTTTCTTAGTTGTGTTCACTAAGGATGGAAGCAATTTACATGAATGTGGCTACGGTTTGTTCAAAATGCTGAGTTTAAAAGTTTTTTTTTTTCTGGATTCATGTTGGTTAAAGAGTTTTAGTTGTTTTCACAGAGAGAACTGTGATTCTAGTTCTCTCTCTAGCTTTCCATTGTTAAACTGGAACATTTCTTGGAAAGTATTTAATTTTAAAACTTAGATAAAGAGATAACATTGTGCTACAGCATGAACTGCATCATACGTTTTTATGTTTCAGATTTTGACTGTGACTTTCAACTGACCGTCTCAACGATGGTGGCTTGGATTTCTTTCCATGGAAGAGATTTTCAGCAATGGATATCTTCTTCAGATCTGTGAGTTTTCCCACAAATTTTAATTAATTGGAGATGCTTCTGCCAAGGTTGAGGGAAATTTTCAGTTTTACCTTCATATGTTAAAGAGGTTTTTAGGCCTGTGAAAGTACAGACAAGCAATTGTATCTGGCAGGAGATTGTATGATTAGGCTCTTCTTATGATTCAGGAAAAAGAAAATCAAGTTCAGACAGGTGAAGTGAGCCTCCCTGACCACCAGGAAGATGTCCTGTTCTCTCTGCAAGAGGACAATGGTTGTGCCGCGGTCCTTTTAAGTTTCTCCGGTTTTCATGGTTCATCGTGGGCGTTTTGAAGCATCAAGAGCCTTTTGAATGCCTCTGTTCTCTGTCTTAATTCTGATGGATCACCCACCTTGCCATCTGGGAGTGAGCTGTGGGAAGAATAGAAATGAAGCTGAGCTATACAGAGCATTATTTAAAAACAGTAGTGTGTGGAGTGTGGTCAGTCCTATGAGGGAGAGGTACAGAGCACTATGAGTGTGTTCAAAAAAGAGAGATTTGACCTTGTCAGCTGGATTGGGGAAAGTTTCTGGAGGAAGCAAATTTAAATTGACACTTAAAGGAAGATTAGAAATTGTCTGCTGAAGGGGACAATTTCATTAGTATCGTTATCATGAAAGGTATCCCCTTGGAACATAGGGTTGCAGACCTTGGTCTCTGAGACTGACTACCTCAGTCAAATTCTCTCCTTTAAAACTAGCTCTGTTTCTGTACATAAGATGTTGAGGTTCTATGTTTCTTACAAGTCTTTTCTGTTAAATTAGTTTAAAAATACTACTGTGACATTATACTATTATCGTATTCTTATGGTAATTTCACGTGAAGCTTGGATGAAATAATGCCTGAAAATGACCTTAACACAGTGTCCAACACCCAACAGCGAAAGTTGGCTGTTATTATTAGAGCCCTTTGCAGATTATAAAACACTTTCATAAGCATTATACCTCATCTGTTTGCCAAAGCTCTGCAACAGTGCTCTGTTCTCAGGGCGCAGTAGTTCTGCTGATGGTTCTGGGGTTCTATGTGTTTGGAGAAAAATAAGTAAATGTTGTGGACCCTGTTAAACTCTCTTAGGACCAGGGGTATTCCAGAGAGAAAATGAGGGTATATCTGGGCCTCAGGGTCTCAAAGAATATTCAGAATTCTCCAATGTAGACTGTAAGTTTGTCAGTACTTAAAATGCTGGCTGTGTTTCAAGAAAAGATGCACACATTTAAAGGACTAGGTTACGTTAAGGATTTTGACAATGTGACATTTATGGCTTAAGTGCCTCTCAGGAATCATGTCCTCAAACTATTCAATAATGTATGGTAGGTGAGCAACCAACATAAGCGTTACTGTAAAATAACCTCAGCCAGAACACAGTATTGTAAACAGTCACCTGCATACCTTCGTTCTGTGAAGTAGCTTTTTATTGTTGTCCATTTTTTTTAGAACTACTTTAGAGCTATAAGTCTTTGACCAAGTCACTTAGCATCTTCTAAGGATTTTTAAAAGATCTGCTAAGGAAATCCAGTGTAAGATGGTGTGGACTGTTATACTCACTGTAAAATAAACAATATCATTTCCATCGCAAAGAGCACCCCTTCCACTGCACACAGTTAACTCTCTTATCCTTAATATTGTGGACCATCCAAGGGTGGGGATGTTGGCATCTATGGTCAAAATTCTACAGCATTTCACATGGGTAGATTACTTTACCATTTGAAAATTTTGCACATTTTATCACAGTTCATTTTCATAGCAACCTTTCCCAATTTTTGCTTAGTGAAACTGAGACCCAGAGATTTTAAATATGTTGTCCAATTTCAAATAGTTTGTTGGTGAACCCAAATATTTGGTCCAAACAAACTGCTGCTGTTGCCACTACACGTTGATTTTGTTTTTGTTTTGAGAAGGATTTATTTATTTATAGACAGAGGGGGAGGGAGGGAGAAAGAGAGGAAGAGAAATATCAATGTGTGGTTGCCTCTTGTGCACTCCCCACTGGGGACCTGGCCCAAAACCCAGGCATATGCCCTGATTGGGAATCAAACCAGTAATCCTCCAGTTCACAGTCCAGTGCTCAATCCACTGAGCCACACCAGCCAGGGCTGATTTTGTTTTGTTTTGTTTTCTAAGCTTTTATGTGAAGTCAAGAGTAAGCATTATGGAATTGTAGAGCATACTTAGTAGGACAACATAAATAGGACCTAGATGATTATCTTTCACCAGGGTGTCACTGAAGATCCCTTCAATGTAGATTCACTTCCGAGGAAGCATCATGACTTCAAAGGCTGGGCAAGGGGAGGTCACTGCTGAGCAGGAGAGACAGGGGTGCAGCAGCTAGTGCTGTGACCAAGCTGCCCCACTGACTCCCTGGGAGATAGCTGTTGGGAGTACAGAGTTAGACTGAGCCACTCTTCCCTGCTACACCCTCCCCCAAAGGCCATGAGGCAAGGTGCCTCTTAAGGCTTAGGGGATTTGCAGCCCTGTTTGAAAAACACAACCTTTTCCTTTCATCACCATTTACCTTTACTATACCCTCTTTTACCTTCCCTACTCCTCCTTCCCTCTGGTAATTAATACACAGATGTTGTGTTATAGAACTGTACACCTGAAACATATATAATTTTATTAACCAATGTCACCTGAATAAATTTACTAAAAACAGAAAAAAAAACCAAAGAGAAAAAAAGAAGAAAGCAAAGGACAGCCTTCAAAATTTTCTATTTAAGATAGTCTCTGACAAGTTGCTAGTGATTCCCCTAGGGTCCCTCACTTCAGGCACTTTAAGGAGTGTTTTACTTGAACTTGAATTAGGGCATTTTAAAAAGAAAATTCAGCTTGCTTTACACCATCCTCCTTTGGGATTAAGTTGAAAAAACTAAAGCCACTATCTGCTTGTGGCTTTGCTGAATCAATGAATTTTTTTTTTTTACTATAAGCCCATATGTAATATTACTTTGGCATAGGCATTTTTGAGCCTTGAGTTTTGAAGACTACACCAAAGGCTCTCCCACACAGATAATTAGAGCTAGCATCAGGTGGTGTGCATGGGCAGTGGCTGGGCTTTTCCATGTCTGACACGAGAGACTGAGGTATAGATTCTGTTGAAAGTAAAATAATAAAAAGAAGAGCTAGATTAAGAAGGGATTAGTAACATTTCAAACTCACAGAAATCATTTGTTTTTCTCTGAATATCCCTCTGGATTGTACCTTCCCTTCAACTGCTTGAGACATTTTATCTTCTGTTCAAAGTGTATACAGATCCAACAATATTGCTTTTTGAGGGGCAAACATAATGGACCACACACATGCTTTAGGCTCAGTAGTCTTGGCTAGGCAAAGCTACCTACCCTATTTTCTTAGATCTCAGACTCCACTGATTCTTAGATGCACTATTTGATGTTAACACATCACTAAGAAAGAGCAGATGCCAGCAGCTGGTCACATCAGCCTCTTGTGGCTTTGAGACATATCTGGTCTTTTCTGATGGTATTGATGATTTCTCCTGTCTTTATTTTATTCCCTGGCATTTGAGAGGTACATGCATCAATAACAAAAATAACACAGTTTTACCTACATCTTGCTGTAACTTTATCTAAAGAACTTGTTTGTTGCCTTGCATAAGCATAGGGAGTTTCAATAATTACTTTGACCTTCACTAATAATATCAAATTTACATGCAGCATTTCATGTCAACAATGGCTCTGTTGTAACAATGAACAAATAATAGTAGAGTTTTTTATTTTATTATTTCTTTATACTTCTTTTATTGTTGTTTGAATACAATTGTTTCCATTTTCCTACCACCAGTTTCCCCTGCTACATCCACCCCCACCTCCCACCCTCCATCCTTCCCCACTTTGTCTTTGTCCATTGGTGCTTTATACATGTTGCCTTACAACTCTTTCCCTTCTTTCCCCTGTTATCTCCCTCTCCTCTCCCTTCTGGTTATTGTCAGTTTGTTCTTTATTTCAATGTCCCTGGTCATATTTTGCTTGCTTGTTTGTTTTGTTGATTGGGTTCCACTTACAGGTGAGGTCATATGGTATTTATCTTTCACCTCCTGGCTTATTTCACTTAGCATAATGCACACCAGTTCCATCCATGCTTTTGGGAAAGGTAGGAGCATCTTCTTTCTTTCTGCTGCATAGTATTTCATTATGTAAATGTGCCACAGTTTTTGATCCACTCATTTACTGATGGGCATCTCAGTTGCTTCCAGCACTTAGCTATTATAATTATGCTGCTATGAACATTGGGGTACATAGGTTCTTTTGGATTGGTCTTGCAGGATTCTTAGGGTATAATCCCAGCAGTGTAATGGCTGGGTGAAAAGGCAGTTCCATTTTTCATTTCCTGCAGGAAATTCATACTACTTTCCATAGTGGCTTCACCAGTCTGCATTCCCACCAACAGTGCAGTAGGGTTCCCTTTTCTCTACATCATCCCCAACACTTGCTTGTTGATTTGTTTATGATGGCCATTCTGACCGGTGTGAAGTGGTATCTCATTGTGGTTTTAATTTGCATCTCTCTGATGGCTAGTGATGTAGAGTCTTTTTGAAGACTGACAAATTATGCCATTTGATATGCTACCCCTGCTACTGACCAAAAGTATTTGTAAGACACCATAGATTATAAAACACATTCCACATTTGGAAAAATTAAAATATGAACAAAAGAGTGATTTAGTATTGATGACCTATGATAGTTCATCAGCCTGAAGAGCCAAGAAATGAGAAAACTTTCCATCTATAGGACTTGCAGGTCCAATGACAAGAGAGAATTGAAGCCTGAAGCTTGTGAACAAAGAGGCCTTAAAGTTTTCCTCCGCTGGACCAAAGTTCAGGTTTCTTCATGACAGTAGGCTCCTGACCTTCCCTTCCTTCATGTACTTTAGAGAACTAGCAATTATAAATTCTTCCTCTGCCTCTTTGAAATGTAAATCTTCTACAACTCAGAAACTTTATTGAAGTTTTAAGTGTCATTATTGAAGAAATAGCCCTTTGTTCTCCCAGTTTCTGTGGTAGGGTGCCAATTAGCCAACACAGGTGAGTAATTACACTGACCAACCCTCTCTGCCCAAATCCTTCTGTGCTCTTCCACTACTTAGCCTAGTTCTTAAAATCCCCCTGCCCTTTGTTTTCAGTGGGAGCTGAGTTCCTAAATCTCTCCACTCTTTCAGCTGTCTTCTATGAAGTCTTCCTTGCCTGCTTCAGTCGTCAGTGTGGTTTTTCTTTCACACTATTAAACTCGGTTCCAAAGAAATGGTGAGCATTACAATGATCCTCTCTGCATACTTAGAGCATCCTACTTTGAATTGTGACTTTTTAAAAAATGCACACTCTTTGGTCTCATATACTTTATAGAGATTATTGTATGTTCTTGAGATGAAAATCCCAACAATATATTTTCCCCTGCAGTATTTCCCTGTTGTAAATGCTGAGTATAAGTGTGTTGAGAATTATAATACATGGTTAGAACTGTTCCTTTTTATTGTTTTGAACCACAGGAGTTTAGAGCTGAAAGGAAATTATTTCTAATTCAAATATCTAATTTTTCAGGCTAATATTCTGTGGCCCAGAGAGATTCATGCTTTCCTCAGGATCACATAGCTAGTTAATGGCTGACTGAAAACAATCCAGTGTTGTTTTCACCAGACAAATGATACCTAATGTCGAACTGTGCACTAGTCACCTGGGAGCTTGAAACAATGCTGATGGACTTTAAAAAGTCAGGATCAATTGATTCAGAATAGCTGGTTGTGTGCCTAGGCAATTGTGGTTTATGACAAGCTCACTAGGTTTTTTTTCTAAGCTCATTCTAAAATGCAGCCAAGTCTGAGAATCACCAGAATACTCGTTCTTCATATGTGTAATATTCTAAAATCTAACAAGAAACCAATTGCTATTTTACATCTTGCACAGGGGAGCAGAAGGCTAATGTTGAATGCTTTTTAGCATTTGTGCACCTACAAATTATTACTCTTAAAACATCTGGCACTTCTTATTTCTTCCTTTGTTTCTTGCTCTAGAAGAATGTAAAGTTACATGTGGTACAACTGCTTGACTGGTAATGGTAGCTCACAGAACCTGGAAAGGTGGCCTTTATACCAGAGCATATAGCACTTGATGGATCTTTGAAGCTGCCCTATTTGCAGACTGGACTGCTGGGCACAGGGGTTAAGAGTTTTTGCAAACATCTACTAGACTGCTGGCTCACAAATCTGTCCAGGTGGCAGGATGTTTTTTTGTGAGCAAACGACAATTCATGAGGGTAGTTCCTAGGAAGAAATAAATTTGTATAAATGCAAATGATTATTTTTATTAAGCAAAGGAGTGAGCCTAACAGTAGTAATTGCAATTAAAAAGAAAGCCAGGCCCCTCTGCCCTAGAGAATATCTTTGTAAGGATATTTAATGAAGCCTTTTACAACTATTATTATATGCCTTAACTGCAAGGTTTTGAGTAAGAACCAAACTTTTAAGTGGGTGTTTTTTTAATCCATTAGACATAAATTAAACCAAACCAGGAGACTGAAGTGTCTCCTCCCTCTTCCTCCCACACCAGTGTGGGCCTAACTTCAATGTGCTGATGTTTGCAGTATTTGCACAAGTAACACTACTGTGATGATTAGTTTCTAATTCTATATATTTAAAAATTTTTCCCTCTATGAGCAACTTAAATTGGCAGGAAAAACACAATTAAGTAATTTCAAAGGTGTAATTTTATGGAGATTTAAACACTACATCTCTAAACACTGTGTTAAAAAAGAAATTTGTAATGAATGTCTTCTATTATTTATAGTTCTAATCTTTGTGAGACAGTGGTGAAGAAAATTGCCAAGAATGTGATTTTTACAAAACATAGTCTGAAAATTCTCAGCCTAAAATGTTGAAACAGAAAAAGGTGAGAATGACTAGAGATTTCAGATGTGGGAAGAGCTGAGGTGTCTGTCACCCTGGCATTGCTCTTGAGATCATTAACTCAGGGAGTCCTGCCGACTCTATCCTTCAATCACTGATGGGAAAATGTCTTACTTGCAAATTGGAGAGATCTTGCCACAGATATTATGGAAGGAACAGGAAATTACCAGACGTCTTTAACCCTTCCATTTTCACACCCTATCTTTTTAACCTTCCAATGCAGCGTTTCATTTCCTAGCTACCCCTGAAATCATAAAAAATCTGCTTTAATTACCAGGAGTACTGGAAAACCCTATTTTTTGAGAGGGTCAGGTCCATTGCACTACTTTGCTTGTTGCAAAATTCTTTAGTACATAATTAAAAATCTAATTCTATATGTATTTTTCCTTGAAGTCCCCTCTCTTCATAAGTTTGCATTCAGTAACCTTAGGCAGGAGCTTGAAATTGGCCACAGTGAGAATGTTTTCATTAAGGGACTCTGCAAAGGCTACAAATCAGGAAATCCTCGGAGAGCAGGTTGTTAAGTCTTTGCCAGCACACTACTACCTCTGCAGCTGAGCAGCATGAGTCTGCTTCCTCATCTCTGCAACAGCCATTTGAGCACTTCTAAGGTTTTTCTCTTTGTCCCTTAGAAATCCAGGCCCTGCATGGAAGCCCTGGTAGGATCTCTTGCTGGCTCTAATTTTGAGCAAGGGGTATGTGTGCTGGTCTGTATATATGTCCTCCCCTCAGAATCATTGTGTCATTAAGCTGTTTTAGAAATTAAATAGAATGATGCCCCAAAAGGCTCAGCATAGGTCCTTGCACAACGTAATACATTGGATCCTAGTAGCTATGGTTATCTTCACTTAGGGTTTATTGCAATAATACCTACTAGGTATTAAGGATGAGTGAGGCCCTCTGCTGAGACCCTACCAGGGTCACCAGGCTGGAGCATAAAATTGGCTTACCCTTCATTTCCAGCCCAGGAGGTTTAGAAAAGTTGTACCCTAAAATAGCTTTTACTTTTTTTCCAAAATGTTTCACCTGAGTAAAATACGGACAGTTCTGATTATTTACCAGGACAGGATATAGATTTATTTCCAACTCCAAATCGAATACAACATAACATCTTTTTAAGACACTTGGTAAATTGTTAGAATGGGGATTCCAAAGTCTCTCTTCCTTTTCTCTTGCAACGAGAGCTCTGATATACTTAAAATGCCTACTATAACATAGTCTCTTTAATAAGATCATAATCTCCATTCTGAGGAGACACTGAAGGGTACATAAGAATTTCCTATGCTCTTTTTCTCTGGTCTGTCTCTTGTCTGTTAGAGCATATAACCCTCTAGGCCTCTGTCCATGATCACTTGCTTTCTTCTTCTAAAGTCCAACTACTCATGGTTCTCTCAACACCAAAAATGGAACCCAGCTCTGGTTGGGAACATGCTAAGAAGGCCCCCATGTTTTCCTTCTGGTATCTGTTCTGAATGGTCCTTTCCCTTTGAGAGTGTGCATGAGAGTGAATATGCTGGGACAGTACTTCCTGATTAGGGTATGTCCCTTGGCATCATTGACTTTAAGAAAGGAAGGTTATCCTTAGTGGACATGTCCAGTCAGATGAAGTCTTCAGAGTGATTGGGCTCTTCCTGAAGTCCAGCGTTTGAAGCATGAGACAGATTTCATGGGAGAGAGATTGTCCATTGGTGTATTTGAATATGAGGAAGCCAATCTAGAAGGACCTGAGAGCAACCTCGAGCCAACAGATAGTGGGAAGAGAGGACCTCATGCATGCAGCATCAAATCAAGGAGATGAATTCTTTCAACAACCTGAAAGTGGGCTTGAAAGTGGGTTTTTCCTCAGAGTCTCCAAAGGAAAACTGAATTAGCCCCACATCTTGAGATCAAGATTCTGAGTCAAGATCTCAGCTTAGGCAGAAACACTGTTGACTTACAGAATTGTGTGATAATAAATGGCTGTTGTTTTAAGCTGCTAAATTATGGTAATTTGTTAAAGAATAGGAAAGTAATATACCATCTATAATGTGACCTTATACTATTGCCTTCAGTGCAAACAGTTTCAATCTGGTTACCACCTTGCCAGGTCCTCTCATTAGTCATGGGGGCTTTCTTTTAAATTGTTCCTACTTCCCCAAAGCTCCTTCTTGAGATGGTAGTAGAATGACTGCACTTTGTCTTTACTTTGTCTAGCTCTGACTCAGTGATCACTTAAGGCACAGGTGGGACTTGTGCTAAAATGATCTCAAGGGATAAGCCAAAATGCAGTACATGCGCCAAGAAAGGCATAAGATTCTGAGAAGGCATGCACCAGTTACAGCACATGAGGAAGTACATGTATCTCCTGAAACAGGCAGGATAGAAATAACTGAATAAAAAAGCGTCTGGCTAAACGTTCAGCCATCTCCCTACTGTGGCATGTGATTATTTTCACATCAGTCTGTAAACTCCTTGAGGGTTAGAAACTGTGCACTCTTCACCTCTAAACTCCCAGTATAGTACTCAGGATGTCATAGGTGCTCAATAAATATCTTCTACATTTATCTGAAACAGAAGCATTTACCAATGCCAGGTTTTACAGCTTGCTGAGATTAATTGAAGTTTTTCTCCAAACTTGAGAAGCAACAGAGAGAAAATTCTCTGCTCAGAAACATGTGAAATTCTGAGGAATGTATCAGAGTAAATGCTTTTTCAAAATCAAAAAGCAATTTTTATGAAGCGGAGGTGTTGGCAAGCTCTTTCTGGGAGGGAGATGAAGGATTGAACAAAAATAAAAATGAGACACCTTGGAATTTGCCATAGAACAAACAAGACAGGAGGTGATAACACTGATAGTTTAGGGCCCCTCTCAAAGCATTTTTTCTCTCATTGGGGAAGAGAACTTTCTCCCCTCGGAGAGAGACTGGGTTATACACACAGACATAGCCAGGGGCATTTGTCCCTAAAATAGCCAAACTAACACGGAGAGAAGAAAATCCACTCACAGCTGAAAGATAAATGGAACAAAGAAAAAGAAGCTAAAGTGCTGCAGGCGCGTCTAAGCCTCCCTACAGGGAACCCAATTAGTACTTTCCTAACTGGTGAGCCCTTTTCTCCCAGCGCAGTCTGGGAATATCAGACAGAGGTGAGCAACTGAGGAGTAACGACAACCCAAACCAAAACTGGTGTTGGTATCAGCCATGTACCTAATATACACATGCATGGAGTATGCGTAGTAGTTTCACTGTTCTGTGGTTGGGGAACTGAGGCTCCGAAGGGACGTGCTTTTACCCAGAGCCAACAGAGATAACTGATAGAGAGGCCAGGAATTCAACATCAATTTCTGTGCTCTTTCAGGACATCAGATTGTCTCTCAGAGAATAGAAGAATATTTTGAAATTAATACCTCAATTCCTCAGATTTTCTGTGAGAATCAGAGGAAAGAGTTATGTTCTTTGGAAAGTCATTTAATTTCCCTGAAAAAAAATCCAATAATCCATTCAACTCTGACAATCTTCAATGGCCTGACTGTAACAATTTACTGAGTATCTGAAAAGGATAAAATGTCAGAACTGAGACATTACAGGATATACAGAAAAAAGTGAGGCTCTGTGGGACTCTGTTCATTTATTTAACAGACGTTTGTTAAAAAGCTTCTTTGTGTCAGTCAGATGCTAGGAAATACTTTACTGGATTCTAGGATATTTCCCTCCACTTACCAATTATGCAAAGGCTTTTGTTGAAATTTGGCTCCTGAATTTCCACCATCTCCAATGCCATCAGTGCTGTTTCTATAAACAAATCAGAAGATGTTATTTATTTTACATATGTAATTCCAAGAACAGTTACTTTCTTGTTCAATGTGAAAATGTCACATTTAATTTGAAAGTAAAGGTTTTGTTTTGTTTAATAGCTGCTAGGTAATAAATCACTGACCATGACTTTTTGTTGCAGGAAAGATCAGCCTATAATAAAATGTTTGGTTTTTATTTTATATTTGGAAAATGAAAAATGTATAATTCATCTGTGAAGGCTATCACTATAAAAAAACTTTGCCAGGTAATTTAACAGTGAATATCTGTATGGTACAAAAAACTATGGTTACTCACTACCTCATTACAAATCATTGCATTGTTTCTTTGTTTGAGGTAATATAATCTGCAAATCCATTAACTGAGGCAGACATGAAGTGAAACACAACCCAGATGCCAAAAGTGAACCAGTGAATGAGAATGGTACTCACTGTCACCTCTCTCTCTGGTGGACCTTCTGGGACAGTTGGCTGGCTATAGGTTGTGTGTATTTCTCTAATACAAGGACAAAATCATAAATAAAAGTTCTGATATTTTCTGTTCTTCTCTTGATGTTTCAACTTATTCCATCTTTTACCCCCATGGCCATCACTGCCTCCCTACTGTTGTTCTCTTCCTGCTCTTGTGTCTGCAGCTCATTTTGGAGAGTACCGTTTAATAGACATTCTGATTGCAGGAAAACTTAACAACACATACAAGGTCTATCTGGAAAAAGTCCAGCTGTTAGTTAGTATAATAAAAACAGTTTGTGTGACATCGTTGTAACTTGGCAGCCAAGGAGAGTAGACTGGAATGTGCATGTGTGAACAATGACATCTTCACTGGATAGTCAGTGGGGGGTGGTAGATGCTGTTGAGTGAGTGTGTGTACTGTGTGAATGTCACATTCAAAATGACTAAGCGAGTAGAGCAACACATCTGCATCAGATTTTGTGATAAGCTTGAGCATTCCTCCATGGAAACTATTTGGATGATTCAGAAAGCTTCAGCTATGGGCAACTGGTGATTGGCAGCTTCATCACAACAACATTCCACTTGTGCCTTGTGTCCTATGCAGAGTTTTTTTGTGAGATATCAGATAACCCAGGTGACTCAGGCCCCCTACAGCCCAGATTTGGCACCTTGAGAATTCTAGGTTTTCCCTAAACTAAAATCACCTTTGAGGAGATGAGATTTCAGACTGTCCATGACATTCAGGAAAATACAACAGGGCAGCAAACTGAGTGAGGTCCCAAGGTACCTTATTTGAAGGGGACTGAGCTGTCATTGTCCTATGTATAATGTTTCTTATATCTTGTATCTTCTTCAGTAAATGTCTCCATTTTTCATAGTACATGGATGGATAATTTCTGGACAGACTTCAGTTATATATGTCTAAGGAAGAAGTTAAAAATAACCCATCAGGCACCACCTTGAGACTAACATATTTGACATAATTGAAATTTTTATGAACTGGCCTGAAACCCAGGCATGTGCCCTGACTGGGAATCGAATCGTGATCCTTTGGTTCAGCAGTCCAGTGCTCAATCCACTGAGCTACACCAGCCAGGGCTGACGTTTATGAATTTTCTTGGTGTACAGTAAAATAATGACCAAAAACATCTTTAAAATATTTAACCAATTATTTTATTTTATAGTTATACAGCATTTCCTAGAACCTCCAAGATAAAATTGAAAGAAATAGCTGTATTTCCCAATTATAGTACAATTGTATTTCTAAACAGTCTATCATTATCCATTGGATTTAACTTTATGTAGTATTTAGGTTCGTGGCCTACAACTGATTCTGCTAGTTTTTCCTAGTTTTATTGAGAAATAATATATATCAGTGTATAAGTTTAAGGTGTACAGCATGATGTTTTGATATACATATATTGTAAAATGATCACCACAGTAGGTTTAGCTAACATCCATATCATAAGAAGAAAAGAGAAAAAAAGAAAAAAATTTTCATGTGATGAGAACTCAGAATTTACTCTTTTAACAACTTTAAATGTTCCAACATCCAAATCATAGGGCTGTCAGAAGGAAAAGAGGAAGAGCAAGAAATCGAAAACTTACTTGAATGAATAACGGAGGAAAACTTCCCCAATGTGGAGAAGGAAGTAGACTTTCAGGAAATCCAGGAAGCTCAGAGAGTCCCAAAGGAACTGGACCCAAGGAGGAACATAATGAAGCACATCATAATTAAATTACCCAAGATTAAAGATACAGAGAGAATCTTAAAAGCAGCAAGAGGTAAAGAGACAGTTACCTACAAAGGGGTTCCCATAAGACTATCAGCTGATTTCTCAAAAGAAACCTTGTAGGCAAGAAGGGGCTGTAAAGAAGTATTCAAAGCCATGAGAGGCAAGGACCTACATCCAAGATTACTCTATCCAGCAAAGCTATTCTTAGAATGAAGGGCAAATAAAATGCTTTCCAGATAAGGTCAAGTTAAGGGAGTTCATAATCACCAAGCCCTTATTATATGAAATGTTAAAGGGACTTACCTAAGGAATAGAAGGTCAAAACTATAAACAGTAAAATGACAATGAATTCACAGCTCTCAACAACTGAACATAAAAAAATAAAAACTAAGCAAACAGCTAGAACAGGAACAGACTGACAGAAACAGAGATCACATGGAGGGTTATCAGTGGGGATGGGGAAGAGGAAAATGGGAGAAAGGGTACAGGGAATAAGCAGCATAAATTAGATAAGGGGAAATTAAGAATAGTATAGGAAATGAAGAAGCCAGAGAACTTATATGTATGACCCATGGACATGAACTAAGGTGTGGGAATGTGGGTGGGAGGGGGAATGCAGGGAAGAGGGGGATAAAAGGGACAAAAATTGGGACAACTGTAATAGCATAATCAATAAAATATACTTAAAAATATATCCTTTAAAAAGTAACTTTGCTGTGCAGTATTAACTATAGTCATCATCTTGTACATCATATCCCTAGTACCTACTTATTTTATAATTGGATGTTTTCTCCAGTTACCCCTCATCCCACCCCTTGCTTTTGGTAACCATGAGTGTAATTTCTTTTTCTTCTAGTTGTTTTTCTTTTTGAGATTTTACATGTAAGTGAGATCATATAGTATTTGTCTTTCTCTGTCTGACTTATTTCACAAAGCATAATGCCTTCAAGGCCCATCCATGTTGTGCAAATGGTAGGATTTCCTAGTTTTTCATAGCTGAATAATATTCCATTGTGTGTGTGTGTGTGTGTGTGTGTGTGTGTGTGTGTGTATTCATCCATCCATGGCCACTTAGGACACATAGGTTTTTTCCATGTCTTAGCTATTGTAGGTAATGCTCTGAATACAAGGGTGCATATATCTTTTTGAATTAGTGTTTTCATTTGCTTTGGATATATTTGCAGAAGTGAAATTTCTAGATCATACGGTAGTTCTATTTTTAATTTTTTGAGGATACTGTTTTCGAAAGTGGCTGCATCAATTTACATTCACCAGAAGTATACGAGGTTTCCTTCCTCTGTATCCATGCCAGCATTTATCTCTTATCTTTTTGACGATGTCCACTCTAAGAGACCTGAGCTGAAGTCTTATTATGGTTTTAATTCTGCTAGTGACTAGTGACATTGAGCATTTTTTCAGGTACCTGTTGGTCTTCTGTATATCCTCTTTGGAAAAATGTCTATTCAGATATTTTGACTGTTTTAAAATTGTGTGACCCTTCTACTCTTTATTGTCCCTTATTCTTGAAGAATTCCCCTTCATCTGTAGATAACTTTCAGTGTGCATGAATCTGGCTCCTGGGCAAGTATAAGTTTTCCCTGGTTATGATTTTTTTTTTTGTCAGCAGGGTAGAATGTTTATTAGGGTGGATTGGTTCATAACTCTTAATTTTATCAAAGAATAGCAACACCAACTTTGGTTAATCCTAAAGCATTAGGCTGGAAATTACTTCATTCAATGACACTTTATCCTTACATGTAGACAGATAAATGAACTAAGGTGATGTAATCCATCCATTCTGATTTTTTTCCTTTCTTTTTTTAAAAATATTTTATTGATTATACCATTACAGTTGTTCTATTCCCCCCTTCATTCCCCTTCACCCGCACCCTCCCTCCCCCACCATTCTCCCCCCCTTAGTTTATAACCACGTGTCTCAAGTTCTTTGGATTCTATATTTCCCCCACTATTCTCGCCCTCCCCCCTATCTATTTTCTACCTACCATCTATGCTATTTTCTGTGCCTTCTCCCCCCTTCTCCCCCTCCCACCTCCCTGTTTCTAACCCTCCATGTGTTCTTCATTTCTATGGTTCCACTCCTGATCTAGCTGTCCTCTTGGTTTGCTTTTGTTTTAGGTGTGGTTGTTAATAACTGTGTGTTTGCTGTCCTTTCACTGTTCATATTTTTCATCTTCTTTTTCTTATATAAGTCCCTTTAGCATTTCATATAATAAGGGCTTGGTGATGATGAACTCCTTGAACTTGACCTTATCTGAGAAGCACTTTATCTGTCCTTCCATTCTAAATGAAAGTTTTGCTGGATAAAGCAATCTTGGCTGTAGGTCTTTGGATTTCATGACTTGGAATACTTCTTTCCAGCCCCTTCTTGCCTGTAAGGTCTCTTTTGAGAAATCCGCTGACAGTCTGATGGGTACTCCTTTGTAGGTGACTGTCCCCTTATCCCTTGCTGCTTCTAGGATTCTCTCCTTCATTTTGGTCTTGGCTAATGTAATTATGATGTGCCTTGGTGTGTTCCTTCTTGGGTCCAACTTCTTTGGCACTCTCTGAGCTTCCTGGATTTCCTGGAAGTCTATTTCCTTTGCCAGACTGGAGAAGTTCTCCTTTGTTATTTGTTCAAATAAGTTTTCCACTCGTGGCTGTTTCTTTCCCCCTTCTGGTACCCCTATAATCTGGATGTTGGAACGTTTAAAGATGTCCTGGAGGTTCCTAAGCCTCTCCTCATTTTTTTCAATTCTCATTTCTTCATTCCTTTCTGGTGGGATGTTTTGTTCTTCCTTCTGGTCCATTCCATTGATTTGAGTCTCCGTTTCCTTTCCATCACTATTGGTTTCCTGTGCATCTCCCTTCATTTCAATTAGTTTAGCCTTCATATGTGCCTCTAATTTGTAACTTTGTTCCTCTAATTTGTGACTATAATCTACCAGTTCTGTGAGCATCCTGATAAATAGTGTCCTGAATTGTGCTTCTGACAGGCTGGCAATTTCTTGGTCGCTTAGAGTTATTGGCTCTGGGACTTTGAGTTCTTCTTGCGCCATCTTTCGGGTTGTTCGTGCCTGTTCCATAGCAGGATCAGAGCCCTAAAGTGTTCACTGGAACAGGGCAACTCAGTTGCTGGGTTGTGATGTTGTATGTGGGGGCGGGGTCAAAGAGGGACAATGGCTCTCACTGGTATTGCAGGGCAACTAAGTCTCTGGGTTGTGACGCTGTATGTGGGGGCGGGGTCAGAGAGGGACTCTGGCGTTTGGTCTGCCTCCTGCTGCCCCGGCCCTCACCAGTGCTGAAGGGCAAGTAAGTCGCTGGGTTGTGACGCTGTATGTCGGGGCGGGGTCAAAGAGGGACTATGGCGTCCTGTCCTCCGCCTGCCGCCACTGCCCTCACTGGTGCTGCAGTTGCTGCCGTCACCAGGCCCACACGTTTTGTCCCACTGCACGCGAGTGTGCCACCGCTGTCAGCCCTCGCCCCCTGAGGCCTGCGTGGTCTGTCTCACTGTGCGCGAATATGCGCCCGGGGTCTGCCCCGCACCCCAACTGGTTCCCGTCTGCCTGCGTGCCTGGGTCGGGGGCCCTGTCCTGCCCGACCCTGCTCGCTGCTGGCTCCACCCCTCTTACCGTCCCATTGAACGGTTAGATGTAGTCGGACTTCCGTATAATTCAATTTTCTGTCCTTTGGTTGTGTCTTTGTTTCTCCAAACCTTTGTTGTATTCAAACTTGGTAGTGGGAGAAGGCACAGTGTTTCCACCTATGCCTCCATCTTGGCGGAACTCCCTGGTTATGATTTTTGTATAGTCCTTTCCCTCTGCTAGTGGCAATAATATGGGATAGTATTATTGTTTTGTTCTGATCGTCTGGCTTCTGTAATTAACTGGTCCAAAAACAGGTAACATCTGTCAAATATCAAGAGCCAGGAAACTCTCCTGTCTCTTAATGCTAGAATTATTGCATTTGTCTGTCTTGATTGTGTCATCTCTGGACATCTGAGACATCTATCTCCTTGCCACTAAACTGACTGCACTTACTCAGATCCTGGGCTAGGGTTCTCAGTCATAGGGTTGAGAAGTTGCTTGTATCAATTCCTACACCAGTGACCATTTGCTTTTCCATCATTCATGTAATTCTTTGTCTGTCTAGCATGTTCGTATGAACTCTGGAAATCTAGACAGTTTGTATATGAAAGTTTATGAAATCTTCAAAAGGCAAAGTAAAGTAATGGACATATGGTGCTTCTGTTTGTTTTGATACAAATGTGAAGCTAAAGCTATCACTTTTCTCTGTCTCTAAGTCTAAATGTCTATAAATTTAAAAAAAGAGAGACATTTTTTAAATCCTCAGAACAGCCCCTTCATATTTATGACCTCTGTCTCCTTTCTTCTCCCTCTCTCTCTTACTCACCATCTCTTTCTCTCCCTCCTTCCCTTCCTCTCTCTCTCTCCCAGGACCTTTTGAAAATTAGTCAAAATAACCTGTTATTTGTGTGCATTTCAGGGATATCTTATTTAGAAAAGTCTACCATTTAAAGAAAAGTGTACACAAAGATCAAAAGGATTAAAGAATCAAGCTAGTTTTTGTTTGGTTTAGAGAGCAAACATATCTAAATTCTAAGTGATTTTGATTTCTTTTTTATAATATCTATATAAAAATTATGAATAGGTTTATAAAATGAAGATTGGATGGGAGTTATTACTTCTGGCTTATCCTAAATTTCATGTCCCCTCATTAAGACTTAAAAATATGAAGTATTCTCCATGTATGTTTTTTTATCTTGAAAGTAACAAAACAATTTTATAGAAATGCACAAATGAGCTAAGTCAAGATGTGAGGAAATCCTTTGAGTGGCTAGAAGAGAGTATAAATAAACCTGAGAATTACATGCCAATCTTAATCCACAACCCAGTTGGACAAATGTTAGAGAAATAGCTTTTCTGAAAAAAGAAGAAACATCTAACCATAAATGCCTAACATTGGAGTTAGGAAATTCTGTCCTTAGGCTGAAAATCCTACCTAAGAATCAGCACCAAGGATAATGGCTCTGCATTACATGGAATACATATCTCCAAATTTCTCTCCCTTAACCAGGATATTGATCAGCTTATTTCACTGTGTGGGTGCACATGGTTTTCTGAGCAAATAGGTTGAAACACAGTTAACTATTTTGGGGAAGTTTAAAGACTCTTAAATTTAAAAGCATTCTAATTTGTATTGACTTATAGTGTGTATTTAATACTTTTATACATCAAGGGTAGGAAAACTCAGAAATTTCTAGATGAGGGAATTTAACTCCTTTTCTTTAAAGGCCCTGGCTTTTTAAGCAAGCTTCAGATTTTTATTGAAGCTATAAATGAGGGAGAGAAAAACTTAGCTGCTAGTTAAATTAATGGATGTTGTTAGGTTATAGGTAAGTGACATCTACTGTGTAAAAAAAACAGAACACTAAGAGTTTTAGCTTTATAACGTAATTGAAAAACTGTCTTCTTGATTTTATTTCAGAGTAAAATATGAGTGTTCTTGTCCATGTAAGATTTAAAGATATTTATCATGCTCTGCTGCCCCCTTTTCCACCAAGTTCTTTCACTTAAAATTTCAGACTGTCTAACTGTATCATTTCCAAACAATTTCAGTGGTTGGTGTCAATATTTCAACTCTTGGGTTCAACATCTGGTCCCAGACTTCTTTAATAAAGTTCTTACAGCTATGCATATGTACAGCACATTTTCTTTTATAGTCAATATAGGGATGCAACTAAGCACAACAATTAACTGCTATTACAGAGCCTCAAAGAAATTCAGAAGGACTAGAAATAGACATGAAATTAATGATGTAAGCTATAGTCCAATTATTTCTCATGAAGCTATGTAGAAATCATTATAAGATCTGTTTAATTTCACCATTTTGTTTGTCCTTTACAATAATTAAACACTTTAAGGTTAGATGGTTATAAATGCCAACTGTTTATCATAAACAACACATTTGTATACCTTCAAAATGCAACTTTGAAGTGTATGTGTGTGTGTTCAGATGGCTCTTTTGTGCTTACCACATTAGAACCTGTACTTTTAATATGTACACCTTGCCTTTCCATGGATAACCCTCCCTCCCAAATGGTACTGCTTTATTAAGAGCCTGACAATAATTTATCTGGATGCATCTGAGATACCAAATATAACCAGCTTGTGTGAGGATTTCTATCTGTTACAAAGTTGCCAAACTATAATGTCTCATCCACAATTTGAGGCTGACAAAGGCTCAGGTAGCAAATAAAGTAGCTCAAGATTTAGAGGCACAACTGCGTGCAAAAATAGGCATAACTAACAGCTTTTCTATTGACCATTTATTGGCTAATAACAGCAAAGTGTGAACAATGACTAAAATGCATTGCTGTGCCTGGGTGAATACTTTAGGAAGAGATGAAATGGTCATTAACTTAGAAAAGGCCACTTGATTGTTTAAAGTTAACTGCCATTATCCACGGGACTTCTTCCCATGGGTTTCAGGTTTTCAAATGGATTTTTGGTTGCCTTTATACTTTTGATTTCCTCCTCTTTCTGATACGTAGTTGCTTTTATCTCTCTATGAAGCCAATATCCAAAGCAGATATTCAGTTGATGACATAGAATCAAAAGGGGAGTAGTCCCCATGGTAAGCTAAATTCATCTGGGATATGAGGTAAACTTAAAGGGGGCTGAGAAATCATGAGAAAGGGTGCCACCCGGACTTAACTACACTGCCAAAGGCAGGTCACCAGCAGCCATAACTCAGGCAAATGCGTTACACTCCTAAAATAGTAATATTTCTTACATACCTCTCAAATAATCAAAATTGCCTCCATTGATAACTCCATCTACTGTTCAAGGACAAACTCTCCTCCTTGGTAGATTTAGCCAATCAGCTATGCTGAAGGCCTGTGCTCCATACACCTTCTGCCGTGTTAGTTTTTAAAGCTTTGCATTTGTTCAGTGAGATGATTTATACATGCTTGGTATCCCTCATATATGAGTTAATTTTGGCTATATGCTAACTCAGGTGTTATCTAGGGCCAGAGAGTAAATATTTTAAGCTTTACAAAGAGTAATATTTTAGTGATTTCTGCTGCAACCATTCAACTCTATTGTTTTTGGCAAAAACAGCCATAAATTATATGAAAATGAGTAAGCATGGATGTTTTCTAATAAAATTTTATTTATGGACATTTTTAGATCAGTATGGACTCATGGATACATTATACCTCGAATTATAATGCCATATGTTTTTTTAATTTTTTGCTTTTTTTCTTTCCAGTTTTGAGATAAGATTAACATATAATATATGGATTAATTTAAGGTGTATAGCATAGTGATTTGAGTTACATACCCTTATATTGTGGAATTGTGGCCACAATATTGTTGGGAACAACCCTGCCTGGTTTTAGAAGCTGTAACCCCCCATGACTAAGGCTGAGTAAAAAGACCTTGGTACCATCAGCCAATACAGAGACAAAACTTATTCTCCTAGCAGGGGCACAGCCTCTGCCCCTTTTACTTCACCTTACTTGGCCCTGGGCAGATGATGGGTTAGCCAATGATGGCTAAGATTCCTCAAGGGAGGAACAACATAAGACACGCATGGTCATGAAGGAGCCATCAGGGAAGGACTTAGGGGACCATAGAAAAAGGGTGATGGACCTTTACCCCTTGGCTTTGTTATAGCCTGAGTCCTCATTTTGTCTGTAGGAAGTCTCCTAATCTCTTGGCTGCCTTACTTGTCCCACCTAACTTAAGCCTAAAACAATGCTGGAGGTGGGCATGGCCCTGTGCTGGAATGGGCAGTTCCAGCCTAAGAAAGAATGCATAAAATCTTGTGAAACCTGCTTTGCTTAGAATGATCTCAATTTAAATGTTGAGGGTCGAAGCATAAAATGAATTTGTTTTCCAAAGTTTTAAGGCCCTTTGGCATCACTCTGTCTATCTGACCCTGACTCAGAATAAGCCCCCTATAGTTCTTTGAATATTATATATTCCTTGATTATTACTGCCTGACAATGATTGATGAACTTTACATATATGCCCTGTATTCCTATGCAAACTAAACCCAATAAAAGCCCATTGAGAAAGAGACTCAAGGCCTTTTCCTCTGAGAGACTGTTCAGCCTTTCCTCTCCAAGCAGCTCATGTCTTGTTAGACTTACCCTGTTCTCATCTGTAGCAGCTGGGGGAGCTCTGTGGAATGGAGGCCCCCCACTCGATATGTTCATTTAATATCTATTATCTCATGTAGATACAAAAAAGAAAATGAAAAAAGTTTTTTTCCTTACAATAAAAACTCTTAGGATCTATTCTCTTAACTTTGAAACATATCATACAGCAATATTAAATGTAATCATCATGCTGTGTGTGACATCTCTAGTGTTGATTTAACTTATAACTTGTTTTATAACTAGTTATGTTATGACTAGTTTTTATACTTATTTATCTTGTACTATTTGACTACCTTCATCCAATCCCCCCAAATTCCAGCTCTGGTAATCACAAATCTGATCTCTTTTTCTGTAAGTTTTTCTTTTCTTTTTTTAGATTCCACATATAAGTGAGATCATACAGTATTTGTCTTTCTCTGTCTGACTTATTTTACCTAGCACAGTGCCCTCAAGGAGCATCCATGTTGCTGCAAATGGCAGAATTTTCTTCTCTTTTTAATGGCTGAATACCATTCCATTCTTTATTCATTCATCTGTCAATAGAAACCTAGGTTGTTTCCATATCTTGGCTATTGCATAATGCTTCAGTGAACATGAGGGTGCAGATTTTTTGAGTTAGTATTTTAATTCCTATTATATATATTCCTAGAAGTGGAATTGCTAAATCATTTAGTAGTTCTATTCTTAATTTTTTGAGGATCCTCTATGCTGTTTTCTATAGTAGCTGTACCCATTTATAGTCCCACTAACAGTGCACAAGGGTTCCTTTTCCTCCACATCTTCACCAGCATTTGTCATCCCTTGGCTTTTGATGATAGCCATTCAAAGAAGTGTCAGGTGATATTTCATTGTGGTTTTGACTTGCATTTTCCTTAGGATTAGTGATATTAAGGATGTATATACTCTTTGGCCATTTGCATATTATCTTTGGAAAAATGTCTATTCAGGTCCTCTACTCATTTTTTAATTGGATTTTTTTGCTATTGAATCATATGAGCTTTTATATATTTTGGATATTAACCCCTTACAGATATATGGCTTGCAAATATTTTTTTCCATTCTGTAAGCTGATTGTTTTGCTGTGCAAAAGTTCTTTAGTTTGATGTAACCTCACTTATTTATTTTGTTGCTTGATCATTAGGTATCATATCCAAAAGTCAGTGCCAAAACCCATGTCAAGGATCTTTTTCCCTTTGTTTTCTTTTTGAAGTTTTGTGGTATCCATTCTTACACTTAAATTTTTAATACATTTTGAGTTAATTTTGTGACTAGTGTAAGAGAGGTGCCTA
The DNA here is from genome assembly GCF_014824575.4 of Sturnira hondurensis. Classification (NCBI taxonomy): domain Eukaryota; kingdom Metazoa; phylum Chordata; class Mammalia; order Chiroptera; family Phyllostomidae; genus Sturnira; species Sturnira hondurensis. The sequence goes on from NW_028084643.1 coordinate 2,098,876, forward strand.
CTTTCATTCTTTTACATGTGAATATCCAGTTTTCCCACAGATTAAATATCATAAAGTGTGATGCCTCCCACTTTATTTTTCTTTCTTAGAATTGTTTTTTGTTCCATATGAATTTTGGTATAGTTTTTTATACCACTCTAAAAACGTCATTGGAATCTCGTCTGAGAAAGGTTGCACTGAATATATAAATGTATAGATTCAATATATAAATAATTCAGTATAGCCATTTTAACAATATGAATTCTTTCAGTTCATGAACATGGGATACTTTTTTGTTTGTTTATATCTTTAATTTCTTTCATAAATGTCATATAATTTTCAGTGTAGAGATTTTTAACCTCCTTGGTTAATCTATTCATAAGCATTTTATTGTTTTTGATGGTATTTTAAATAGGATCATTTTCTCTATTTATTTTTCAGTTAATTTGTTGCTAGTATATAGAAATACTACAGATTTTTTATGTCACCTTTATATCCAGCAAAATCACATCTAATAATTTTTCAGTGCAGTCTTTAGAATTTCTCTGTATAAAATTATGTCATGGGCAAATAAAGATAATTTTACTTCTTCTTTTCCAATTCTGAAGGTTTTATTTCTTTTTCTTGTCTGATTGCTCTGGATAGGACTTCAAGTACTATGTTGGATAGGAGTAATAAAAGTAGGCATCCTTATTTTATTCCTTATATTAAAGGAAAAGCTTTCAACCTTTCACCATTGAGAATGATGTTAGCTGTGGGCTTGTCATATATGGTGTTTATTATGTTAAGGTATGTTCATACTATACCTAATTTGTTAAGAGTTTTCATTATGAATAAATATTAGATGTTGCCAAATGCTTTGTCTTTGTCTATTGAGATGATCATGTAATTTTTCTTTCATTCTGTTAATGTGGTATATCACATTTATTGATTTGTGTTTGTTAAATCATCATTGCATTCCAGGGATAATTCCACTTGGTTCTTTTGGAATGATCTTTTTAACGTGCATCTAAATTCAGTATGCTAGTATTTTACTGAGATATTTTGCATCCATATTCATTAAGGATATTGGCCTATAGTTTCCTTGTAGTGTCCTTTTCCTGCTTTGGTATCATGGTAATCCTGGCCTCAAAAAATTTGTTTGGGACTTTTTCCTCTTATTTGATTTGTTAGAAGAGTTTGAGAAGAATGGGCATTGAGTCTTCTTTAACCATTTTTTAAAATTCACCAGTTAAACCATTTGGTTCAGGGCTTTTCTATTTTGGAAAAATTTTGATTCCTGATCCTTCAATATCCTTACTAATAATTAAATAAATCTGTTTATATTTCTATTTCTTCTTGATTCAGTCTTGGTAGGTTGTATGTTTCTAAGGATTTTTTCATTTCTTCTAGGTTGTCCATTTTGTTGGTGTATAACTGTTTATAGTAGGTAAATATTTATCTATCTACTTATTTATTTATGTTTGTGTTTCTATCGTATCTGTTGTAATATAACTTTTTTAATTTGAGTCCTCTTTTTTCTTTGCTAGTCTAGCTAAAGATTTATTAATTTAGTTTCTTTTCAAAGAAAGAGTGCTTAGTTTGTTAATTATTTCTGTTGTTTTCTAGTTCTGCATTTCATTTATTTCTGTTTTAATCTTTATTATCTCCTTCCTTCTGCTAACTTTGGTCTCAGTTTGTTTTTCTCTTTCTAGTTCTTTAAGGCAGAGTGTTAGGTTGTTCATTTGATATTGCTCATTTCTTATTGTAGATGTTTATGCTATGAACTTATCTCTTAGAACTGTTTCTGCTGCATAAGTTTTGGTGTGTGCATTTCCATTTTCACTTGTCTTAAGATACTTTGTTATTTCACATTTAATGTCTTCTTTGATCCTTTGGTTGTGAAGAGTGTTGCTTAATTTTCAAGTATTTTCAAATTTTTCAGTTTTGCTCTTGTTATTCATTTCTAGTTTCGTACCAATGTTGTCAGAGAAAATACTTAGTGTGATTTCAATATTTTTGGATTTTCTAAGACTTGTTTTGTGGTCTATCGAATGATCCATCTTGGAAAATGCATCATGTGTGCTTGAGAAGAATGTGTATTCTGTTGAATAGAATGCTCTATATTATGTCAGGTCAATTAGGTTAACAGTGTCCAAATCTGCTGATTCCTATGGATTCTCTGTCTGTATTATTCATCCCTTGTTAAGGGTGGAGTATTATGATCCCCAATGATTGCTCTGCTGTTTATTTCTCCTCTTAGCTCTGTTAGTTTTTGCTTTATACATGTATATGATATGATGTTAGATGCACAAATACTTAAAACTGTTCTGTCTTCTGGTAGACTGACCACACTATTATTATACAATAAACTTTGTCTCTTTTTACTATTTTTAGTTTAAAGTCTATTTTGTCTGATGTAAGTATAGCCACCCTGCTTTTTTTGTGGGAAAGGGGTGAGGTGTTTACTCTTTGTTTAAAATGTATTTTTCTTTCCCTTCACTCTGTCTACATGTGTTTCTAAGGCTGAAGTAAGTCTCTTGCAGGGTATAAGTTAGCTACTCTACCTGAGCTAAATAGAGAGGCCACCCCAGGTGTTCTCCCAGATGTTCCTGCTCAGGCTTCCTTTTTTTAAAAAAGATTTTATTTATTTATCTTTAGAGGGGAAGGGAAGGAGAGAGGGAGAGAAATATCAATGTATGGTTGCCTCTGGTGAGTCCCCTACTGGGAACTGGCCTACAACCCAGGCATGTGCCCTGACTGAGAATCAAACTGTGATACTCTGGTTCACAGGCCCGCACTCAATCCATTGACCTACAGTAGCTAGGGCCCTGCTCAGGCTTTCTTGTTGCCTCGGTGGAGCAGGAGAACCTTACCAGACTGAAAAGGCTATTTGCTTGTGGACAGCCTGTTCCCAAAGTTCCTGGCCAAAGGTGAAATTGGCCTTGCTCTTCCTGCTGTACTTTCTTCTCCAGTGAAACTGACTTAAGTAGCTTTCAGGTGTTTTGGGCAGCCTTTCTGGTCACATGAAGTCAGGAGATACACTCAGCAATGAGCTGGTCTATGACTTAGCTCCACTGTCTGAGTAGGGGCAGATCAGGCCCCAGGACCAGAAAGTTTTTTGTTTGAGGACTTGAATCAGAGTTGCACCCTAGTAAGTTCCTTGGTTAGACAGCACCATCATCTTGGTGCTGCAGATGAGCAAATCTGGTGGCTGGGACTACTCTTTGGACACTGCAGGTAGAAAATTGGTCTGCCAAGATCCAATTCTGGTTTTTGCAAGCCCCTTTCCCCGTTCTCCTTTGCAATCAGATTCCCAGTGGTCAAGCTCCATAGATTCCTGTGAGCCCTCTGTGGGACAATATAAAATGGGAGCTCCCAAGAAATGACCCACAATGCTGGGGGATCTGGATGCCCCCCATCCCTGTGTTCTTTTTTCCCCTAGAGGAACCACAATCTCAGGGGAGACCTCTGAACATGGTGTTGTGCTGGCTTGGGGAAGGGGTGATGTGGTCAGCATGGAACTACTCCTCTTACCCTTCTAATGCAATCTTTCTTGGTCTCTATAGACCAAAGGGAATGTACTTCAGCCTCATCCTGCTCTAGCATTTTCTCAGTGCTGTCTTATCTGTGGATAGTTGTTATTTGTTCTTCTTGCAAGGGGGAGTGAGGTCAGAAACAAACTATATTGCCATCTTTGGGGCATCACCAGTATTATTTATGAATATGGAAACTTGATTTTCATATAGTGTTCTATTTTATGGAATATTACTCTTTTGATTTATTTTTAACCATTAAGAATGTAAAAAATAGACAGGAGGAGGGTAAGAATAGTATAGAAAGTGTAGAAGCCAAAGAACTTACATGTACAACCCATGGACATGAACTAAGGTGGAGGGGATGCAGGTGGGAGGGTGTGTGCAGGGCAGAGGGGAATAAAAAGGGGAATGGGACAACTGTAATAGTATAATTAATAAAATATATTAAAAAACTAAAAATGTAAAAAACATCCTTAGCTCACGGACCATAGAAAAGCAGGCCAAAGCTGAATTTGGCCCATAGGCTGTAGTCTGTCAAGCTATGATTCAGCTGAGAATTTCTGAGGCATTTTTTGACAGGGTGTAACATGTAGAAAAACATAGGGCAACTAGAGGAAGTTAAGGGGAAAATATCCAAAATGAGCTGATTATGTGAAAAGAGGGATTGCCAGCTGAGAAATGTGAAGCCTGCGGACATCTTCCATAAAAACCTAGTAAAAAGTGGCAAGGAAATGAACTGCAAGATGTGTTAGATATTTTTCTCATTTCTCTGTTATTCTTTTTTTTTATTTGATGGATTTCAAGCTTCATAATGGAAACTGCTATTGCCTCCTTATTTCAAATAGACTGCAAAAGAAGGAGTTAATAAGTTATTTTGAAATCATCCAACTCCTTGGGTATACATGCACTATAACATATTTATAACTTCCTGATGGGCTTTTCCACCTCCCATGCTAATAGTGAATTGGATTTTCTGTCTTGAAGAAGCAGAGCAGCATAAGCTTTTCTGAAAAATAGAGACAATGCCAATAGAAACAGTGCCAGTGTCATTTGAATGATTTTTTTCAGAGAGCTTTTAGGAAGAGGAGGAGATAAATGAACATACTTGAATAGATACTATAAACTAATATCATGCTAACATGGGTAGAATATTAGCATAGGTTTGGTTAGCACAAAGCCAGTGATAAATACATCAAATACAACGTAGGAGGTATAATTGTCATATACTGTCTTCTTTGGTCTTAACAAAATAACCATATGCCTGAAGTACTTTTATATCTGTTTTGCATTGAGAGAAAATAAGGCTTTTGAGATTGTTTTCTCATGTTACATAAGAGTGAAGTGATGGCATTGGTACCTAAGAGGCTCTCAGTAAATGCAGCACTTGCTTCATTTTGCTTTTATTGTGGTGAGAACACTTAATGTTAGATCTATCCCGATAAAACTTTAAGTATGCAACACAGCATTGTTAATTATAGGCACTGTGTCATAGGACCCATCTTTATAATTTAATAATTTTGAGTAAGTGAAACTTTGTACCTCTTGAATAGCAACTCTCAGATGGGAAGATTTTTAATATTTAAATAAGTCTACTGAATTTGAACTTGATCAGTTCTAACTTGAAGGTTCTTGCTTCTACCTAGTACAGAATGTAGTCTATTGAGGAGACAATTTTAAGGCTAAAATAGCTCCTTGACATGTTGCTGAGGCTATTTATACCTGATGAATCCAGGAAAAGAAATTCATTAGCAACTGAGGGTCAGTGAACTTCCTGACCCAGAATAGATGTTGCTGTTAAGGGATTAGCTGTGCCACACATAGAGTTGTGTTTAGCTAAGTAATTGGTGACTCCTAACACAGGGCTTTTGCCAAGAGGGGAAAAATAACACTATTTATTGTTTGTATAATTAGATTTTTCAGCTCAAGTGAAAAAGTAAATGTGCACTGAAGTGGCTGCTCAAAGGTGCTGTGGGCCTTTAATTACCGGATTCATCAGATGTAGATCTTCAGACTCACCAGGTGGTGCTGATTTGAATTCAGAAATGTTAAAACCTCTGAGACAAGAGATTGCTGGTCAGTTGTGCAACCATTCTGGCTGCCAGGAAATGTGAATCATTTCTGTGGGCACTCCATGAGGATGTGCAATCAAATCCCACTTGAGGTGCTTTTAAATAATTCTACTGCTCTGCCCTGGAAACTTATCAATCAACCTGGGCTGCTCTCCTTCCCCCAGTGCTCTCTCTCTCTTGCCAGCAGCTGAACCTTTAGGTGGTCAGAGATTTGCTAATGTTATCAGCTCAACGGCATGCATTTCATGTTTCCTGTGCCCTCTCATTTCCTGCCTCTCAAGACACTGACCCCCTAATGATACATTTTGGTGCTCCTAATAAATACCCTACTTCTGACACAGTGACTATGAGACAGATTTAGTGTAACTGGCCTCTCATTTTCCAAAATGTGACCTTCTATTACCTTGTCTGAGAGTTCTGGAAAATCATATCTTTCCTGTGTTATACAATACTATGACCCAAACTAAGAGGAGTAAGAGATTAGGGAAGAGGACAATTTTGTACTTGGGGGATGAAATGAGGGAAAGGAGGAGTGTTTCAAATTTCTTTCAGATGTAACTTTCATAGCAGCCAATCATGAGCATAGTTTTCTATAATTTCTAAGGAAAAATGTATTTTCTGATAGAATAATTTAACTCCAACGGATCACGTTTTTCAGGTCTCTTAACTAGAAACTAAAGGGTGAATTATTTTTGTTGACATAATGATATTCGTCTTTGCCCTGTTCCTGAATTTCTACTTTTTTAATTTTAAAATTACTTTATTGTTTGTTTTTAGAAAAATTCAGATGAAACTTTTGTTTCTCATACTTTCTGATGTCTCTTAACTTTATTTTAATTAATATTTTGAATATAGCATAAATTTTAGTCTGAGCTGCTCAAACATTTTTGAAAGTGGGAATGTACAAAGTATATTCTGAAAAAAGGTAAATTTCTTAGACTAAAGCAATAAGATCTAAAGATTTAAAGTAAGCATAAAAACTCTTCTCTGGTTCTTATTTAATATTACTTTTGTGGTCATTTGTGATTGGTTATTGAATAGCAGGCTTATTTAACAGCAACCAGATACACCACGATTTGGCTTATATAAAGCCGAGTTATACTTTAAGCACTGCCATTTGAAGCTGTAAACATTAACAAAATTTGACCAGCAGGGCCCATTTGTCAAGGAAATACCCTATTAGAAGTTCCTGGGTTTATTGACTGAGGAGACTTGAGGACACTGTTAGAGATGTACAGGTAGAAGAGAGGCCAGCACATGGTCCTCTCCTAGATCTCTGTTGGGAGTATGAGTGCCACCTGGGCTGGGACTTCTGTAGGAAGCATCTATCCCTAAGGGGAGAAGAATTTGCTGCGAGTAACATGCATAGGACTCACAATGGAAGGTGATTTCTTAGGAGAGATTGGTTATACTATAAAGTAGCAAATTTTAGGAGGAGGAGACGGGAAGGTTTTCTCCCTTTTTAAATCAGATACCCTATTTTTATGTTTGTTTGTTTTTAAATTGTGATTGCATTTCTGTTCATTCTGTCAGCCTTTACTTTTATTCTATTTTGATGTTACAAGTTGGGTGAGTGTTCTGGGTTTGCCTAAGAGACATGTAGTTTATTATTATTATACTGGAATAATTATGACTAGCACCTCCTTTTACTTTCAGAAATGTATTGATCTGGGTATGAGGTAAAATGAGTGGTTTACTGGTCTCTCTCTGCACCGGAAAAGATCTAAGACAGAGTACCTGTATATGGTGGCACGGCTTAGGAAACAGTAGCTGTTCAGAGGACAGTGGGGTGAGAAAGAGGGAAGCTGTTACAGAGCATTGGTCCACAGTATTGGGTAAAAGCAGGGGGGCAGGAGCCCACCCCCCAAGGGGTCCATCCCCAAGGCAGGGGCCCCATCCTTCTTCTGGAGGAAGCTAATTGAGAGGACCTCAGCCAAGCAAATGAGTAGGAAGGTCTGACTGAGTAGGTGATACTTCCTGAGCTTTCTTTCTCAGAGTTTTGTTTTTCCTCTTGGTGACTGACTCCCTTGTCATAGCAGTAAGATATATAACAGAAGAATTACACACTCACAAGTTATAGAAGTTTAAGAAATCTTACAGAGTTTCTACAAACCTTACCTTTGACTCTGTTTTGTGGACATGGATACCAGAAGTTCTCTTGAATTCCTTCTCTCATCTCTTATTTCTGAGATTATCAGACTCCTGTCCTTCAGATTCTACCCTTTCCAGGCACACTGAATCCTTTGCCCTGGTGGTAAGCTCTTCTGACACAAGGACCTTAAAAATACAATTAGATAATCATTGACATGAACAGCAGTCCCATGATGTTCTACTTGCATCATAGAGACCATGCAATGGAGCAAGCCCAATCCCAATGAGTGCTGGTATAGCTCTCCTTTACGGTTTCCCATTTTAATTGCAGAGGATAATGAATCACTTTAAGTAGACCTATAAAGTGGACGTGTGAGAAATGTTGACAACCTTAAGGACAGTTGGTATCGAATCACTGGCTTAACAGGAAGACTCAGGAAAAGCGTACTTGAAAATTTGAGCTTTTTTCTTCCCAGGCTGCTTAAAGTTCAGCTACTATCATGAGCAACACAGCAACTATCCAGACCAGTAGTGAAAGGAAACAAATGGTCATTGACATTCTTCCCCCTGCAAAGGAACAGTACCTAAGACAGATTTGGGGAAAACTAGCAAAAATGTATAACATCACACCAGATGTCATCTTCATGTTTGGATTCAGAACCCATTTCGGTGGTGGCAAGACAACTGGCTTTGGAGAGACTTACTATTCCTTGGATTACACAGAGAAAGATAAACCTACCCATAGACTTGCAAGACATGGCCTGTATGAGAAGAAGAAGACCTCAAGAAAACAGTGAATGGAGCACAGGAACAGGATGAAGAAAGTCAGGAGGATTGCAAAGGAATAGTTAGTGCTGTCAAAAAAAAGACAAAGATTCTTCAGTGCATATCTGTGGTTAATGTGCAGATTTTTTGAACATTTAAAAATTATATTTTGTTGATTATGTTTTACAGTTGTCCCAGTTTTCCTCCTCTGTTACCCTCCACCCAGCACTCCCAACTCTCTCAGGATATCCCCACATCATTGTTCATGTCCACAGGTCATGAGTATAAGTTTTCTGTTTACTCCATTTTCTATACTGTAGTTTATGTCCCCATGACTATTCTGTAACTACCTATTTGCACTTCTAAATCCCTTCACCTATTCATGCAGTCCCCACATTCCCTTCCCTTCTGGCAACTATCAAAATGCTCTGTGTATTGATGATTCTTTCTCTGTTCTTCTTGTTTGCTTAATTTGCTTTTATTTTTATTTAATTCTTGTTCAAGTACAGTTTTCTGTCTTATATTCCCAACCCTGCCCCCGCAGTGCTCCCCACCTCCCTCCCATTTCCCCCTCACCTTAGTTATTGTCCATGTGTCCTTTATACTTGTTCATGTGAGTTCTTCCCCTTTCCCCCTGTGATTCTCTCCCTTTTCCCCTCTGGACCCTGTCAGCCTATTCTGTATTTCAGTGTCTTTGGTCATATTTTGCCTGCTTGTTTGCTTTTTTTGTTTAGATTCCTGTTAAAGGTGAGATCATATGGTATTTGTCCTTCAACACCTGGCTTATTTCACTCAGCATAATGCTTTCCAGTTCTATCCATGCAGTTGCAAAAGGTAGGAGCTCCTTCTTTCTTTCTGCTGTATAGAATTCCATTGTGTAAATGTACCATAGATTTTTCATCCAGTCATTTACTGATGGGCATCTAGGTTGCATCCAACTCTTGGCTATTGTAAATTGTGCTGCTATGAACATCGGGGTGCATAGGGTCTTTTGGATTGGTGTTTCAGGGTTCTTAGGATATACTCCTGACAGTGGAATTGCTGGGTCAAAAGGCACGTTTATTTTTAGTTTTCTGAGAAAATTCCATACTGTTTTCCATAGTGGTTGTACCAGTCTGCAATCCCACCAAGAGTGAACTAGAGTCCCCTCTTCCCCACAACCTCTCCAGCACTTGTCATTTGTTGCTTTGTTTATGATAGCCATTCTGACTGGTGTTAAGTGGTATCTCATTGTGGTTTTAATTTGCATCTCTCTGATAGCTAGTGATATCAAACATCTTTTCATGTGTCTCTGTATGTAGGTCATCCTCTGTATGTCCTACTTGGTGAAGTGTGTGTTCAAGTCCTTTGCCCATTTTTTAATCGGGTTGCTTGTCTTCTTTGAGTGGAGACGTGTGAGTTCTTTGTGTATTTTGGAGATTAAACCTTTGTCTGAGGTATCATTGGCAAATAGTGTTTCCCAAACAGTTGCTTCTCTTCTTATCTTGATACTTTTTTCCTGCGCCACCCAGAAGCTTTTAATGTTGATGAGATCCCATTTGTTTATTCTTTCCTTTATGTCCCTTGCTCTAGGGGACATAGCAGTAAAAATATTGCTGCCTGGAATATCTGAGATTTTCCTGCCAATGCTCTCCTCTAGGGCTTTAATGGTTTCCCAGCTTATATTTAAGTCTTTTATCCCCCGTTAATTTATTTTGGTGTATGGTGTAAGTTGGTGCTTGAGTTTCACTTTTTTGCACATAGCTGTCCAGTTCTCCCAACACCATTTGTTGAAAAGGCTATCTTTACTCCATTTTATGTTACTGCCCCCTTTGTCGAATATTAATTGACTGTAGAAATTTGGGTATGTTTCTGGGCTCTCTGTTCTTTTCCATTGGTCTATGTGCCTGTTTTTATGCCAGTACCAGGCTGTTTTGATTACAGTGGCCTTGTAATACAGTTTGATGTCAGGTATTGTGACCCCTCCTACTTTGTTCTTCTTTCTCAACATTGCAGCTGCTATTCGGGGTCTTTTATGGTTCCATATACATTTTTGAATTGTTTGTTCTATGTCTGTGAAATATGCCATTGGTACTTTAATAGGTATTGCATTGAATCTGTAAATTGCTTTGGGTGGTATGGACATTTTGATGATGTTAATTCTTCCAATCCATGAACACGGTACATGGTATATGTTTCCATTTGTTTGTGTCTTCCTTTATGTCTTTCTTCAGTGTTGTATAGTTTTCTGCATACAGGTCTTTTACCTCCTTGGATAGGTTTCTTCCCAGATATTTTATTTTTGCTTTTGCTATATTGAATGGTATTTTTTCCTGATTTCTGCTTCTGCTGCTTCATTGTTGGTATACAGAAATGCCTTTGATTTCTGGATATTGACTTTGTAACTTGCTGTTTTGCCAAATTTATTAGTTTGAGCAGTTTTTTTGTAGAGTCTATAGGATTTTCCATGTACACTATCATGTCATCTGCAAACAATGACAGTTTTGTTTCCTCCTTTCCAATTTGGATGCCTTTTATTTCCTTTTCTTGTCTGGTTGCTGTCGCTAGAACTTCCAATACTATATTCAATAGAAGTGGTGAAAGTGGACAACCTTGTCTTGTTCATGATCTTAGTGGAAAAGCTTTTAGTTTTTGCCCATTGAGTATGATGTTGGCTGTAGGTCTTTCATATATGGCCTTTATTATACTGAGGAATGCTCCCTCTATTCCTGCTTTGCTGAGTACCTTTATCATAAATGGGTGTTGTACCTTATCAAAAGCTTTTTCCACGTCTATTGATATGATCATGTGATTTTTGTCTTTGCTTTTGTTTATGTGATGTATTACATTTACTGATTTGCGAATATTGAACCATCCTTGCATCCCTGGGATGAATCCCACTTGGTCGTGGTGTATGATCTTTTTGATATACTGTTGGATGCGATTTGCCAATATTTTATTGAGGATTTTAGTGTCTATGTTCATCAGTGATATTGGCCTGAAGTTTTCTTTCTTTGTTGTGTCTCTATCTGGCTCTGGAATTAGGATGATGCTGGCTTTATAAAAAGAGTTCGGGAGTTTTCCCTCCTTTTGGAGTTTTTGGAATAGTCTGTGAAGAATAGGGGTTAGTTCTTCCTTAAATGCTTTGTAGAATTCTTCTGTGAAACCATCTGGTCCAGGGGTTTTGTGTGACAGGAGTTTTTTGATTACTGCTTCAATTTCATCTGCTGTTATTGGTCTGTTCAGGCTTTCTACTTCTTCTTCATTGAGTTTTGGAAGATTATATTTTTCTAGAAATTTGTCCATTTCACCCAGGTTTTCAAATTTCATGGCATACACTTCTTCATAGTAATTTCTTACAATCCCTTCTATTTCTGTGGTATCAGTTGTAATCTCTCCTCTTTCATTTCTGATTGTGTTTATTTGTGTCCTCTCTCTTCTTTTCCTGATGAGTCTACTTAAAGGTTTGTCTATTTTGTTTATCCTTTCAGAAAAACAACTCCTAGATTTATTGATCCTTCGAGTTGTGCTTTTAGTCCTATGTCATTTAATTCTGCTCTTATCTTGGTTATTTCCTTCCTTCTACTTGCTGTGGGCTGTCTTTGTTGTTGTTCCTTGAGTTGTTGCAGGCATCGGGTTAGGTTGTTTGTTTGAAGTGCTTCCATCTTCTTTAGGTAAGCCTGTATTGCTATAAACTTCCCTCTCAGAACTGCCTTCTCTGTGTCTCATAAGTTTTGGGTTGTTGTGAGTTCATTTTCATTTGTTTCCAGAAACTTTTGGATTTCTTCCCTAATTTCAATCTTGACCCATTCAGTGTTTAATAGCATAGCATTCAGTCTCCATGCTTTTGGGTGTTTTGGGTTTTTTCCTGTGGGGTTGGTTTTCCATTTCAGTCCATTGTGATCAGAGAAAATGCTTGGTATGATTTCAATATTTTGAATTTGTTGAGACTCGTTTTGTGTCCTATCATGTGGTCTATCTTTGAAAATATTCCACATGCATTTGAAAAGAATTTGTATTTAGCTTCTTTGGCATTGCTTAATTTGTTTTTAGATTCAATTGTTGACAGATATATATTCATTGCTATTGTATTGCTCCTAGTTTTGATCTTCTTTTTTTTAAAGAATTCTCTTTAACATTTCATATAATAATGGTTTGGTGATGATGAACTTTTTCGGTGTACTATTATCTGGGAATCTCTTTATCTTCCTTTCAATTCTAAATAATGGCTTAGCTTGGTAGAGCAATTTTAGATGTAGGTCCCTGCTTTTCACGACTTTGAATATTTCTTGTCAATTCCTTCTAGCCTGCAAATTTCCTTTTAAGACATCACCTGAGAGCCTTATGGGAGCTCCTCTTTGGGCAAGTAACGGCTTTTCTCTTTCTCCTTTTAAAATTCCCTCCTTATTTTTAAACTTTGGCACTTTAATTATGATGTGCCTTGGTGTGGGCCTCTTTGTATCCATCTTATTTGGGATTCTCTGTGCTTGGACTCTTTGTGCTTGGGCTCTCTTGGACTTGCATGTCTATTTCCTTCACCAAATTTGGGAAGTTTTCTTTCATTTTTTTTCAAATAGATTTTTAATTTCTTGCTCTTTTTCTTCTTCTTCTGCCACCCCTGTGATGTGAATATTTGTATGTTGAAGTTGTTCCAGAGGCTGCTTACACTATCCTCTTTTTGGAAGTTTTTTTTTCTTTTTCTTGTTCTGATTGGTTGTTTTTTGCTTTCTTATTTTCCAATTAGTTGATTTGATTTTTGGCTTTATCCCCTCTACTGTTGTTTCTGTGTAACTTGTTCTTTATCTCAATTACTTTACTCTTCATTTCTGACTGGGTCTTTTTATGCTATTGAGGTCTGCACTAAGTCCCTTGAGCATTCTTTTAACCAGTGTTTTGAATTCTCTATTCAGTAGATTACTTATCTCCATTTTGTTTAGTTTTTTTTTTTTCTGGAGTTTTGATCTCTTCTTTCATTTTGACCATGTTTCTTTGCAAATTTTTACAGTCTCCCTGTTTCTGTTTCTATATATTAAGCAGAGCTTTTATGACTCTCTGTCTTGGTAGCATGACCTAATGTAGTAGGTGTTCTGTAGGGTACAATGACACGGCCTCCCCTATCACCCAAGCTGGGTACTCTAGGTGCACCCTTTATGTGGGCTAAGTATATCTTCTTCTTGTAGTTGTGCCTTGATTGCTGTTGATAGGTCAATGGGAGGGATTTACCAAGGCCAGTCAGTTGCAAAGACTGGCTATGCCCATTGACCACCAACCTCCACCTTTCATGGAGGATAAGCTGTGCAGGGGCAGGGCGATGGTGCTCTGACCTAGTCTATAGCTGTCCACTGGTTATACAGGCTCTGGCATTTCCCGGGTGGTGCAGGCAAAAGGTCACCCCCCACCTGTTTTTCTCAGGATCATATAGCTATAAAACAGTCTAGATGGCTGCTACTTGTGCTGAACTTGGAGATTTCCAAGTGAAGCCAAGCTGTGAATCTAGGCTGGCTGTGGCTAGTTCTGGGCTCGAGGCCCCTTAGTAAGAGGTATGGAGGTTGGGAGTTCACTGAGGCCAGGTGTGGCTTGTTTGAAAGGATTCAGAAAGTTGTGAAGCATGAGGCAAGACAGGATATTCATATGGAAAAGTCACAGTTAACAGTGTGGGTGGGCCCATAAGTTGAGTGGAATGGAGTCTCAGAGGACCTTGCGGGTAGGGCAAACAGTGTTAGCCAGGTGAATGATGTCTCAGACATGGAACTTACCTGACAGCTCTGTGGCTCTATAGTGAGGAGGGCTCAGAAAGTGGAAAACGGCCTCTGCCTGCCCTTCTTTCTGGAGGAAAGCTGTCCCCCAGCTCTTGCCTTGATACCAACACTTCAATTCCTTCCCGTATGTCACTGGTGGCTCTCAACGTGCTATCCTAGTGCTGGAGCTTAGAGGGAGTGAATCTGAATCTAAGAACATGTGGGTTCTTTAAAAAGAACTGCTTGGAATTCTAGAAGTTTCTTCCACCAACTCAACACCCACTGGGTTTTACAGCCAGAAGATATGGGAACTTATCTTTTTATCTCTGGCACCTAGGCTGGGGACCTTGTATGGGGCTGGGACTCCTCACTCCTGAGATATCCCTGCTGAAATTTTATCTACCACATATGGGTGTTGGACCAGCCTGTTCCATTTCTCTGTCCCTCCTACCAGTCTGGATGAATGTGGTTTCTTTAATTCTGTAGGTGTCAGGCTCTCATTCAACTCAATTTCTGATGGTTCTGAGTGATGTTTGTTCTATTATTTAGTTGCAATTTTGATGTGGTTGTGTGAGGAGGTTAGCTGTGTTTACCTATGCCACCATCGTGATTGGAAGTCTGACCATTAGCTTGCTTGTGTTGAGTTTTTAATGAAAGGGTTAATAAACTAAGAGCTTAAATTTTTTTAATATACCTGTATTTATTTTGATACCTATCACATTCCTTTATTCTTTTACTCATGACTTCAATACAGATTAATTGAGCAAGTACTGTGTCAGGCACTATCCTCAGTTTTGGGGATACAGAATTAAATAAATGTGGTTATTGATCTTAAATAGCTCACAGTCAAGAGAGACAGGCAGAAGGACATAATGAGGTTTATTATTGTGTGGTGGAATTGTCCCAATAAAAGTATCCACAAAATGCTACAGAAGAAGAGGAGGAATGTTTAACTCAGTTTTTAAAAAGTTAGGGACTGCCTCTGAGGATGGCTGTATCTTGGCATACAACCACCAGTGAGGTGAAAGTTGTGGTGAGAAATGGTGCTGGGGCCGGGGAGAAAAAGAAATAATGGCATTACAACAGCAATCAGTTAGAACGTGCATATGTGGGAGTACTCTATTTTTTAGCAGTTCTCTTTCAACAAAATGAAAATCTGAAATTAATATTAGAATGTGTTGTGGGGGTGGCTGAGGTGGGGTGGGGAGTGGTGAAGGAGTAAATGCAGACAACTATAATTGAACAAAAATAGAATAATAAGAAAATAAATAAAACATAAAAAAGAAAAAAGATTTGTTTAATTTCAGCTGTCAAATAATGTGAAATAAAAAATGACCATTCTGATAAAAAAAAGAAAGGGAGAGGAGTCACCTTATGTGCCACAAACAAATCACATTCAGCACCTTCCGGTGTGCCTCACCCTCAACCAACTCTCCCCACCAGTTACCTACCTCAGTCTGATAGGAGCTAGGAGTATTGAGAGATAGAGCTTGTCTTTCATCTCAAGTAACCAGCACCTAAAGCCTTATTTCCTCTAAGTCCCTCTCCTTTTCACCCAGTTTTTCTCTGGTGCTTTAAGACAGAGAGAGAAGCTGGTCTCTCCTGAGTCCCATGTACAGTGGGAGAGTAGTCAACAGACGTAAGAAAAATTTCTTACTCAAATCTGATTTTGTTAAGGGATGCATAAAATATATATACAAGCATACTCCAGCAAAACTTTTTTTCATTATGCTCATTAAAGATGCTAGCTAAAGTCTAACCATATTTCATTGCTCTGTAGCCTGTTTTATAATCTTGACAACTGACACATGTCAAAATCAAGGTTCTGGAATGTTGTTGTGATCCTCCAGTTATGACTCTCAGACTCTGAAAAGGAGATTTTCTAATGCTTTTTTTTTGGTCTGGCATGCTGTTAGAACATGTTTCTTACAAACATTGCCCTGTTCTTAAGACAAATTCATATGAGGAATAACAAGTCTATCTGGCTTTTCTTTTAGAAACTTGATTAAAGCAGAGATTTTTCAACACTCGAGTGGGCTTAAATTTTTAGGATTAAAGGGAGATACAAGACATCAAGAGATTGAAGTCAATGAAATAGTACATTAATCAGAGTATCTCTAAAATCTACATCTCTTTAAGAAAGTCTTAAAATGTGCTTTCTTATTTTGCCTGATTGTGATACTTTGGACAAAGGCAAATTAGATTGTTAGTTAAAATGAAGACCCAGCACCTCAGAGGAGTTGGCTGTGTTTCAATAGGAAGGAGAGGAAGAGCACAGAGATTTACCTGGGAAAATCGTGTTTAGTCAATAACTTAGGTATTATTTGGATTTAGGAATCCAAAATCTTTGACTCTAAGAGCATTTTTCTCCCTGTCATAAAATCACCAAAGCTTAACTTCATGCATGATAAAGTCAAGTTTAAAATATTGCCTGGGAGGATTTCTTGTTATCTGTGCCTAATTGGGAATTTTCTAAACAGGAATGACTTACTTAATGCAATAATCACGAATGGAAGAGTTTATGTTGAGTTTCACCTTTGATTATGACATCTTTGGGATGGATGGATGGCTTAAGCTTCCTTAAGCAGTAGCAATAAATTGGTGAATGCATTCAGGAAGTAAAAGGATCTTTTATGTACATGGTTAGCAGTCTTACACTTCAGTTTTTACATGGGGGATAAAAAGGCATTCACTCGTGTATTTAAGACTTATTGAAACAAACTACATGTGCCAGGATCTGTGTTCAAAACACTGTAGAACAAGATGGAACAAGTCACACTCCCTACCTAGAGGATGATACAGCCTAGGCCAGGTGTGTCCAACTCATTTTCATGGGGAGCCACATCAGCTTTGTGGTTGCCTTCAAAGGGCCAGAATAATTTTAGGACTGTATAAATATAACTACTCCTTAACTGTTAAGGAGTTGAAATTACATTGGGCCCTTTGAAAGCAATTGTGAGACTGATGTGTTCCCCAGTGAAAATGAGTTGGACACCCCTGGCCTTGGGAATAAGTCAGAACTGGAAATAATAAAAGATACTAACAAGGGACCAAGAAAAGTGTGGGTGGAAATCAGAGAACAGAGCTACTCATCTGTCTGAGGTTGTAAAAACAGTTTCCCTGAGGCGGTAAGGTTTCACCTGGTCTGAGAGGAGGAAAAAGAGACAAGATTCTGGCAGAGGACACACCAGGGACCCAGGCAGGGTGCTGAAAGGGCCTGATGAGTTGCATTAGGATGGTGACAGTGGCAGATGGACCAGAGAGGAGGGTAGAAGATAAGATGGAAGCTCTTATATGCCAAGCTAGGGAGTTTCTCAGTTCTGATTGCAACAAGAGTGAAAGCTTTGTTCTTTAGCCAGTTGATAAAACAGGAAGTGCTAATTAGGGTTCAATCAGGAAGGAGCTTAATTCCACCATTGTCTCCTCAATCTGCTGTTTCTCTGCTTAAATTGGGAAGATTTCATAGCTTTTTGTTATAAATGATCAGAACCTAATTCCCTTTGCAACAGCATGGATGGAACTGGAAAGCATTATGCTGAGTGAAATAAGCCAGGCAGTGAAAGACAAATACCATATGATCTCACCTTTAACTGGAACCTAATCAACAAAACAAACAAGTGAGCACAATATAACCAGAGACATTGAAATTAAGAATGAACTGACAGTGACCAGAGGGGAGGTGGGAGGCGATAATGGGGGAAGGGTTTTCAGGAACTATAAAGGACACAGGGACAAAACCAAGGGGTGGAAGCAGGTGGGGATAGCTGGGTTAGTGGGGGAGTGGTGGGGAGTAAATGCACAACAGTAATTGAACAACAGTAAAATAATTTAAAAAAGAGAAATTCCATTGTGCTATGAGTCAAAATTCTAATTTCTCATTTAATGAAGGACGTCTTCCCTTCACTAGAGCTAAAACCTGACCTAGAAGAGGGTGGGGATATGGTGTGGTCTCAGAGCTGAACTTTCATGAGCGTCTCCTTACATTTTGCTCCCTCAGTACCTCACTTGCTTCATTCTAGCCCCAGCCCACCTGCTGTTTTAATTTTTCTCCCACTTCTAGCCCATCTCTCTCTCTAGTTCACTGTGCTGTTCTGGGCTGCTCCAAGGCTGGGAAAAGAGAGGGAGTGGCATACATGCCGTTTTACCTGCTGCAGCCCTTTGCTTTCCTTGACAGTTAATGCCCTTTGTCAAAGCAGACATTCGGGTGCCCTTTCAGGCATGCCTTAGTGGATTCTTTGGAGGCCTCTGGGTCTTAAAATGAACAATTTCCCTGATGTGTGTTATGCATTCTCTAGCTGATGTCTTTCATTCCTCTTTAGTTCCTATTCCAGTTGCATAACTGACAAATGGAAGCTGATTTACAATGTAGAGGCTGGTGATACCAGATAATTAATAAAATATTATAGTATATCTAGACTTATGGTGTTTGTATCATTTGCTAGCACTTAACATTTGTATTTTATTCTCATTCTAAGTGTTTACTTTTGTGCCTAATTTTGTATATGTAAAAAAGTCCCCCACCCTGGCTGGTGTAGCTCAGTGGATTGAGCCCAGGCCTATGAAGAACCACACAATCGCGGTTCGATTCCCAGTCAGGGCACATGCCTGGGTTGCAGGTCAGTTCCCAGTTCCCGGCAGGGGATGCATGAGAGGCAACCATACATTGATATTTCTCTCCCTCTCTTCTTCCCTTCCCCTCTGAAGATAAATAAGTAAAATCTTTTAAAAAAAAGTCCCCCAAATATTTCAGGTCACATGAAACCTAGCATCCTCCCTTTTGATGGACTTATCTTTTCAGGTAGCCATCTGCTTGAGCAATAAGCTTTTGAGATGACTCACACTTGGTAACTTTTCATGTCACTTGGGACCCAAGAAATATTTACATCCTTTTTTTTGTACAGAATGTTTATTAAATCAATGATCATTGTGGCACAAAACTAAAAATATGTTTCACACTCATTTGTAAAGGAATGATTCAATAAGTTATAGTACATGTATATTATGAGATTTGCAACTATTTATTTTTATTTTTTAATTTTAATTTTTATTTAATTCTTGTTCAAGTACAGGTTTCTGTCTTATATTCCCAGCCCTGCCCCCCTCAGTGCTCCCCACCTCCCTCCTATTTCTGCCCCCCACCTTAGTTATTGTCCATGTGTCCTTTATACTTGTTCATGTGAGTCCGTCCCCTTTTCCCCTATGATTCTCTCCCCTCTCCCCTCTGGACCCTGTCAGCCTGTTCCGTATTTGAGTGTCATTGGTCATATTTTGCTTGCTTGTTTGTTTTGTTGTTTAGATTCCTGTTAACGATGATATCATATGGTATTTGTCTTTCACCGCCTGGCTTATTTCGCTCAGCATAATGCTTTCCAGTTCCATCCATGGTGTTGCAAAGGGTAGTAGTTCCTTCTTCCTTTCTGCAGCATAGAATTCCATTGTGTAAATGTACCATAGCTGCCCTGGCTGGTGTAGCTCAGTGGATTGAGCACGGGCCTGCGAACCACATGATCGCGGTTTGATTCCCAGTTAGGGCACATGCCTGGGTTGCAGGCCAGTTCCTGGCAGGGGACACACCAGAGGCAACCGAACATAAATGTTTCTCTCCCTCTCTCCTTCCCTTCCCCTCTAAAGCTAAATAAATAAAATCTTTTAAAAAAATAAATAAAATAAAATAAATGTACCATAGCTTTTTGATCCAGTCATTTACCGATGAAGAACAAAGTAGGAGGGATCACAATATCTGATATCAAACTGTATTACAAGGCCACTGTAATCAAAACAGCCTGGTACTGGCATAAAAACAGATACATCCTTTTCTTGGTACACTCAGGAAGGGTGTCTACTTCAAAGAACTTGTTCTCACTCAGCTCTGAAGCTAGGCCAATGAGTGTTTGTGCTCCACTCCCTAAACATGTGGCTTTGGTGGTAAGAGAGCATTGTGCCCTCTGGCAGGCACTCTGCTATTTCCACCCCACACCCTTCATACAATATTTCTTCTTCTGCTCCTTTTACTTACCTCCAGGCAAAGGAGAACAGGTGGTGGAAAATGCCTTAGACTTACCCTCCTAGGTCAATAACTGAATCACTTCAAATAAATCTGTCCTGACTAGTTTCCCCACTGGTTCTCTAGCCTTCTTGGGTGAGTGACAGGAGGGACAGAGGTCCCTTAACTGTTTTCACTTTCTCTTATGGGCAGGTCCTCTAGGTTATGTGACTCCTGTTGTTAGAGAATGGAGGTACTTGTGACCCATTATCTTAAGCTGCAGTTTCAAAGGAGGCAAGTTTAGGGGCAACTCCTTTTGTTCAAATATGGAGTTCTTCCTTTGACCAAAGCCTTTATAATTTTTTCAGTAGTAAGGCCAATAATCCAACAAAAGAATTCCAGACAGATATTTCAAGTCATGCAAAGGCATGAAAAACAGAAGAAAGCAAACTGGCTCTGGGATCCCTGGGGTGTCAAGGGGGTGGCAGTGGAGGGTGTAGGAGATAAGGTACAAAGGGAAGGTGTTAGAAAAGGGCCTCCCTGGCTCATGTGGCTCAGTTGGTTAGAGTGTTGTCCTATAACCAAAAAGTAACAAGTTTGATTCCTGGTCAGGGCGCATGCGTTGGTTGTGGATTTGACCCATGATCCAGTACATATGATCCCTGATCCACAGGAGGGCAACGAATCAAATTGGTGTTTCTCTCTCACATTGATTTTTCTCTCTCTCTCTAAAAACCATAAAAGAAAATGTCCTCACATGAAGATTAAAAAAATAAATTTAAAAAAGGACCACATTGTGACCTTTTATAGGATATTTTATTGTTTCCTCAAAGGATCAATGGTTCATTAAATCTGAGGCAGCTCTTTAAAATGTAATAATTTTTAACATCCATTCTTTTTCTTTTATAGTTCATATCCTCATACCCTAAAGTCTAACTTTGTACCTCCATAAAAACTCCTCCAAGAATCTGCTTTCATCAGTTTGGGCAATTGATGGCCAGAACATATTCCTGTGCCCTTTGAATCACATCTTCTCCAGTTTGTCACAGATTGACCACTTCCAATCTCTTCCCTCAATCAAAAGATTAATGGCAGAGAAATTGAGATCCTTCATTGTTTTTTAGGAAAATGCTAAGACACAGAATTAGGACATTGTAGTTCTAATGATTCTTTCCCCCTTGCCCTATGCTAAGAATGCCACTCTTAGTATTTCAGTTTGTATATTTTTTGGTTAAAGTTCAGAACAATATCAGTATTAGTGTTTGAAGGCTAAACAATAATGGGAAAAAAGATTTGGTATTTGTGCTTAAGTAACTTTTTTTTTTCAAAATGCTTTACTGGACCCCATCTTATTGGATTTTCACAAAAAAAAATCACAGGAAGTATAATTCCAAATATTACATATGAGGAAAGTAAAACAAAGGTAGAGTGAATTGGATAAGGTTACTCAGCTAATCACGAAGAAAATCAGGACTAATTTCAGCCTCCTAATTCTCTTGTCTTCTCTTGTCTTCTCTTCTCTTCTCCTTCTCCTCTCTTCCTCCTCCTCCTCCCACTCCTCCTCTAATGTAGCACATATATTTAGTCTGAGTCAGTGTTTGAAATATCCTTTCATACTTTCAAGCCAATTTCCCCAAGGTCGTGCAGTAAGATAGAAGTCACAGATCTTTCTCCTGTGAGTCAATCACTATAATATGTAGCATTAAATTTAGATAAAAATGACTTAGGTGATGAAATGTGCCTGGGATAATACAGAGTTGATTTTTTATGTAACAATGTTTTTAAAATATGTATATGAACAAGCACCCCTGGTCTAGAATCAACTATAATTTCATATGACTATTTCTGTAATGTAGATTTTTTTTTGAGACAGAATGACAATCACATTTTCTTTCCAATCACAATTCATGGTACAAAGAAGTACACATTACTTTCTATTAATATCCTTTAAGCAAAGTGGTATATAAAGAAAAAAATACTACACTTTCCCCTTATCATAAAACATCTTCAGTTAACATAAAATCAAACTTTTCCAGTCAGGTGTAATATTTCACCATTGCTGAATTTTTTGTTGTCAGATTTTTCCCAGCCTGGAATTTTCCTAATATCATTGTTACTTTTTTTTAAGCTTTTTAAAATTGTTGTTTAAATATAGTTGTCTTCATTTTCACCCTACCACTCCTTTCCACCCCAGCTATCCCCACCTCCCACCCTTGATCCTACCCACTTTGGGTTTGTCCATGTGTCCTTTATGTATGCTCCTTGACAATCCTCTCCCCCAATGCCTCCAATGTCCCCTCTAACCTCCCCTTTGGTTACTGTCAGCTTGTTCTTAATTTCAATGTCTCTGGTTATATTTTGCTTGCTTGTTTGTTTTGTTGATTAGGTTCTATTTATAGGTGACATTACATGATATTTCCCTTTACCACCTCCTTTATTTTACTTAGCATAATGCTCTCCAGATCCATTCATACTGTTGCAAAGGGTAGGAGCTCCTTCTTTCTTTCTGCTGCATAGTATTCTACTGTGTAAATGTACCATAGTTTTTGATACACTCATTGGCTGATGGGCACTTAGGTTGCTTCCAGCACTTGGCTATTGTAAATTGTGCTGCTATGAATATTGGGGTACATAGGTTCTTTTGAATTGGTCTTATAGGATACTTAGGATATCCTAAGTATCCTAAGTATTCCTATAATGGAATTGCTGGATGAAAAGGCAGTTCCATTTTTACTGTTCTGCAGAAATTCCATACTGTTTTCCATAGTGGTTGTGCCAGTCTGCATGCCCACCAACAGTGTACTAGGGTTCTCTTTTCTCTATATCCTCTCCAACACTTGTTTATTGATTAGTTTATAATGCCCATTCTGACTGGTGTGAAGTGGTATCTCATTGTGGTTTTAATTTGCATCTCTTTGATGGCTAGTGATGCTGAGCATTGTTTCATATGTCTCTGGGCCCACTGTGTGTCCTCCTTGGGAAGTGTCTGTTCAGGTCCTTTGTCCATTTTTTAATTGGGTTGCTTGTCTGACTAGAGTAGAGTTGTGTGTGTTCTTTAGGTATTTTGGAGATTAAGCCCTTGTCCAAGGTATCATTGGCAAATATATTTTTCCATACAGTTGGTTCCCTTTTCATTTTGCTGATGTTTCCTTTAGCCGGGGGGAAGTTTTTTATTTTGTTGAAGTCCCATTTATTTGTTCTTTTCTATGTGTCCCTTGCTGTAGGAGACATATCAGTGAAAATATTGCTGCGTAGTATATCTGAGATTTTCCTGGCTATGTTCTCCTCTAGGACTTTAATGGTGTTGTGACCTATATTTAAGGCTTTTATCCCTCTCGAATTTATTTGTGTACATGGTGTTGGTTGGTGGTCTAGTTTCATTTTTTTTGCATGTAGCTGTCCAGACCTCTCAACACCATTTGTTGAAGAGGCTGTTTTTACTTCATTTTATGCTTCTGCTCCCTTTATCAAATATTAATTTGCCATAGAGACTTGGATTTATTTCTGGGCTTTCTATGCTGTTCCATTGACCTATGTGTCAGTTTTTGTGCTACTATCAGACTGTTTTGATTACTGTGGCCTTATAATATAGTTTGATATCAGACATTGTGATCTTTCTTACTTTGTTCTTCATTATCAAAATTATTGCAGCAATCTGGGTTGTTTATGGTTCTATATAAATTTTTGAAATGTTTGTTCTTTATCTATGAAATATGCCATTGGTGTTTTAATAGGGATTGTTTTGAATCTATAGATTCCTTTGGGTAATATGAACATTTTGGTGATATTAATTCTTCCAATCCATGAGCATGGTACATGCTTCCATTTGTTTGTGTGTTCCTTAATTTCTTTCTTTGGTGTTTTGTTAACTTTTATATTTGATGTGTTTTTTTTTTTCATTGAAAAGCTCCTGAACAAGGAAGCAGAAAAGAGCAGATCAAGGAATAGAAGGAATGGAGAAAATAGAGTGGAGACAGAGCCAGGCTGTACACTAGCTTGACTCACCCTACAAGCACATCATGAGTAGTGTGAGGTATAGGTGTCAGTTTTGGCCCAATGGCAGCTGTTTGGAGAAGCAGCGGGGTGGATTAATCTCCAGAAAGTCCTACCAAAATGGGACAGTGTAGATGTCTCATAGCAGACCAGATACAATGCAATCTGCACCCATTTTATGGGAAACTTTCACCAGGTTTAGTGTCCATGGAGTGTCACATTTACAAATGCTATTTTGTATCTTTAGGTGAAGTCTGCTCTTTGTTTGGTAAATGCTGTCAATATTGTGATTGTACAACACGAATTTTTCTTAGAGTCATTACACAGGAATAAATGTCCACTTATGTGGGTTGTTAAAGACAAGGATATCCAGTATGAGACTTTTTATTTTATTTTTCTTTTACTACTTGTATGAGAGGGGACCCCCCCAAAATGGAATTTATAAAAAATTATGTATTTGCTCCTACATGTTTAAGCTTCTGTCATCTGCAAGTACTCTCCATTTCATGCATTACACCCATTGTTTTGTTTCATTGCTCAAGATAGTTTTTGGACTCTTAATTTTTATACCTTTTAGTGCTTCTGCTTTTTTCTTGTTTCATCTCTTAAATATTGGCAAAACATTTCCCTTTGAGGAATTTTTTCATCTGGGAAAACAAAAAAAAGCCACCTGGAGAGAGGTTGGGTGAATAGGAAGGGTGAGGCAAGGGGGACATACAGTTTTTTATGAAAAACTGCTGAACCCTGAGTGTGGTGTGGACAGGTGCACTCGTAAATCACCCATCATAAAATGGGTAAACACATTTAAATGGTCTTCCAAAAAATTTTACTGAAGATGAACACAGCCTCTCACAGTGATCCCAGCTGCTACACTGAAACAGATGGGTTCCTAAAACACTTACCTAGTGGGAAGCCTGCACTTCAAGGGGCCCACCCTCGAGAAGGTAATTCCAGTTATTTGTGGATCTGTCCTCGTATCTTCAGTCAAGTGAGCAGCCAACATGGTACTTTATAATATAATTTGAGATAACTTGGTAAATTTTTTGTGACCAACCTTTTAGGGAATAGCATAACATATAGAGGTTTAAGTTTGACAATTTAATATTTCAATTACCCTTCTAGTATTTATTTCCTAGCATATTTATTTACCAGTCCCAGAGTTACCAGTCCCATCTCACTCAAAGTTTATGTGACTGTTTAAGCCTTTTTACATCTTCTATTTTATGATTATTATAATGTATATTATATGAGTAAATTTAACAAGTTGATTTTGTTGCTTTACTTATAAAATATCTGAAATCAGAAGTTTAAGGGAATTTCACATTAGCTATTATGTAAAAAAGCAGTATTTTTTCATGTAGTGAGAATAAAAGCTATTAAATGCATTTTCAATATTTATAATATTTTTAATGGAAAATGAGTATATCCACAAATGAAGGTTTAAAAAATCTACCTACATATAGTCTGATAGTAACAGTACTTGTTATCAACAAAGTTTAAAAAGTCTGTCTTGTGTTCTGTTTATGATGTTTGATGAAGAATATTTGGGATCTGTTTTTGAGAACCTTTAGAAGCCAAAATTTATCCTCATATGAGGAGAAATTTGATATTTTATCATATTTTTCTTCTTCTCCTTATTAAAGATAAATTCCAAAGAGGAAATTACATTGTAAAATACCCTGCACTGGGAATTTTCTTATAATTGTAATTCAACATACTAACAATATTTAACATTCTACATATACTGGTAATCTTTACTGTAGTTAAGTCTTTTATTGGGACAAGTTTAAATTTTGCATTTTCAGCATAAGTCTGAAGTGAACTGGCTAATTTACATATTGAACTGGCAGTTATGGTCTGTCCAGTCATATACATCATCACTAACTGATTTTGTTTGTTCTTAGATCAGATAGATACACATCTATGATAGCATATTGTCTCAATTTATCAAGTTTTTACCTTTATAGTTGTTAGATGAATTTGTGCTACAGATCAAAATGAGACTGTCTTGCAAAAAATATTAGACTAGAAGAGGTGACCTAGAGATATGATTTAAATTCCATATCTCTCATGAACCAGCCATGTATGTGACCTTGGGCAAATCACTTCGCCTCCTCTGGTCCCATTCAGTTTCTTTAGTTGTAAAATGAAAGTTTGACTAGATAATTTCTAAGGATTCTTCCAAGCCTGTGATTCTCTATGTAACTTTTCTTTCTAGTTGAAAAGATGAAGGATTGAAAGATCATATTAGCACTGAGCAAAAAGAACGCATGATTTTATCCATGCCTGTCTCTCTAAAGGAGTTCACAGTGTGAAATTCTGACTCTGTCACCTTGATATACTCCTGTTTGAGAAGTCTCTCTTGTGCTTTTGTCAGCCATTGGCTTTTCTTCACAGAGTGCCTATGGGCTGCAGCACTCTCATCTTTCAACTGTTTGAACACCTCCTGCATTTGTAATCATTCTTTTTAAAAACGATGGTTCTCATTATATGAACTAAGTTACCTCAGTGGCTGGGAGCCATATGTTTGCCTGTGTACCCACTGATCCATCAAGTGGCCCCATTAAAGTTGCTTCAACTTATGCGTACCTGCTAAGTGATCAACTCAGTTAATTTTTTAGCACTCTTTCTTGCCTATGTCCAAAGAATATTGATATGAGAGGATGTTAATTCCCATATAAAATATCTTTATTCTTTGCCATTTCATCTTAATATTCTCTTGTTTATAGGTTCATTGTTTCCTTAGCCTTCCAGGTTTTTCATCCTCCATTCATAATCATCAAGAGACTAATAAACTTATCTCTCTGCAAGGGACAGCTGCATGTCTTTCCTCTTGGAGGTGGTGTTGCCACAGAGACACACTTGGGCCTAAGTTCTTTAGCACAGTTACTTCTGCTGTGGGTACCCCACTCTCTTATGACATCTTGGGCTCTTTTACAATTGAGAGTAGATGTGGAAAGATGAAATAAAGCAGAGGAGTCCTAAATCCCTTTTTCAAATACTCTGCCTTCACTTTTTG
The DNA here is from genome assembly GCF_014824575.4 of Sturnira hondurensis. Lineage (NCBI taxonomy): Eukaryota > Metazoa > Chordata > Mammalia > Chiroptera > Phyllostomidae > Sturnira > Sturnira hondurensis. The sequence continues at coordinate 2,126,010 of NW_028084643.1, forward strand.
GCTTCTTAGTTGTCAAAACCCATTAATTTTTGTACTCATTCAGACCACAGCTATGTCCCATCTCCAAGAGAGACCATTTACTTTTCCTAGGTTCTCTGCTACCCTTCACTCCTCTATTACTTTAAAAGAACCAAGAGAAGATAGGTACCTATTGAATGCATAAAAACATAGTTTTCCCCAATTTGGCCATAGAGCCCTCATAAACTGCCTCCCAAAATCTTTTAAGTACCAGAAATCTCATAGCAGGTTTTGCCTTCTAAGTCATTTCAAGGTGAAGGCAAATCCATGTTTTAGTTACTCTTTGAAATTCTTATCTTCTGGCCTGTATTTATCTCTACTCTGAGTTTATGGCCTGGCTTTCCAACTTTTGTAGAAAAAATTAACATATGTGAAAGAACTTTTTCACATAGGTTAATGACCAATTTAGGTTTGGTCATGCAGTTAGAGAAAGCCTGTTGGTAACCATATTTCTAAAGCCCTAAAAGGCAACAAAATGGACTTCCTTTCTGTCTTTCAGAAGAGCTTACATTTCTGATTATCTTTTTCCCTGGGTCTCCTTTGTTTAGTTTGGTTTTTGCAAGGTTGAGGTCATGGAACCAGTCTCCCTGGAAGGCAACCATGCCTGGTAAAGCAGCTGTAACTCACTTTGTGTTTATTTTTGTTTTCATATCCCTTAGCCTTCTTTAAGTCATGGTTTTCCAGCCATGACTCCACTGTTAAGAGAACTACTTATTCTCTCTTGGATCAGAATGCTGAAGGGGAATCAATGTCATACTCTGTTTTACAGTTCTCATGGTAGTGATTGTTTGTAATTAGCAAAAGTTTTAGAGTGATTTGTTACATAGAGATCCTGATTGCAAGAAAGACAGAGATAGAGACAGACAGAGACAGGCAGTTGGAAGATGGAAGAGAAACCAAAGAATATAAATATATTTTATATTTTATGCATGTGAGTATGCATTTTTGTGAATGGGACACAAAGTTTTTGTGAGATTCTCAAAGGCATCCAGGTCCCACCAAAGTTAAGGTCGTCTGTAGAAAATAAATGTGGGAATAAATTTCTGGGCTAAATAATCCACTGGTATCTTCCCTTAGATCTTTTATTCTGTCATAAACTATAGAGCATATGTTTCCAGTTCTGCTAGGAATGGTGAAGATTTATGCTTACCATATTTTGATGATATCCTGACCTGCGATAATAGGAATTGACTTCTACAGGTGTCAGTTCCAGGTGACAGTGGGTCCTCAGCTGGTCACGGAGCTCATCTCTGGTTTCTTCTGCTCCCTGTTGGCCAAATTTCTTTTAAGGAAGTTAGAAAAAAACTAAGAAAGCATAAATTTGTAGGCCAGTGATAGATTCTTTTAAAGAATCTATCGTGTTTAGCATGCAGGAGGTAAAAAATTCAGTGGTGTTTTACCTCCACAGGCAATGCATGGTCAAGCCTTTTCTATAGCTAAATTAGATTTCCAAACAAAGAAGAAAGTTGATAATTCTCTCCTCTTTGCTTTTTCACATTCACCAAAACCAATCACTAACTTCTTTGTAATTATTTTCTATCTTTCTTCTGTCTCAGGCCATGTCTTTATCCTGGGAAAGAGTAATATAATTGCTATGCTACAGCCGAGACACCAGTAAAAATGGAGCACATATTTCTAAATGGATGTTTAACCAGTAGGATCTCTGACATCCTTTGGGATCTTTTAAGGTTTTTAAGTTTCAGGGAGAAAAAAGGACTATATGCAAGTATTAGACATGAACCACTGGCCAGCCTCACACCATTCTGTCTCCTTCAAATTAGATGAGTTTTGGCTTCCAGAAAGCCTATTGGTCAATTCTATAGGAAAAAGGGAAAAATCTTCTTTAACTATGTGTATTTAACCTGTACAGAGTATCTAGGAATTTAAAAACAGACTGAATCTCTTCTAGGTTCCTCAAAACCTTCTCCTTCAAGGTCATGGAGAGTAAGACTGTGATAAGCTTAATTAATAAGACTTACCAAATCAGAAGGTATAACCTGGCCAGAAGACCCAGTGTGAAGTTATTTTAAGTTTTATATAAATGGCCTACAATTACTACAGCCACTATGGCATATATTATGCATAAAATTTTGCAGCATAGTCAGGATGATACTTCTATCCTCTACTCTTTTGATCATCTTCAAGCCAAGGTGAGACTGGTACAGACTTAGATTTATAAAGAAAGCAGGCTTATTGTATTCAGTACAAAGAACAACTAACAGAGGAAAAATCACCATGAGGTAGATGTGTGCTAAATAATTCCTTGAGGTTACAAAGGGTAGAGGGTTACTTGAATTTGACTAGCCAGAGTGGAGAGGCTTGGTAGAGCCTGGCACTTTCAGTAGAAATGCTAGAAGGATCACTTCTTTGTAGTAGAGCTAACCTACTCCTACAGTGAAATTCTAGATGTGCCTTTAAAATGTTAGAATGGAGCTAAAAACATCAGGATGAAATCTGTCTGCCCCAAATACTTAATGCTATTTAAAATAATGCAACCACTACTGAAACCAGTATGGAATTTCCTCAGAAAGCTAAAAATGAAACTGCATTTTGACTTGGCAATTCTATTGCTAGGATTATATCCTAAGAATCCTGAAACACCAATCCAAAAGAATTTATGCACCCCAATGTTCATAGCTGCACAATTTACAATAGCCAAGTGCTGGAAGCAACCTAAGTGCCCATCAGTAAGTGAATGAATCAAAAAACTATGGTACACTTACACGATGGAATACTATGCAGCAGAAAGAAAGAAGGAGCTCCTACCCTTCCCAAAAGCGTGGATGGAACTGGAGAGCATTATGCTATGTGAAATAAGCCACCCAGTGAAAGACAAATACCATATGATCTCACCATTAACAGGAACCTAATCAACAAAACGAATAAGCAAGCAAAGTATAGCCAAAGACATTGAAATTGAGAATAGGCTGACAGTGATCAAAGGGAAGAGGGGAGGGGATGATAAGGGAAAGGGATGAAGTATTTACAGGAACAATTATAAAGGACATATGAACAACAAGAGGAAGAGGAAAAAAGGGAGGGAGATGGGGAGGGCTGGGGTGGAGGGAGGGGTGGGGGAAAAGGCAGAAAACTGCACTTGAACAACAATTAAAGAAGAAATAATACAATAAATGTCACACATTCCTTTATATTGTGGGGGCAACTTTGCCTGCAAAGTACCCCCATCTGCCGCAGATGAAAGTGAAACTACCAAGACATGATCTGCTTGGGGAGGAAAGGTGGTCAGTCTCTCAGAGGAGAAAGGCCAAGAGCCCCTTCCTTAACAGCTTTTATTGGGTTGTAATACACAGGAATACAGGTAAAGTCCATCAATCTATGTCAGGTGGCAAGGATCAAACAATAGATAACATTTCAAAGAAATCTGAGGGCTTAGTCTGAGTCAGTGTCTGTCAGGTAAGGGGGTTGCAAAAACTTTGGCAGACATACTCATTTCCTGCTCGGACCGTTATCATATGAATGAAAACACTCTTAGCAAAGCAGGCTTCACAGGACTTTAGGAATTCTTTCTTATGCCTGATCACTCTGTATCCTGCTGTAGCTGGCAAGGGGCTGCACCACCTTCCCCATCATAGGTTTTTAGGCTTAAGTTGATTAAAGCCAGGAAGCGCTTCTCCCAGATGGAAATGGGGACTCAGGATATGTCAGAATAGCTGGGGGGCAATGGTCCATCACTCCCTCTTTGTTGAAGCTCCCCGAGTCTTTTCTTGATGGCCTCCCAGGTGATCATGTCTGGCTTAGGTTGCCTCTTCTGAGGGGTCTTACCTGTCATGGACATCGACCATGCTTTGGGGGCAGGGGATGAAGTAGAAGCAGTGTTGTTACCAGAGACAAGCTTTGTCTCCTTAGTGGCTCTCATTTTGGAGGTCACTCACTCAGCCTTAGCCATGGGGGCAGTTACAACTCCTGAAACCAGGCAGAGCAGTTCCCAACATTATATAAAACATACTATTCCTAGTATACAATACAAAATTTCTAGACACACAAAGGAAAATGTTATCTATATCCAAGAGAAAATACATTAATATAAACTGATTCCAGAAAAGATGAAGATGATGAAATTATCAGACAAGGAATTAACAGAGCATTATAAAAATGTTCAAAGACTTAAAAGAAATCATGCAAGTGCTGATAAGAGAAATAGAATTTACAAAGAAGTAACCAAGTGGGACTTCTAAGGCTAAAAAACACATTGTCTAAACTGGAAAAATTAGTGCCTTGTCTAACAATAGGTAAGGTACTAGAGAATAAAAGATCAATGAACTTAAACAAAAGGCTTTATAAAGCAGTCACACACAAGAAGCTAAAAAAAGAAGGTACAAAATCTCAGTGACCTGTGGGACGATGTCAAGCAAACTAACAGGCATGCAATTGGTGTTCCACAACAGGGAGTCTCAGAAAAAATATGTGACGAAATAACAATAAAAATTTCTTATTGATTAAAACTATACACCTAGAGCTCTGTGAAGCTAAAAGAATATAAGATAGATACACTCACAAAAACTACATCAGGGCATATCATGATCAAATTTCTAAAACTCATTGATAAAGAAACAATATTAAAAGCAGCCAAAGGGCTGGTGTAGCTCAGTGGATTGAGTGTGGGCCTGTGAACCAGAGTATCGCGGTTCCATTCCCAGTCAGGGCACATGCCTGGGTTGCAGGCCAGTTCCTAGCAAGGGACGCATGAGAGGCAACCATACATTGATATTCTCTCCCTCTCCTTCCCTTCCTCCCTAAAGATAAATAAATAAAATCTTTAAAAAAAAGCAGCCAAAGGGGATGGAGGTGTGTTTTTTATGCAGGAAAATAAAAATAATAATTATTTTTGCCTCCTCATTAGAAAAAATATAAGCCAGGAAACAATAAAATAACTTTTTAAATTTTAACATATTTTATTAATTATGCTATTACAGTTGTCCCATCCCCCCTTTTATTCTCCTCTGTCCTGCGATCCCCCTTCCATGAGCCTCCACCCCCCACCATTAGTTCATGTCCATGGGTTGTACATATAAGTTATTTGGCATCTATATTTCCTATACTATTTTTAATTTCCCCCTGTCTATTTCATACCTACCATTTATGCTTCTAATTTCCTGTACCTTTCCCCCGATTCTACCCCCTCCACTTCCCTACTGGTAACCCTCCATGAGATCTCCATATCTGTGATTCTGTTCCTGTTCTAATTGTTTAGCTTGTTTTTGTTTTTTAGGTTCAGTTTTTGATAGTTGTGAGTTTATTGTCATTTTACTGTTCATATTTTGGATCTTCTGTTTCTTAGATAAGTTCCTTTAACATTCCATATAATAAGGGCTTGGTGGTGATGAAGTCCTTTAACTTGGCCTTATTTGAGAAACATTTTATCTGCCCTTCCAATCTAAATGAAAGCTTTGCTGAATAGAGTCATCTTGGATGTAGGTCCTTGCCTTTCATGACTTGGAATACTTCTTTCCAGCCCCTTCTTGCCTACAGGGTTTTATTTTTTGAGAAATCAGCTGACAGTCTGATGGGAACTCCTTTGTAGGTAACTGTCCCCTTTGTCTCTTGCTGCTTTAAAGTTTCTCTCCTTATCTTTAATCTTGGGTAATGTAATTATGATGTGCCTTGGTGTATGCTTCCTTAGGTCCAACTTTTTTGGGACTCTATGAGCTCCCTGGTCTTCTTGGATGTCTATTTCCTTTGCCAGATTAGGGAACTTTTCTTCATAATATTTTCAAATAAGTTTTCAATTTCTTGGTCTTCCTTTTCTCCTTCTGGCACCCCTATGATCCAGATGTAGAAATTTAAACTTATCCTGGAGGTTCCTAAGCCTCTCCTCATTGTTTTGAATCCTTGTTTCTTCATTCTCTTCTGGTCGAATGTTAATTTCTTCCTTTTGCTCCAAACCGTTAATTTGAGTTCTGGTTTCTTTCTCATCACTGTTGATTCCCTCTGTATTTTCCTTTCTTTAACTTCTCATAGCCTCCACTTTTCCCTTTATTTTATGACCATACTCAACCTATTCTGTGAGCATCCTGATTACCAGTATTTTGAACTGTGCATCTGATAGGTTAGCTATCTCTTCATTGTTTAGTTGTAGTTTTTCTGGAGCTTTGATCTATTCTTTTGTTTGGGCCATTTGTTTTGGTCTCAGTGCACCTGTTACTTAGTAAGGGGCAGAACCGTAGGTATTCACCAGGGGCCAACCCACTGTGTTTCGTTGTGATGCTATGTAGGAGGGGTCTGAGAGGGAACAGTGCCACTTGCTCCGTTCTCTGCAGGCTTTCAGCACTTCCTCTGCTACCAACAAGCAAATTGGGCCCTTCTGGTGCTGATTCCCAGGTGGGTGGGTCTGTGTACCTGTGGGTCTCTCCAATAAACTCTCCTGTGAAGCTAGGAGTTTCTCCTGCTGCCACAACACCCACATGTTTTTTTGTTTTTTTTTTACTCAGAGGTTTTAAGGCTTATTCTCTGTGCTGGATCCCTGGGTTTTGCATTCTATCTTGCTCCCCAGTTGTTTCTCCTGGATTATCAGCATGTAAATATGGAACCACCCACTCTGCCAGGTGCAACCTTGCACGCCCCAGTCCTCCAGCCACCACCTTGCTACACGTCCTCTCCACTGGCTGCCAGTCTCTGCCCTTCCTACTGGTCTGGATGAATGGTTCTTTTTTAACTCTTTGGTGGTCAGACTTCCATACAGTTCTATTTTTGGCAGTTCTGGTTGTTTTTTGTTTTTAAATTTGTTGTTGTCCTTCTTTTGGTTGTGTTGGGAGGCACAGTGTAACTACCTATGCTTCCATCTTAGCCAGAAGAAGGAATGACTTTTTTAATGGCTTCAATATAAGTGAAAAATATCAAACTAGAATTTTATCTTCAACAAAAATATATAAAGGAAGGCAAAAAAGCCATTTTAATTTTTAAAATTTTTACTTATTGATTTTAGAGAGAGAGTGTGAGGGTTGGAAAGGGGGAGGGAGGGAGGGAGGGGGAGAGGGAGAGAGAGAGAGAAACTTTGACTTGTTGTCCCACTTATTTATACATTCATTGGCTGCTTCTTGCATGTGCTTGACCAGGGATTGAACTGGTAACCTTTGTGTATTTGGATGATGCTCTAATCACCTGAGTTACATGGCCAGGGCAGAAGGCATTTTTAGACAAGTAAAGTGTAGGAGAATTTATTGTTGGTAGACCTATACAACAAGAAACATTAAAGGAAATTCTTTTCACTAAAGGAAGATAATACCAGATAAAAGTTGAATCTACCAAAGATGAACTAAATAATAAAATAATGCTAAAATAATAGTGCTAAAATACTAAATACATGGATAAATATAAGACTTTTCTTTCCAACTTTTGTTGAAAATATAATTAAGCATTTAAATCAACAATGTATTGTGTTTGTAACATATATTGAAATAAATAATGTATACAATCAACCATGTGTTGTGGAGTTTTTAACATATATGGAAATAAAATGTATAACAATAATACCAAAGTTGGTGGGAGATTAGGGTCTTGGAGTATGCTGTTATAAGGGTCATATATTGTATAAGATGTGAGATAATATTAATGAAGGCAGACTACAGTGAGTTCAAAATATATATTATGAATCTTAGAGAAATGACTTAAAATAAAATAAAGTTTTATACCTCATAAACCAAAAGAGTAGGTAAAATGGAATACTAAAGTATTGCAATTAACCTGCCCCATTTCCCTTCCTCCCCCCATAAAAGTCCAACAGAGAAGAATAAAAGCATTGAGAGAAAGACATGGTGATCTCTCTTTTCTTTGTCTCATCTGGCGAGAAATTACTTTACCTGTTGTGGACTCTTTGAAAAAGATATTAAGAGCAGTGGTTAGGGAGGAGAAGTATTGCCTTGAACAGTAAGGGTCCACTGAGGCTGGCGAACATGAAAGTTTGTGGTGACATGATTCTGTATGTTGTGCATTTTTCTCCAGCAGCACTTAGCCATTTGGATGAAAGGAAGCTAGGTGATTAGGTTTATACGAGGTTATCATGCCAGAGAACATGACTGCTGAGAGCTGGACTAATTATGTAAGGAAATAATTTTATTACCGGATTCGTGGTTTGGGAGAATGGTTCAAGGGACTTGAGCTTTTAATAAGGTCAAAGAATAGGTATAATAAAGTTGATGATTGAGAGAAGTATAAGGACAATGACTTAGTATAGAAACTAGAATTTAGGGTTTCGGAGGTGAGACAGTAGTGGGTCATGTCAAGAAGTGAATTGTGTCAGTTGAGCAGTGAGATTGTCATTGATTCTGTGAGGCAGCAAGTTTGGCGAACTGTCCATCTGCAGTTGGATATCACGCAAGATGTTGGTGAGACTTAAAATGAGGTGAATACAACTGTGAACTAAGATCCAATAGTCTGCAATCAATAGTAAGGATTTTCAGGATATAGGAGTCATTTTTAATTTTTACTTTAAAATTTATTTTATTTTTAAAACCACTTTATTGAGGTATGTTTTACATATAAATGCTTTACATACTTAATGTGTAAAAATTGATGAGTTTGGGGATAATTATACACTCATGAAATCATCACCACCATGAAGACCATACATATAAACACCTCTTAATGTTTCTTTTTAAAAAATATTTATTTATGTGTTTTAAATTTAATTTTTATTTTTTATTTCTCATACTTTTATTTTTATTTTAAAAATATTTTTATTGTTGTTCAATGACAGTTTTCTGTAATGATTTTATTGTTGTTCAATTACAGTTTTCTGCATTTCTCTCCCAACAACTCCTGCCACCCCAGCCAAATTCACCTTCACCCCTTACTTCCACCCTTCTCCTCACTGCCCCCTCCCCACTTCCCTCTGGTTACTGTCAGATTTCTTAATTTCAATGTCTCTGGTTACATCTTGCTTGCTTTTTTGCTTTTGTTGATTATGTTCCACTTAAAGGTGAGATTATGTGGTATTTATCCCTCACCACCTGGATTATTTCACTTAACATAATGCTCTCCAGTTCCACCCATGCTGTTCCACAGCATAGGACCTCCTTCTTTCTCTCTGTTGTGTAATATTCCATTGTGTAAATGTATCGTAGTTTTTTGATTTGCTCATTTACTGATGGGCACTTAGGTTGCTTCTAGCACTTGGCCATTGTAATTGTGCTGTTAGGAACATTGGGGTGCATAGGTTCTTTTGGATGTGTGTTGTAGGGTTATTGGAATATAATTCCAGTAGTGGAATTATTGGGTCAAAACACAGTTCCATTTTGAGTTTTCTGAGGAAATTTCATACCGTTTTCCACAGTGGCTGCACTAGTCTGCATTCCCACTAACAGTGCACTAGGGTTTCCTTTTCTCCACATCCTCTCCAACACTTGTTTGATTTGATTATGATGGCCATTCTGACTGGTGTGAAGTGGTATCTGATTGGGATTTTAATTTGCATCTCTCTGATGGCTAGTGATGGTGAGCATCATTTTATATGTTTCTGGGCCCTCTGCATGTCTTCCTTGGAGAAGTGTCTTTTTAGGTCCTTTGCCCATTTTTTAATTGGGTTGTTTGTCTGCCTGGAGTGGAGTCATGTGAGTTTTTTAATATATTTTGGAGATCAAACCCTTGTCTGAGGTATCATTGGCAAATATATGTTCTGATACTATTGGTTCTCTTTTCATTTTAATGCTGTTTTCTTTAGCCATGAAGAAGCATTTTAATTTGATGAGGTCCCATTTGTTTGTTCTTTCCTTTATGTCTCTTGTTCTAGGGGACATATCAGTGAACATGTTGCTGCATTGAATGTTTGAGATTTTCCTGCTGATGCTTTCCTCTAGGGCTTTTATAGTGGCATGACTTCTATCTAATTCTTTTATCCACCTTGTATTTATTTTTGTGTATGGTGTAAGTTGGTGGTCTAGTTTCATGGGTTTTTTTTTTTTTTTTGCATGTAGCTGTCTAGATCCCCAAACACCATTTGCAGAAGAGACTATTTTTTCTCCAAATTATGCTTCTTCCCCCTTTGTCAAATATTAATTGATCATAGAGACTTGGGTTTATTTCTGGGCTCTCTACTCTGTTCCATTGGTCGATGTGTCTGTTCTTATGCCAGTACCAGGCTGTTTTAATTATAGTGGCCTTGTAATACAGTTTGATATCAGGTGTCATGATTCCTCCTACTTTATGCTTTCTCAAAATTGCTGTAGCTATTCAGGGTCATTTATGGTTCTGTATAAATTTCTGAAATGTTTGTTCTATATCTGCAAAATATGTCATTGGTATTTTAATAGGGATTGCATTGAATCTATAAATTGCTTTGTGTAATATGGACATTTTGTTGACATTAATACTTCCAATCCATGAGCATGGTACATGGTTCCATTTGTTTGTGTCTTCCTTATTTCTTTATTTAGTGTTGTGTAGTTTTTGAGTACAGGACTTTTATATCCTTGGTTAGGTTCATTACTAGGTACTTTTTTTTCTTGTTGCTATATCAAATGGGATTCTTTTCTTGATTTCTGTTTCTGATATTTTATTGTTGGTGTGCAACAATGCCTTTGATTTCTGTATATTTACTTTTTATCCCGCTGTTCTGCCAAATTCACTTATTAGATTTAATAGTTTTTTGGTGGAATCTATAAGATTTTCTATATACACTATCATGTCATCTGCAAACAATGACACTTTTGCTTCCTCCTTTCCAATTTAGAGGCCTTTTTTCCTTGTCTGATTGCTGTGTCTAGGACTTCCAATACTTTGTTGAATAGGAGGGCATTTGTTGAAAATGAGCATCCTTATCTTGTTCCTGATCTTAGTGGGAAAGCTCTAAGATTTTCCCCATTGAGTATGATGTTGGCTGTAGGTCTCTCATATATGGTTTTTAATATTTTGAGGAACGCTCCCTCTATTCCAACTTTGCTAAGTATTTTTATCATAAATGGGTGTAGTAACTTATCAAATGCTTTTTCCACATTTATTAATATGATTATGTAATTTTTGTCTTTTGTTTTGTTTATGTGATGTATTATGTTTATTGATTTACAAATGTTGATGATCTTATATATTGCTGGGTATGGTTTGTCAATGTTTTGTTGAGAATTTTAGCATCTATATTTATCACAGATATTCGCCTGAAATTTTCTTTCTTTGTTATGTCCTTCTCCGATTTGGGGATTAGGTTGATGCTGGCTTCAAGAAAAGAGTTTGGGTGTCTTCCATCTTCTTGAACTTTTTAAGGATAGGGGTTAGCTCTTCCTTAAATGCTTTGTAGCATTCTCCTGTGAAAACATCTGGTCCAGGCCTTTTGTGTGTTGGGAGATTTTTGATTACTGCTTCAATTTCATCTGCTGTTATTAGTCTGTTCAGGCTTTCTGCTTCTTCTTCATTCTGTTTTAGAAAATCATATTTTTCTAGAAATTTGTCCATTTCATTTTGGTTTTCAAATTTCTTGGCATACATTTCTTCATAGTAATTTCTCACATTCCTTTGTATTTCTGTGGTGTCAGTTGTAATCTCTCCTCTTTAATTTCTGATGGTGTTTATTTGGGTCCTCTCTTTTTTTTTCTTGATGAACCTGCTTGTCAATTTTGTTTATCTCTTCAAAAAAACAGCTCCTGGATTCATTAATCCTTAGAATTGTGCTTTTAGTCTTTATGTCATTTAACTCTGCTCTGATCTAGGTTATTTCCTTCCTTCTACTTGCTCTGGGCTGTGTTTGTTGTTGTAGGTCTTGGGTTAGGTTGTTTATTTGAAATGTTTTAGTGTATTTTAGGTAGGCCTGTATCACTATGAACTTCCCTCTGAGGACTGCCTTCACTGTGGCCTATACGTTTTCTATTGTTGTAAGTTAATTTCCATTTGTTTCCAAAAACTTTTTATTTCTTCCCTAATCTCATTCTTGATCTATTCATTGTTTAATAGCATGCAATTCAACCTCCATGAGTTTGAGTGTTTTGAGTTTTTTGCTTGAATTTGGTTTCTACTTTCAGGTCTTTGTGGCCTGAGAAAATGCTTGACATGATTTCAATTTCCTAGAATTTGTTGAGGCTTGTTTTGTGTCTTATCATGTGGTCTGTTTTTGAAAATGTACCATGTGCATTTGAGAAGAATGTGTATTTTGCTTGTCTGGGATGAAAGTGCCTCTTTGTATATATATATCAGTTAAGTCCATTTGATCTAGAGCATTGTTCTGTACCACAGTATTTTTGTTGATATTTTGTTTGGAAGATCTATCCATTTTTGACAGTGGGGTGTTGAAATCCCCTACTATAATTGTGTTGCTATCAATATCTTTCTTGAAGTCCTCCAAGATTTTCTTTATGTATTTGGGTGCTCGTATGTTGGATACATATGTGTTTACAATGTTTACATCTTCCAGATGGATTCTTTCCTTGAGTATTATGAAATGACCTCTGGGTCTCTTTTTATGGCTCTTTTTTTGAAGTCTATTTTGTCCAACATGAGTATTACTACCCCTACTGTTTTTTTCTTTCTATTTGCTTAGAATATTTGTTTCTAGCCCTTCACTTTCAGTCTGTGTAGGTCTTTTTTTCTGAGGTGGGTCTCTTATAGGCAGCATGTGTGAGGGTCTTTATTTATGATGTGTCTTGAAGTGGGCCTCTTTGGGTCCCTCTTGATTGGGACTCTCTGTGTTTCCTGGATTTGTGTAACTTCTTCTCTCATCAAATTAGGGAAGTGTTTTTCAAAAGGTTTTTTATCCCTTGTTCTTCTTTTTCTGGTATCCCTAGTATACAGATATTAGTATGTTTCATGTTGTCCTGCATTTCCCTTAACCCCTCTTTTTATTCTCTCTGAGACTCTTGCTCTTTCTGGATATTATTTTCTACCTTGTCCTCCAGCTCACTTATTCAATCTTCTGCTTCATCTAGCCTGCTTTGGATTCCTTCTGTGTTCTTCAGTTCAGAAATTATATTCTTCATTTCCTCCTGGCCCTTGTTGATAGTTTCTATTTCCTTTCTCATGTTGATATAGTTGGCAGTGAGTTCATTTTAGTTTCACCATAATGTTTGGCAATTCACTGTGAGCTCATTGAGTTTCTGATAATCATTGCTTTGAACTTAATATCTGATAGTTGACTTGCCTCTATTTCATTTAGCATTCTTTCTGAGACTTTCCTCCTTTCCTTTCTTTTGGGGATTGTTTCTTTGTCTTCCCATTGTTTCTGAGACTCTTCTTGTTAGCCTCTGCTTCTTAAATTGATTTGTTCAGACTCCCTGGATTTCTGGTATGAACTTCTATGGTAGAAGACCTATGAGATTCAGTGGTGCAGTCTCCTTGATCTCCTGAGATCACTGGTTTTGGGCTGTCATTAATGTTGGCTCTCTGTATGTCTTTGGGTTTTGATTGTTGTTGGGTCTTTCTTTAGTGGGTCCTCCCCACCAGCTGGTTAACTGAGGGTCACTCCATCCACCACATGTTGTATTTTGTTGTGCAGGTGTGGACAGGTTGTGTTGAAGCTGGTTCTTCTGTGTCTATGAGGTTTTGTGGCTTCTCTCTCACTCTTGTTCAGTTGTTTGTTGTGGGTAATTTCTCCACCATTTAGTTGTATTTCCAGATAGGTCCTGGATTGAGGTTAGTGTGGCTTTCACTCCCTCCTTCATCTTTTTCCATTGTTATTTGTTGGTGGTTCCTTTTTTGTGGGTTTCCTCTTCTAGCAGGTATAGTGGTGTTCACAGCTTCCACCTTTTTTTTGTGATCAGTCATATGGGGAAGGCAAGATGGTTTAAGATAGTGGGAGTATATTCTATCGTATTTAAAGCACCAACCTGTAGTGAAGAGATAGGAGATCTTTTGGATATGTATAGTGGTAACCATGATATTTCACCCAACTAGCCACTTTCTAGAAAGGGAGGAAAAAAGATAGGACTCCAGTTAGGGGCAGGAAAGGATTGTAAGTTGGATATAGAAAGCAATGAACTTGTGGGAGGTCAGATTATGAAGTAAAGTGAGAGTCAAAGATAGAAAATAGGTGTAGTGTGTGAGAAAATAGGGTTAACAACCACAGTAATAAAATTCAGGAAACAGTGAAGTGAGCTGAGATCTGGGAGAGGTGCCGTGTAGTATTTATAATTGTGTGGAATAGCAATTATTTACAATATTAATGTAGCAACAATCATATGACAGAGTCTATGTGATCTGAATAACAAGAATAGGAAGTACAGGACCTAGAGTAGTGAGCTATTAGAACACAAGTGAAGTGAAAGACAGAAAATTAAAAATACATTGTGAAAGAGAAAACAAGGGAAACTGGTTAAATAATGCAGTTTTACAAACCAAGCAAAGAAGACCAAACAGAGAGAAGAGATATAAAAATACTAATAAGATAAAAGATGTAAAAATAATGAAAAAATAATAATACAAATATAGAATAACTTGCAAGTTCTCTGGAGTAGCAAAGTGAAATTTGTCTCACTTTCTCAATTGTGGGATGACCCCTTTTTGGGTCTAACTTTAGTCCTTTCACAGCTCCAGGTTTTATTGTCTCACTTGTGGGAATAAAAAAAAAACTGAAGGAAGGAAGAAGGAAATGAAAGAAAGAAAAAGAAAGAAGGAGAAAGAAAAAGAAAGAAAGAAAGAAGGAAAGAAAGGAAGAATGAATTAAAAAATATATAAGCTTCCTGCTGGCTTTAAACAAGCCAAGCCAGTTCTGCTGGTCTTCCTGTCTTCAGCGGGCTGAGGGGGGTTGGTTTCACTTTTCTCCCTTCCTGAGCTGCACTCCTCACAGTTGCCCAGCCTCCAGCTGAGTTCCTCAGTTGGATGCTGGGCCTCCAGTGTCTTCTGTGCCTGGCCTATGCCTTTAGTCTACCAGTTGTGCTGTCCTTAAGGTGCACCAATTAGGGGCAACTCACAGCACCTTCTTGCTCTTTGCTGCCTTAGATGCTAGGGACTCTCAGAGTCTCTTCAGGGTACTTCAGCCACCTGCCCCCGCCCTACACACACAGAGTTAAGTATTCTGGGGATTGCTGATTCCCTGATCCCTGCAGCTCTCCTCTTTGGGGTCATCTCCACCAAAGAGGAAGATAATAAAGAAGAAGATGAAGATATTAAATATAAATATAAATATACATATAAATAAATAAATAAATAAATAAATAAATATATATATATGAGGAATCTTAGAAAGCTAGTTGGCCCTGCACGACGGGGATGCCTCAGTGGCTGCCACGGCTGACGTGGACGTGCACCTCTGCTGCTGTGCCCCAGGTGGTAGGGTTGGGTGTGATGTACATCTGGGCTGCAGGGTCAGGTGCACTCCATTCTCAGGGCTATGGGTGTGATTGCTCAGCCTCTGCTACTGGGGCAGGATGGGCAGCTGCCGGGCCGCAGGTATGGGTTGCCCCAGGTCCCCAGAGCCTCCAGTGCTGCTGGTACTGCTGCTGCTGGAGAGCAGGCAGGGTCAGATGTGTTCCACTCTTGGGGGTAATGATGTGAACACTAGGCCTCCATTTCTGCAGCAGGAGTGTGGTCAAGGGGAGGTGGTGGCAGGCAGGAGCCAGCTCCTGCTATTGCTATGGCAGCCTTAGTGGGGTCTGGGGTGGCTGGGTTGGTGGCTCACCACTGGGTCCTGGGTGTGGTTGTGCACCCTCCGCTGCTACCACTGGGTTTAGGGGCATAGTCACAGTCCTGGCAGCAGAGGTGGGCCCATGGCTGAGGCTGGGGAGGCTGAGAGAGGGCAGCCAGGGGAGGCAGGGGTGGTTGCCCCGGAAGAACTCCCTAAACAGCCCCTGAGTGCCACCTTTTTTTTCTTTTTCTTTTGAAAAATTCCACCTATTCAAGCGTGCTGCTCTAAACAAGTGCCTGGTCTCTCACACAGCCCAACTTTCCAACCAGACTGCAGGCCATCTGGGTCAGGGTCCATCATAGGCCAACTCTTCCTAGCCTGTGTCCACAAGTCTCAGTGGGTGCACACCGCCCCTTTGTGTTTGCCACCTTGTACTTATTCTCCCCAGTGACTTCAAGCACCCACGTTCCTCCTGGTGCTGCTCAAACTTTTTTTGGCAGGGAGGGAGCCCTGGACCTGGCTCTCTCCTAAGAATATAAAGGATACATGGACAACAACTGAGAAGGGTGGAAATGGGAGGGAGGGGGGAGGATGGGGGGTGGGATGGGATGGGAGTAATAGACAGAAAACTGTACTTGAAAAATAATTAAATAAAAANTGGGAGGGAGGGGGGAGGATAGGGGGTGGGATAGGATGGGAGTAATAGACAGAAAACTGTACTTGAAAAATAATTAAATAAAAAATTTTGGGGAAAAAAAAGAAATTCAAGAGTCTAAAAAAAAAAAAAGAATCTTACAGCAGACCAGGGGGGCACAGGGCCTGGAGCTGCAGCTGCCTTGGTCCCTGCACTGGTCCCAGGGATCTTTTTGTCCTGAAGCACTCTCCTTATCATCTGATTTTTCAATGTCCTCTACAATTGTGGCCCCCAACCTTCATATATGCTTGGATACTGTTGGCTGTTCACTCTGTTCCTCAGAAGATCAGCCAGGTGTTCCACCTGTGCACAGGGGGAAGTGGATTCCACTCCCACCTATCTCATCACCATCTTTGAAACCTAAATATCTCTTCCTGCCCATTTTTTGTGTTATTTTTTTCTATGGTAAAAATACTTAACATAAGATTTTAAGTATTCAATACAGTTTTTGTTAGCTGTAGGCAACAGCTATGCATGGCCATACACATCTCCACAACTTCTTTATCTAACATAACTAAAACTGTAACATTTAACCATTTCCTCCCCAGTTTGCATCTCCACCCACTCCTGGCAAATACTATTCTAGTTTCAGCTTCCATAAGTTTGACTATTTTTAGATTCTATATATAAGTGAGATCATACAGTATTTGACTTCCTGTGTTTGACTTATTTCATCCATGTTTTGCAAATGGCAGATTTTTTTTTCTTTTTTAAGGCTGAATATTCTTCCACTGTATGTACATACCACATTTTATATGAGTGCACATACGGGTTATATTCAACTCCTGGTTATTGTGTATAATGTTGATAAATATGGGGGTGCAGATATCTCTTGGGGGTAATGATTTCATTTTCTTCAGATATATATCAGGAAATATGATTGCTGGATAAAATGGCAGTTTTATTTTTAATTTTTGAGGACTCTCCCTGTTGCTTTCCATAATGACTATACCAATTTGTATTCCCACTGACAATGTAGAAGGGTTCCTTTTTCACTACATCCTAGGAGTTCTTTTATTATACTTAATGAGTCCCACGATTTGGACTCCATGTGCTTTGATCTACTCAGCTAAATTAACCAGCCAAAGGGACTCAGTAAATGTTGAATATCTATGATGAAAGAACAAGGGGAAATTACTAAAAATCTCTTTATATAAAATTCAGTAGCTACTAATGACTACCAAGAATCTCCTATAGAAATGTACAACAAAGAAATGAATTACCTTTGTCACACATTATTTAAAAACTTGAAAAGGACGGCAGGATTATAAACACTGACATCTATACTTGGGCATAATACTACACAGGGCACTATGTGATTTAAAGGAAAGATTGGAGAGAGTATCAATATAGATTTAAAATTGGATAGCTACTTTCTGATATGCTTTCTACTTGTTCAGTGAGGTCTGAATTCTCATAATCACTTTTCGATGAGGAAACGGAGGTTCAAAGAAGAGATGACATCTCACTGCATTGTGTTAAGTTGATGTGGAAAAATTTGAATCATATTTCCATCTAGAGCTCTTATTTGAAAAAATAAAATTTTAGTTTTGAAGTAAATTGATAAAATGCTTCCATAGTTGCCTTGTCCTTTTAGTCACTCTTATGGTCATTGCAATTAGAGGTCTACACTGTGCAGGGAATTACTGATACATCTAGTCAAGTTATTTATAGCTTTAAGCCCTTGAGCTAAATTAATAATTTCTTTTAATTTTCATTTTTGAAATCTTCTACTACACTACACAGAATAACAGATAATTTGGCTTCCAATTTGTGATCTGCTTTTTCTATATGTCTTTCTTTCTTATGTGTTTGGATTATCTTTATTTTCACACACGACACTGATATAAACTTGTGGTTGCTTGCTTTAGGGGTTGCCTCCATGACAAATACTGATGGTTTGGCAGTTATTTTAATAATTAAAACTATCAAAAATAAGTTCATCTTGGTCTTTTTTTTGTCTCATGTAGATAATAAACCATGATAGTTTCTAGAAACATTTGGTATAGACACTACTCAATTTGGGCTCAAATTTTACGTAGAGTAGTTTTTGGAGTTAAAATATTACATTATTGTTTATTTCATTTTTTACACTGGCTTGCTTTTTATATTTATTAAATTTATTGGAGTGATGTTGGTTATACAATTGTACAGATTTCAAGTGTATATTTATTTTTAATTAAAAAAATTTATTTACTCATTTCTAGACAGAGGAAAAGGGAGGGAGAAAGAGAGGGAGAGAAACGTTAATATGTGGTTGCCTCTCGTGTGTCCTCTACTGGGTACCCAGCCCACAACCCAGGCATGTGCCCTGACTGGGAATCAAACTGGCGACCCTTTGGTTCACACGCCGGCACTCAATCTACTGAGCCACTCCAGCCAGGGTTCAAGTGTACATTTCTGTGGTACATCATCTTTATATTGCCTGTGTACCCACCACCCAAATTCAAATCTTCTTGTGTCACAATATAATATTTGACCCTCTTCACCCTTATTTATTCCTTCACCCCCCTTCCCTTTGATAACCACCATACTGTTGTCTATGTCTATGAGTTTTTGTTTGTTTGTTTGTCTTGTTTGTTCATTTGTTGCTTTTAGTTTTATATCCTATGTATGAGTGGAATCACATAGTTTTTGACTTTTTTCATCTGACTTATTTTGCTTCCATCCATCTATGCAGTCACAAATGGCAGTATTTCATCTTTTCTTATGGCTGAGTAGTATTTCATTGCATATTCATACATGTACCAGATTCTTTATCCAATACTTTGTTGAAGGACACTAGTTGTTTTCACATCTTGGGTACTGAAAAATATTTCAATGAACATACAGATGAGAATAAATGTTTTCAAGCTTTGGGGTGAAAATCCTGAAAAGAGGTTGTTGGGTCACATGGTAACTCTATTCTTAATTTTTTGAGGAACCTCCATACTGTTTTCCATAGTGGTTGTGCCAGTTTACATTGCCACCAGCAGTGAATGTTTCTAAATGCAGTTTTCAAATATTAGTGATGTCTATAGCTCAACTGAACTCTCTTACTGGAGCTCAGTATTTGGCTACTCTTTTCTTTTCCTCTTTTTTGATCAGACCTCTTTCTCCTCTCAGGCAGGGCTAGTGCCCTTCCTTCCTCTCCCTGCAACAATAGCATACTCAGCAAGATGATCTGGGTCCTTGTTCTCCAAAGTCGAGCAATTAAAGATGGGCACTAGGGAAGGATATGAATTACATTAATGTTTATTGAATCTTCATTTATATCATCACTACTCTGAGTATTAACACATATTATTTCATTAAACCTCATGTTAACTATATTATGTACTACTTTAATATTATTAATAAGCAAACTGAGGCTTGGAGAGGTTTGCCTGATTTCATTGCCTATTATGTTTTTTCTATTAGACTCTATTGCTTCTCAAATTATAGCTGAATAAGTAGGTTTGCAAGTGAGAGTGAATAAGACTCTGAGAACCATAAGGAACAATAATAATGGAAGATAAAAGTTAAAACTGTTAGCAACTATGAAGAAAAATGAAACTATAGCATACAAGATAAAATAAGATGGAATAAAAAAACTATATGGAATTCATTAAGGAATTAGACATGGCTTTCAAACTTTAATGTGAATGAGAGTCAGCTGTGCAGTTGAATCATATATAAATTCCTGGACATGATTCCAGACCTCCTGAATCTGAAACTCTTGGGTTGGGTCTTTGGCATTGATGGCCTACATGACATACAGCAAAAAGTAATGAGACAAACACACACCAGATTTAAAAGATGAAATTAATTTTTCAGTTTATTAATAAATTTTTGAATAAATTAATCAAACTACCAATACCCCTTGGCTCAGGCCATGCTTGGTGTCCTCCCAATTTTATGTGGACTCATGCTCAGTGAAATCAAGAGGTGTGGACTCTTCCTTGGTCACAGTGATTAAGCTAAGGATGATTTTTTATTTTTTCATTTTGAGAATAAGCAAGAGTCATTGTTTGGGGTTGGTGGTATAATAGCAACATATGATAATATGGAGGCCTTGTTCAAATCCTAAGTCTCTTTTTTCCCCAGTAAAAAATGCACTAAAGATTAAAAATCACATAACTACCATTATTAAAGAAGTGGAGTAGAACAGGACCACCACAAATGGATTCAATTCTCCTGATCAATATTAACCTAAGAACATTAATATGACTTTTAGGAGATTCCTGGCAAATGCTGTTGGATACACACACACACACACACACACACATACGCATAAGAAAGGGGTCAGTAGTAAAGATGGAACCATGTAGTCCTGAATTCCAAGAAAAAAAATAAGAGTACTCTGGAATATTATTCAGTAATGCTGATGGGACCCCCCAGGAAAAGTTTAATAAAGCTCTTCATATAAGTTTTAATAAATCTACTTAAAACAAAGTGATAATGACAAACAGGAATGTCTCCAGAACTAATTAAGTCAGATATAATTTCACTTCACTTTTTAAAGGGCTACTAAAGTAATGGTTCCAGGGGAGTGTAGATCTAGGGCATCTTATTCAAGGGGGACCCCACAAAAAACAACTATCTTCTGGAGGGTGGGCCCCTTATAGTACAGGCTTCCCCCACTAGCTGAGTGTTCTAGAAATGCATTTCTATCTGTCGGGGCCCGCCAGGCCGCAGGGGACCACGGACAGAGCCCCCACTGTGAAAATGGTGGCGGGACTTGGTTTCTGGTCCCCGGAGCCGGCGGGTATCTTGACATCTTCCGGACCTTCTCCTTCTCAGCCTTGAAGGCAGGAACAAGGNGGGGAGTGTAGATCTAGGGCATCTTATTCAAGGGGGACCCCACAAAAAACAACTATCTTCTGGAGGGTGGGCCCCTTATAGTACAGGCTTCCCCCACTAGCTAAGTGTTCTAGAAATGCATTTCTATCAGTGTACAGCTGGCACTGCTGTGAGAGGCTGAGTTCAGCTTCAGTGAATTTTTTTGAAGACTCAATGTATTTGCCCATTTCATGATGGATGATTTATGAGTGCACCTGCCCACACTGCACTGAGTGTTGAGCAGTTTTTGACCAAAAACATCATGACCCCCACTCTCCATATTCCCTATGCATCTGATTTTGCCCCAAGCAACATTTTCTCTCTTTGTTTCACTAGATAAAAAAAGTCCTCAAAGTCCTTTTTTGCCAATGTGGAAGAGGTGAAACAAAAAATGGCAGAAGCACTCAAAGGCATCAAAATCTATGAGTTCAAGACTCATATTTTTTGTTTTTTTAAAGATTTTATTTATTTATCTTTAGAGAGGAAGGGAAGGAGAGAAGGAGAGAAATATCAATGTATGGTTGCCTCTCATGTATCCCCTGTTGGGAACTGGCCTGCAACCCAGGCATGTGCCCTGACTGGGAATCAAACCACAATTGTGTGGTTCGCAGGCTCGTGCTCAATCCACTGAGCTACGCCAGCCAGGAAGACTCATGTTTTGAGCAGTGAAAAAAAGTCTTGATAGGTATACCGTATCAAATGGAGAATACTTTGAAAGTGACTAAAGTTTAAACATGCAAGAATAAATACATAATTTTTATAAGTAAATTTCATTTTTTGGTTCTCCCCTTGTATGTTCCAGTGCATTTGTAATCAGAGGGGGTGGGGGGAAAGAGCATCATGGGAGGAAGAAGGGGAAGGGTCATCAAGGCACATGTATAAAGGACTCATGGACAAAGAAGAGGGAGGATTGGATGTGGGAGGTGGGGCATGGGTAGGATGGGGGAGAGTAAAGGGGGAAAGCAGGGA
Source organism: Sturnira hondurensis (assembly GCF_014824575.4). Classification (NCBI taxonomy): domain Eukaryota; kingdom Metazoa; phylum Chordata; class Mammalia; order Chiroptera; family Phyllostomidae; genus Sturnira; species Sturnira hondurensis. The sequence continues at coordinate 2,147,987 of NW_028084643.1, forward strand.
CAAGAACAACTGAACAACAAATTACAAAACTCTTTAAAGACAGAGGCTGCGTGGGTTTTAAATATCTTTCCTTCCTGGTTTACTTACTTGCCAAATCTTACATCCATCTTCAGTTAGATCAGGAGTTGCAATGTTGAGAAAAGTAGAATGTTCACAGGGCAAATCATCACAGTGTCCTGTCTAGGATGCCTGTCTGTCAAAACAGGTGGCAGAGAAGGGCTAATGATCACATAATTACAAAATTAGTAGTTTTGGCATCTTGGTGGGAAATGGGACTACAGGTTCCCTTAAATTAACTATAGTCCTCTCACAGTATTTTTCCACTGTTAAATGCCTCATTGGTTAATTGTATCTCTAGTCTTAAAAATTGATAAACACTGTTGGTCAAAAGTAGGTTTAGAATTTTCATCTGGAAGTAATATAATAATAATAATATAGGAATAAACTCTGTTTTGTGTACTTAAAACTATAAACCTATTTTTGCCCCACTCTGTGTGTGTATATATATCTGTATATATATATATATATATATATATATATATATATATGTGTGTGTGTGTGTATATGTTATATATATATATATATATGTGTGTGTGTGTATATGTTATATATATATATATATATATATATATATATAACATATACACCCTTTAAAAAGTTAAAGTTCATAGAGGTATAAAAATAGAGGAAAAATGTCACAGTATCCTTAACTTCTCCCTCTTCTTTTTAAGAAACACCACTGTTAATCATTTTTAATTTTTCCAGGAAAAAATGTGTTTCCCATAATCTTATGCACATTGGCTCATACTGTCTTTATGCACACTTTACATCTTGAGAGAATTTTCCATATCAACACTTACAAAATTTTCTATTGTTCTGTATTTAAATTTATGAGATATTCTGTGCTTGTGTTCAATTCCTTAGCCACTGGATATATAAGTACTTGAGATGTGGCTAGTTCAGCTTGATATGTACCATATGCATAAACTTCATACTGGATTTTGAGGACTTATTACAACAATATATCAAAAATTTCACTAACAGCCCTGGCTGGTGTAGCTCAGTGGATTGAGCTTGGGCCTGTGAAGCAAAGGGTTGCTGGTTCGATTCTCAGTCAGGGCACATGCCTGGGTTGCAGGCCAGGTCCCCAGTGGGGGACACATGAGAGGCAACCACACATTGATGTTTCTCTCCCTCTCTATCTTCTTCCTGTCCCCTCNTGTAAAACAGCATTGTTCTCAGGCCACTGTAGTTCTGCATATAAGCCAGCAGTTTCTTGAATAAACTTGCCATTTGCCAGCCTGGAGCACATGGACCTCTCCATTATTTTAAGTTAAGTCCATCGCCTCACTTCGCGACCACCTTGCTGCCGCGGGCGGCGGCATCTATCAGTGTACAGCTGGCACTGCTGTGAGAGGCTGAGTTCAGCTTCAGTGAATTTTTTTGAAGACTCAATGTATTTGGCCATTTCATGATGGATGATTTATGAGTGCACCTGCCCACACTGCACTGAGTGTTGAGCAGTTTTTGACCAAAAACATCATGACCCCCACTCTCCATATTCCTTATGCATCTGATCTTGCCCCAAGCAACATTTTCTCTCTTTGTTTCACTAGATAAAAAAAGTCCTCAAAGTCCTTTTTTGCCAATGTGGAAGAGGTGAAACAAAAAATGGCAGAAGCACTCAAAGGCATCAAAATCTATGAGTTCAAGACTCATATTTTTTGTTTTTTTAAAGATTTTATTTATTTATCTTTAGAGAGGAAAGGAAGGAGAGAAGGAGAGAAATATCAATGTATGGTTGCCTTTCATGTATCCCCTGTTGGGAACTGGCCTGCAACCCAGGCATGTGCCCTGACTGGGAATCAAACCACAATTGTGTGGTTCGCAGGCTCGTGCTCAATCCACTGAGCTACGCCAGCCAGGATGACTCATGTTTTGAGCAGTGAAAAAAAAAGTCTTGATAGGTATACCGTATCAAATGGAGAATACTTTGAAAGTGACTAAAGTTTAAACATGCAAGAATAAATACACAATTTTTATAAGTAAATTTCATTTTTTGGTTCTCCCCTTGTATGTTCCAGTGCATTTATAATCAGAGGGGGTGGGGGGAAAGAGCATCATGGGAAGAAGAAGGGGAAGGGTCATCAAGGCACATGTATAAAGGACTCATGGACAAAGAAGAGGGAGGATTGAATGTGGGAGGTGGGGCATGGGTAGGATGGGGGAGAGTAAAGGGAGAAAGCAGGGACAAGAACAACTGAACAACGAATTACAAAACTCTTTAAAGACAGAGGCTGCGTGGGTTTTAAATATCTTTCCTTCCTGGTTTACTTACTTGCCAAATCTTACATCCATCTTCAGTTAGATCAGGAGTTGCAATGTTGAGAAAAGTAGAATGTTCACAGGGCAAATCATCACAGTGTCCTGTCTAGGATGCCTGTCTGTCAAAACAGGTGGCAGAGAAGGGCTAATGATCACATAACTATAGTCCTCTCACAGTATTTTTCCACTGTTAAATGCCTCATTGGTTAATCATGTCTCCAGTCTTAAAAATTGATAAACACTGTTGGTCAAAAGTAGGTTTAGAATTTTCATCTGGAAGTAATATAATAATAATAATAATATAGGAATAAACTCTGTTTTGTGTACTTAAAACTATAAACCTATTTTTGCCCCACTCTGTGTGTGTGTATATATATCTGTATATATATATATATATGTGTGTGTGTGTGTGTGTGTGTGTATAACATATATATATATAACATATACACCCTTTAAAAAGTTAAAGTTCATAGAGGTATAAAAATAGGGGAAAAATGTCACAGTATCCTTAACTTCTCCCTCTTCTTTTTAAGAAACACCACTGTTAATCATTTTTAATTTTTCCAGGAAAAAATGTGTTTCCCATAATCTTATGCACATTGGCTCATACTGTCTTTATGCACACTTTACATCTTGAGAGAATTTTCCATATCAACACTTACAAAATTTTCTATTGTTCTGTATTTAAATTTATGAGATATTCTGTGCTTGTGTTCAATTCCTTAACCACTGGATATATAAGTACTTGAGATGTGGCTAGTTCAGCTTGATATGTACCATATGCATAAACTTCATACTGGATTTTGAGGACTTATTACAACAATATATCAAAAATTTCACTAACAGCCCTGGCTGGTGTAGCTCAGTGGATTGAGCTTGGGCCTGTGAAGCAAAGGGTTGCTGGTTCGATTCTCAGTCAGGGCACATGCCTGGGTTGCAGGCCAGGTCCCCAGTGGGGGACACATGAGAGGCAACCACACATTGATGTTTCTCTCCCTCTCTATCTTCTTCCTGTCCCCTCTCTCTAAAAATAAATAAATAAAATATTTAAAAAAATTCACTATCAATTTTTACACAGATTACCTCTTGAAATGATATTTTGGAAATAATTGAGTCAAATAAAATATTATTTTTTTCCCAATTTTTTTTATTTAATTATTTTTCAAGTACAGTTTTCTGTCTATTACTCCCATCCCATCCCACCCCCCATCCTCCCCCCTCCCTCCCATCTCCACCCTTCTCAGTTGTTGTCAAATTATTTCATCTTTTTCATTTTTTAAAATGTAGCTAAAAGAAAATTTTAAATTACATATGTAGTTCACATTTGTGGCTCACTATATTACTATTGGGGAATGTTTTATATATGCATGTGTGTATATGTGTGTACATATATTAAAATAAATATGTATATACAAAATATAATATATACTATATGTTATGAAGTTTAAAAGAACACTCATATATCCAGGGATATTTATTATTCAGATGGTTGGCACTAGTATGTCTACTGATCATTGCAATATAGATATACTGGCTGGTAGGTAACTGCTGATCTGGACCTTCAAGTACCCCCAAACCCTCTGCCCCAGCTGCTTGATCCTTCGTTTCTCTAAGATCCAGTTCTAAAAACATAATGCCTGGGAAGTAGGTATAGTTTGGACTCTGATAAATTACTCTAGCACTTGTCTTTTTAGATTACTTGGTATGCAGTTTGGATTATTACATAGTTTGAATATCAACCATGCCTGTACCTAATACCCAGTTTAAGAATAGATAAACAATATTTTTGAAGCCCTTTATGTAGCTTTCCCTTTGGTATTTTCATTTTACTTCTCCTGTCCCATGGCATTGACATTTTTCTTTGTAGTATTACTATGAAAGTTGCATTTATAAGTGACAAATTTGGTTTTGTTTTAATACTTTATGTAAATGTAGTTGCAATGTGAGTATTCTTCAACATTTCTTTCCATTAAAATGTTTATGAAATTCATTCATGTTGGTGATATATAACTATGGTTCATTTTCTATTCTGCTGAATAGTATTCCACATTACAAATACATTGTAAGCATGTTCTTACTGGTGAACATTGGGTTTTAAAATTTTTTCTTGTTATTCCACTAGTGATGTTATAGACTTTAAAAAAAAGATTTATTTATTTATCTTTAGAGGGGAAGGAAAGGAGAGAGGGTTAGAAATATCAATGTATGGTTGCCTCTCATGCATCCCCTGCGGGGAACTGGCCTGCAACCCAGGCATGTGCCCTGACTGGGAATTGAACCGTGATCCTTTGGTTCACAGGCCCATGTTCATTTCACTGAGCTACACCAGCTGGGGTGTGTTATAGACATTTTTGAATGTATTTTTTCATATGTTCAAAAGTTCTCTTGACTAGGATGTTTCAATTTTTATTTATTATTATAACTCAGCGTGAAATACATTTTACAGTAGACATAATGCATACACACATACACACAGATGATCTCCTTTCCTCTTTTCTTTTATTCTCATTTTATAGTTAGATAAGTTCCACCACACATTCTTCAAGAGAGAGTCTGTTGAAAATTCTTGACCCTCTTTTGCTCCATATAAATTTCACAATATGCTTGTCAGCTTCTGTGAAGGTCCTTTTCAGGATTTTGTTTGGAATTGAATTGAGTCTATAGATTAATTAGTGGTTTATTGATATTCATGTTCTTTAGAAACTCATTTATTTTGATAGTTTTTTTTTCAGAGAATCAACTGTTGATTTTTTGGATCAGCTTAATCCTATGTTTTGCTTTTTATTAATTTCTGATTGTAGCATTAACTTTTACTTTTCATCTTTCCTAACGTAAACATTTAAAGCTTGACTCCATCATCAAGACTGTTGGTGTGTCTCCATAGTAAAACCACATGGCTTCCTTACCTGAGTCTGACTTTCCTCTTCCCACAGTCTGCCAGTCAGGCTGCTGCAACAAAAGCACATGCTCCCATGTTTCTCTCTCAAACGCGTGTCGCACACTGTCCACCTATCTCTACCTTTTGTCTTCTCTCCAGCTTTTGTTTTAGGCTAGAAATGTTTGCCAATTACTTATAAGCTAGCTATCTTAAATATACATTTAGCATTTTAATACAACACTAAGTTAAAAAAATCAATGTTGTCCTTCAATGTTAATGTACAGTTTTACTAAACAGAATAACATACGAGCTAAAATTGTTCATTTATCTTAGTCTCAGAAGCAGTGTATGGACACACAAAATAGTCTCAAATGCTTTTGAAAATTCACTGTATCTCAAGCACTCTGCTTTGTATAGCTAATGGTGAGATATATCTTTTTAAGGCTGAGGTTATACCAATTTGAATGTTAATCAGTATGGGGGAAAGGGGAAGCCCTCTCCATTTTATCTTTTTATTTATTTATTTATTTATAAGCTTTTTATTTTGAAATAATTATAGGTTTACAAGACATTGCTAAGAAATTTATATGATGTTATATGCACCTTTCACCTTGTAGTGTTCACATCCTGCATAACTATAGTATAATAGCAAGGTCAGAAAAATTGGCATTGATACAATCCATACAGTTAATAGATAGTCTACAGTTATGCATGTACTCATCTCTCTCTCTCTCTCTGGGGTGGGTTCTGTGCATGTGTAGCTTTTCCACATGTGTAGCTTTGTGTAACTACCATAAGGCTCCATGAATTTACATCTTTATAGCCACACCTAGTTCATTTTCCCTTCCTGAATTCATGGCCACTAACATATTCTCCATTTCTATAATTTCATTATTTTGAAAATATAATGAAAGGGAATTATGTAGTTTGTAATATTCTGGGATCAGTTTTTTACTCAGTATAATACCTTGAAGTTCATTCAAGTTATTGCACACATCAATAATTCATGCCGCTGATATCTGAGTAGAATTCTGAGGTATGGATACACTACAGTTTGTTAATATATTAACCAAATGCAGGCCATTTAGGTTGTTTGCATTTTTGGCTAAAATGAGTGAAGCTACTATGAACATTCGGGTACAAGGGTTTGTTTGTTTAAGATTTTATTTATTTATTTTTAGAGAGGGGAAGGGAGGGAGAAAGAGAGAGAGAGAAACATCAATGTGTGGTTGCCTCTTTTGCATCCCCTACTGGGGATGGCCTGCAACCCAGGCATGTGCCCTGACTGGGAATTGAACTGGCAACACTTTGGTTCACAGGCTGGCATTCAATCCAATGAACAACACCAGCCAGGGCCAGGTGCAAGTGTTTTGGCATGAACACCAGTTATCATTGCTTGGAGATAAAAACCAAAGGGTATGATTGCTGTATCATAGAATAATTGCAATTTTAATTTCAAAATATCTCCCAAATGGTTTCAAGAGTGATGGTACCATTTTGTGTACCCAACAGCAATGAATGAATGATCCAGTTTTCCCAAATCCTTACCAGACCTCAGTGGTGTCACTTTTTTTATTTGGTTGTCCTGATAGGTGTGTCATGATAAGTTATTGTAGTTTTAACATCCACTTCCCTAGTGCCTAATGATGTTGTGTGTCTTTTCATGTACTTATTTGACATTTGTATATAATAACCTCTTCAGTAAAATTTCTGTTTGTCTTTTGCCAAGTTTATTAGTTTCTAATTGTTTAAAACATTTTTATCACTGTTGAGTTTGATATTTCCTTATATAGTCTAGATACTTTTTAGACAAGTGGTCTGAATACATATTCTTTCATTCTCTGATTTATTTTTCATCACTGTCATATATTTCATAGAGAATAACTTTTTAATTTTGATGGGATCCAATTTATCCTTTTTTTCTTTTATGGATCATGCTGTTGGTATCCAGTAAAAGAACTATTTACTTAGTCCTAAGTTCTGAAGATTTTCTCCATTTTTCTAAAAGTTTTATAGAATAACATTTTGCATTTAAGTTGATGATGGGTTTTTAGTTAATTACTATATAGGATTTTAGGTTTAAGTCAAGGTTAATTCTTTTTGTATGAACATCCAATTTCTCTGTATTATTTGTCCTCCACTGAATTATTTTTGCACCTCTGTCAAAAATGAAGTAGGCATACTTTTTATGTGCGTGTTTCTGAGTTTTCCATTTTCATAAGTTGATCCATGTGTCTATCTTTTCTCCAATACCACAAAGTCCTGACTACTGGCTATCGGGGTGTCTAACCTTTTGGCATATATGAGACATGCTGGAAAAAGAAGAGTTGTCTTGTACCACACATTCACCATATTGCAACATGTAATCACAAAAGAATCTCATAATGTTTTAAGTAAATTTATGATTTTTTTTCTGGGCTGCTTTCATAACCATACTAGGCTGAAGGTTGGATACCTCTGGTACTAAAGTAAGCTTTAACATCAGAATGACTATTCCTTCTACATTATAATTTTTTTCCAAAATTTGATTTGACAAGTGCAGGGATTTAACATTTTTATATAAATTTTAGAATAGTTTGGGTCTACAAAAAATCTTACTGGAATTTTGTTAAGAATTTTTAATCTTCTAGGACCATTTGGGGACAACTGACATCTTGCTATATGTTGAATATTCCAATCCATGAACATGACCTGTCCAATTATTTTTTTAAAGATTTTATTTATTTATCTTTAGAGGGGAAGGGAAGGAGAGAAGGAGAGAAATATGAATGTATGGTTGCCTCTCGTGAGCCCCCTGCTGGGAACTGGCCTGCAACCCAGGCATGTGCCCTGACTGGGAATCAAATTGCGATTGTGTGGTTCACAGGCCCGCGCTCAATCTGCTGAGCTACACCAGCCAGGGTGGTAATATTTAATCTTTAGTTTATTACATCCCCTCTCCCTTTTATTCATGATGAAGTATCTGGAAACTGATCATCAGATCCTATGGAGGAACAACATCTCTTGATACTGAGATTTATTTTCTGAGCAAGCTGTTCTTAATTAATTTCAAATGGCTCAAAGTTCTATCAATATAATTGCCAAAATGAAAAAAGACTAGTGGCCAGGTTGAGCATTGAGTATGTTGAGATTGAATTTAGTGTTTTTTAAAAATATATTTTTCACTTGTTGGTGTACAAAAAATACATCTTTAAAGTAAATGCCGAAAAAGCCTGTGCTTGCCACTCTGTGCCCAGATCTGTGTCTCAGGTTCACTTGAAAGGCCTGAGTTGTTTTCTCTCTCTAGGGTGTTTCTTTTGAATTTCTTGATGATAGGCGCATGCCATAGGTGCTGCTTTCCTTTGAACTTTCTTGTCTAAGAGAGACTACGACCTTCTATGAACAGTTAGGCCAAAGTTGGGAGGTTTACATTATTTACGTAGGACGTATGTGAAAGTTGAGGAACAATAAAATAAGAAGTAAATGCAGAATAACATGGTTTACTGGACCTGACTGGCTTCTATGAGCATATGGCAGATCATTTGGATTTCAGAAGCAAGATATGGTGGCATGGGAAACAGCCCTCACTTCCTCCCCAGATAACTTATGACAGTCTCCAGGGGTGACCATGCCTACCTAGAATATTAGAAAAACACAGAGCAATTCATAACTCATATGCATTAATACAAAGTCACTAGTTTCAGAGCTCTGTGGCATCTGCCTCTGTTACTTGTTCTACTAGAGATTGTTAACGAGGATAAGAGGTTGTGGTGCTTTAGCTGTGCTACTTACAAAAGTCTCAGAGACCATTTCAATGCCGGAAAGAGAGGACTTCCATAGCCTTTTAAGGAAAAAATATTTGGAACTCTAGAATGCCTCAGAGTAAGAAAAAAGGAGAAGGCGAGGCTGAGCATGCAAAGGGTCCAGGAGCGTCTCCATGCAGAGCTGTCGACTTGCTTCAGACATGGATCAGAAGACTGTGGAGTTGTGCCATTTGGCAGATAAGACACCATCATTGTGGGTTTAGTAGTTTCTATATTCTGAGGCTTATCTGGGCAAAAAATATGGTTAGAATGTTGCTGAACTTCTGAGTGAAGTCTAAGGAATGTCCTGTCTCTTAAAGTCACATAGAAACAAACCAGTTATCCCAATGCTAAAATTGCATTCTTTTACCAGAATATGGTTGGTTTTTCTTACTAACAACAGAAAAACAGAGTGAAAGAAAGGAAACAATATTTGGCAAACCGTGACAAAAAAAGTTCTTGCCCAGTTAGTCTGTGTAAACGAAGCTACTGTCATTTGTCCTTCTGTCTCCTGTATTTCTAGTGATATATTTGAGTGTTGGGTACCCTGTTTCACTGTGGACATTGAAAGAATTGGTGCATATCTAGAGAAGAAATACAATTTTAGGGATTGGACTAGAATCCACATCAGATAAAAATGCTTGATAGCATTAGGTGTATTTAAGTCAGAAAAGTGAAGACTGGAAGTTATGCAAGTAGAATAAGAATTCACAAGAAAGAAGAGTTTGTTCTGTGTGAATCCAGAGATGTGCTCTCTACCCCTTTGCTTTCATGGCAAAACAGCAGTTATAGATAGTCCTGCACAAAAGATACCCAAACACTTTTGCAGCTTATCTGAAGTCAGCCAACATACATATTGAGATGGAAGCATACAGACTTTTCCATACATTCACTAACTAATTCATTGACAAATATTTAATAAATGATCTCTTGACAACAAATGGTCACTGAGTGCCAATAATGTGCCAGCTCAGTAGTGAATAGAACTGCCTTTGGAAATACCCAGGACATCTTCTATTACCCCTAATATCACCTTTTTGTGATCCTACTCATTTCTTTTAGTTACATTTTTTTGTTATCACATATACATTTATGAAAGTATATTTCATATCAAATTGTGATGAATTTTCATTCTCTTTCAGGAGTAAGTAAAGGTTAATTTTCTCTTCAGCTTTATAGTCCTGGTTTTTGACACTTATCAGGTGCTTAACAAATGTTTGTTAATGAAAGAATGGAATTGCAGGCACTCCTCATATATTAGGGTCATTTCAGGGTCATCTCTATTAAGTCAAAAGCAAAAATTTAAATAATGCCTTGTTTTCAAGACTTTTACAATTGTAGATTATTACAGTGTCAATATGGCTCACACCAGAGATGGAAGCTTTTAGTGAGAGGGAACAAACCAAGATACTACGTGATCTGCTATTCAAATTAACTCTTAGGTGCTCAAAAAGTATAAACTAAAAGTTATAAGATAAATAAGTACTATAGATGTAATGTACAACATGGTGGCTATAGTTAACACTGCTATATGATATACAGGAAAGTTATATTGCATCTTAACTTCCAGACAAGATGGAGGTATAGGTAGACATACTGTGCCTCCTCACACAACCAAAAGAAGGACAAGAAATTTAAAAACAAAAAATAACCAGAACTGACAGAAAATTGAATTGTATGGAAATCAACAACCAAGGAGTTAAAGAAGAAACATTCATCCAGACCAGTAGGAGGGATGGAGACAAGTAGCCATGCATAGAGGACTCACAGCAAGGCAGCAGCTGGAGGACTAGGCAAGGTGGTCGCTTGCGGACTGGGTGTCCCCACATTCATGTGCAGATAAACAGGGAGGAACAACTGGGGAGTGAGAGAGCCCACACAACCCAGGTTTCCGGTACCGGGAAATAAAGCCTCAAAGCCTCTGACTGAAAACACCTGTTGGGGGTTGAGGACACAGCAAGAGAAACTCCCAGACTCACAGGAAAGTTAGTTGGAGAGACCACAGAGTCCTAGAATATACACAAGCCTACCCACCTGGGAATCAGCACCAGAAGGGTCCAATTTGATTTTGGGTAGTGAGGGAAGTGACTGAAAACTGGCAGAGAGCAGAGCAAGTGGCACTATTCCCTCTCAGACCCCTCCCCAACATACAGCATAACAATGCAGCAATGAGGGAACCCACCCTGGTGAATACCTAAGGCTCCACCCCTTACTATATAACAGGTGCACTGAGACAAAAAATGGCTCAAATAAAAGAACAGATCAAAGCTCCAGAAAAAATACAATGAAGTGACAAAGAGATAGCCAACCTATCAGATAGATGCACAGTTCAAGATACTTATCAGGATGCTCCAGGAACTCACTGGGTACTTGAACAACATTAAAAAGACCCAGGAAGCAATGAAGGTTGCATTATGTGAAATAAGAAAAAATTACAGGGAACCAATAATGATGGGAAGGAAACTGGGACTCAAATCAATGGTTTTGAGCAGAAGGAAGAAATTAACATTCAACCACAAGAGGATGAAGAAACAAGAATTCAAAAACTGAGGAGAGGCTTAGGAACCTCCAGGACATCTTTAAATGTTCCAACTTCCAAATTATAGGGGTACCAGAAGGAGAAGAGGAAGAGCAGCAAGTAGAAAAGCTATTTGAACAAATAATAAAGGAGAACTTCCCCATTCTGGCAAAGGAAATAGACTTCTAGGAAGTCCAGGAAGCTCAGAGAGTCTCAAAGAGACTCAAGGAGGAACACACCAAGGAGGAACACACCAAGGCACATCATAATTACATTACCCAGGATTAAAATGGAGAGAATTCTAGAAGCAGCAAGAGGTAAGGAGACAGTAACCTGCAAAGGAGTTCCCATAAGACTGTCAGCTGATTTCTCAAAAGAGACCTTACAGGCAAGAAGGGACTGGAAAGAAGTATTCCAAGTCACGAAAGGCAAAGACCTACATCCAAGATTAATCTATCCAGCAAAGCTCTCATTTAAAATGGAAGGGCATAAAGTGTTTCTCAGATAAGGTCAAGTTAAAGGAGTTCATCATCACCAAGCCCTTATTATATGAAATCTTAAAGGGACTTACCTAAGTAAAAGAAGATAAAAGACATGTACAGTAAAATGACAGCAAACGCACAAAAATTAACAACCGCATCTAAAACAAAAACAAAAACAAACTAAGCAACTAGAACAGGAACAGAATCACAGAAATGGAGATCACATGGGAAGTTATCAGTGGTAGAGTGGGAGTGGGAGAGAGGGAGAAAAGATACAAAGAATAAGTAGCATAAACAGTATAGGAAATGTAGAAGCCAAAGAACTTATATATATGACCCATGGGCCTGAACTAAAGGGGGGAATGTGGGTGGGAGAGAGTATGCAGGGCAGAGGGGAATAAAAGGGGGGAAATGGGACAACTATAATATAATCAATAAAATATATTTAAAAAAGAGTTGCATCTTAAGAGTTTTTATCAGAAAGAGAAATTTTATTTCTTCTTTTCATTTTTTATTGTATCTACATGAGAAGGTGGATGTTAGCTTCTCATAGCTGAACCTATTATGGTAATTATTTTGTAATATATGTAAATCAAACCATCATGCTGTACATCTTTAATACATTGATGTCAAACATTTCTAAATAAAACTGGAAAAAAGAAATCTATCAATGAAGTTTGATCTTTAAAAAACTCATGTTGGGGAGAGAAGATGGTGGCAAGACAGGTGAAAGCAGAGTCCGCTCCCCACTGAGCACAGGTGGAACACCCAGCCGATCTTCTGAGGAACAGAGTAAAGCCAACATTACCCCAGCATATATGAGGACTGGAGACCAAAAACTGTAAGAGAACATAGAAAAATCAGACAGCAAGGAGAGTGCTTCAGGACAATAAGGTCCTTGGGACAAGCACAGGGATCAGGGCAGCTACAGCCCCAGGATACCTGGGAGATACTTGGGTCTGCCTCAGGACACTGGGGAGAGAGCCAGGTCAATGACTCCCTCCCCTGGCCAAACAATGTTTGATCAGCAACAGGAGCGACCTGGATGCTTGAAGTCACAGGGGGGAAATAAAGGCAAAGTGGTAAACACACAGGGGCAGTGTGCACCCACTGAGACTTGTGGATGCAGGCTGGGAAGAGCTGGGCAGTTATGGACCCTGACCCGGTCAGTCCTCAGTCTGGTTGGAGAGTGGGGCTGTGTGAGAGGCTGGATGCTAGTTTGGAGAGGCAGGCTTGAAAAGAAGACATTTTTCAAAAAAGAAAAATAAAAGAAGAAAGAGTCAGTTCAGTTGCTGTTTGGGGAATTCTCTGCAGCAGCTGCCCTGGCCTCCTGTTCCCCTACCTCAGCCCAGCTGGGTGGGAGCTCACACCCGTAGCACAGGGAATGGTGCAATCTCAATCCCGTGGCCCTGTGGCAGCTGGTACCACCTGCAGCCCTAGGACAGAGTGTGCCTGACCCTGCAGCCCAGAGGCACTTCCATACAGGGCCCTGCAGGGCTGACTGGCTATCTAAGAGAAAAGGCAGAGACAACCACACAGAGGAGAGCTGCAGGGCTCAGGGAGCCAGCCATCCACAGAAAGAATGAACTCAGTGGAGGGGCTGAAGGGGCACTGAGAGTCCCTAGTATCTGGGGCAGGAAAGAGCAAGAAGGTGGTGTATGAGTTGTCCCTAACTGGTGTACCTCAAGGACAGTGCAACTGGTGGACTGAAGGCGTAGGCTGGGTGTAGAAGGGCACTGGGGGTCTGGCAGCAAACTGAGGAACTGGGCTGGAGGCTGGGAAACTGTGAGGAGTGCAGCTCAGGAAGGGAGAAGAGCAAAACCAATCCTCCTCAGCCTGCTGAAGTAGGAAGACCAGCAGAACTGGCTTGGCTTGTTTAAAGGCAGCAGGAGGCTTATCTTTTTTTAAATTCTTTCTTTCTTTCTTTCTTTCTTTCTCTTTCTTTCTTTCTTTCTTTCTTTCTTTCTTTCTTTCTTTCTTTCTTTCTTTCTTTCTTTCTCTCTCTCTCTCTCTCTCTCTCTCTCTCCCTCTCTCTCTCTCTCTCTTTCTCTTTCTCTCTCTCTCTCTTTCTCTCTCTTTCTCCCTCTCTCCCTTTCTCCCTTTCTCTCTTTCTCTCTCTCTATTTCTTTTTCTCTTTCTCTCTTTCCTTCTTTCCTTCCTTTTTCTTTCTTTCTTTTCCTCCTTTCTTCAGTTTTTTTTTATTCCCACAAGTGAAACAATAAAACCTGGAGCTGTGAGAGGACCACAGTTAAACCCAAGGAGGGGTCATCCCACAATTGAGACAGTGAAACAAATTTCACTTTGCTACTCCAGAGAACTTTCAAGTTATTGTATATTTATATTATTATTATCTTTTCATTATTTTTATGTCTTTTATTTTATTAGTATTTTTGTGTTTCTTTTCTTTCTGTTTAGTCTTCTTTGCTTGGTTTGTTAAATTGTATTGTTTGACTGGTTTCCCTTGTTCTCTCTTTCACAGTGTATTTTTAATTTTCTGCCTTCCACTTCACTTGTATTCTAATAGCACACTACTTAGGTCCTGTACTTCCTATTCTTGTTATTCAGATCATATCGATTCTGTCATATGATTGTTGTTCCATTACTATTGTAAATAATTGCTGTTCTACACAATTATAATGAACTACGAACTATAGAAATGATCCCTGAAAGTATAGTCTACACAATTATAAATATTACACAGCATCCCTCATGAATCTTAGCTTGCTTCACTGTTTCCTGAACTTCATTACCATGGTGTTTAACTCTATTCTCACTCATACTACCCCTATTTTCCATCTTTGACTCTTGCTTTATCTCATAGTCTCACCTCCCACAAGTTCCCTGCTTTCTAGATCCAACTAGCAATCTTTTCCCACCCCTAAAAAGAGTCTTATCTTTTTTCCGCCCTTTTAAAAAAGTAGCCAGCTGGGTGAAATATCACAGTTAACACTATACATATCCAAAGAACAAACACTTCAAAAATTTATATGGAACCATAAATGACCCCAAATAGCTGCAGCAATTTTGAGAAAGAACAAAGTAGAAGGGATCATGATACCTGATATCAAACTGTATTACAAGGTTACTGTAATCAAAACAGCATGGTACTAGCATAAGAACAGACACATAGACCAATGGAACATAATAGAGATCCCAGAAATAAACCCAAGTCTCTACAAATTAATATTTGACAAAGGGAGAAGCAACATAAAATGAAGAAAAAATACCCTGTCCAACAAATGGTACTGGGATAGCTGTATAGCCACAATGCAAAATATGACACTCGAGAACCAACTTACACCATACACAAAAATAAATTCAAGGTGGATAAGAGACTTAAATATAAGTAGCAACACCATTAAAGTCCTAGAGGAGAACATAGACAGGGAAATCTCAGATATTCCATGCAGCTGTATTTTCACTGATATGTCTCCTAGAGCAAGGGACATAAAGAAAAGAATAAACAAACGGGATATCATCAAAATAAAAAGCTTCTGCACAGCTAAAGAAAACAGCATAAAGATGAAAAGAGAACTAACTGTATGGGAAAACATATTTGCCAAGATTACCTCAGACAAAGGTTTGATCTCCAAAATGTATAAAGAACTCACACAACTCCACTCTAAGAAGATAAACACCCCAATTAAAAAATGGGCAAAGGACATGAACAGACACTTCTCCAAGGTGGACATACAGAGGGTCCAGAAACATGAAAAGATGCTCAGTATTGCTAGCTATCAGAGAGTTAAACCACAATGAGATATCACCTCACACCAGTCAGAATGGCCAGCATAAACAAAGCAACAAACAACAAGTTTTGGAGAAGTTGTGGAGAAAAGGGAACCCTAGTGCACTGTTGGTGAGAATGCAGACTGGTGCAAACACTATGAAAAATAATATGGAATTTCTCAGGAAAACTAAAGCTGGAATTGCCTTTTGACCCAGCAACTCTGTTGCTAGGATTATATCCTAAGAACCCTGAAACACCAATCCAAAAGAACCTATGCACCCCAATGTTCAGAGCAGCACAATTTACAATAGCCAAGTGCTGGAAGCAACCTAAGTGCCCATCAGTAAATGAATGGAACAAAAAATGATAGTACATTTACACAATGGAATTCTACACAGCAGAAAGAAAGAAGGAGCTCCTATCCTCTACAACAGCATGCATGGAACTGGAGAGCATTATGCTAAGTGAAATAAGCCAGGTGATGAGGACAAATACCATATAATCTCACCTATAAGTGGGATCTAATTAACAAAACAAATAAGCAAGCAAAATATAACCAGAGACAATGAAATTGAGAACAGGCTGACAGTGACCAGAAGGCAGAGGGGAGGGGATTATGTGGGAAAAGGGTGAAGGGTTTGCAGGAACATGCAGAGGACACATACAAAGGACACATGGACAATAATAATAAGGGGGTGTGGAAACAGGGGAGAGAGGTGAGGAGGACTGGGGTGGTGGGGGGAGTAGAGGGAAAACAATAAAAAACATTAAAAAATAAAAAAAAATGTACAAAGCAAAAAAAGGTCATGTTGCATACCTTGAATGTATTCAATTTTTGTCAATTACCTCAATTATGTGAGGTAATTATACCTCAATAAAACAAAAAAAATTTAAATAGAAAAAAGATTATTGTATATTTATTGAATAAATACTACTGAGAAAATTAAAACAAATTAAGTATAGATAACTGCAAAACAGTACTGAGTAATAAAGTTAGAAAAGAACACATACTGTATTATTGCATTTATAGTAAACTAGAAATTACAGATTTCACCTGTAATGGTAGAATACAGAACTGCTGTTGCCTGGGTCAGGGGGTCAGAGATGGAAGTTGATAAGAAAGAAGAATGAAGGAAGTTTTGGGGTTGATGGAAATTCTTTCTTGAATGCAATGGTGGTTCTATGGGTGTGTATACATTTGTCAAAACTCATTGATCTGTACCTTTAAAATATGTGCTGTTTATTTCACATAAATTACATATCCATAAAGTTGATTTTTTCAAGGAAAAGTCTTTCCTACTTGTCAAAACAAAATATAGACACCTGTTAAATCTAACAGGTGTTTATATATTATATATACTATATTTATTATATATATAATAAATTTCGAAATTTCTATATAAATTTTTATTTTAAATTTACTTTTAATTAAGTATATTTTAATTAAGTATATTACAGTTGTCCCATTTTTTCTCCTTTGCCCCCTCCACTCAGTAACCCCATTCCCTCCAGCAATCTCCCCATTAGTTCATGTGCATGATTCATGCATATAAGGCTTCTCCATTTCCTATACTATCCCTAACCTCCCCCTGTCTGTTTTGTACCTACCAATTATACTTCTTCTCTGTACCTTTTCTCTCATTTGCACCTTTCCCCTCCCTGCTATAACCCTCCAACTGGTCTCTATTTCTGTGATGTTGTTCCTGTTCTAGTTGTTTGCTTAGATTTTTTTTTTTTTGGTTCATTTGTTGATAGTTGTGAGTTTGCTGTCATTTTCCTGTTCATAGTTTTGATCTTCTTCCTTTTCTTAGATAAGTCACGTTAACATTTCATATAATAAGGGCTTGGTAATAATGAATTCCTTTATTTTTAGTTTGTCTGGGAAGCATTTTATCTGCCCTTCTATTCTAAGTGATAGCTTTGCTAGATAGAGCAATCTTGGATGTAGATCCTTGCTTTTCATGACTTTGAATACTTGAGAGTTCCTTCTTGCCTGCAAGATTTCATTTGAGAAATCAGCTGATAGTCTTATGGGAACTTCTTTGTAGGCAACTGTCTCCTTTCTCTTGTTGCTTTTAAAAGTCTCTCCTCTTTCATCTTGGGTAATGTAATTATGATGTGCCTTGGTGTGTTCCTCCTTTGGTCCAACTTCTTTGGGATTCTCTGAGCTTCCTGGACTTGTATGTCTATTTCTGTCACCAAATTGAGGAAGTTGTTCCTTCATTATTTGTTCAAATAAATTTTCAATTTCTTGATCTTCCTTTTCTTCTGGCACCCCTATGATTCAGATGTTGGCACATTTAAAGTCTTCTCAAAGTCTCCTAAGCCTCTTCTCATTTTTTTTTAATTCTTGTTTCTTCTTTCTGTTCAGGTGAATGTTGACTTCTTCTTTTTGTTCCAAATCACTGATTTGAGTCCCAGTTTCCTTCCAGTTACTGTTGGTCCCCAGTATATTTTGCTTTATTTCAGTTTGTATAGCCTTCACTTCTTTTATTTTGTGGCTGTACTCAATTATTTCCCTAGCATCCTTATCACCACTGTTTTGAACTCTGCACCTGATAGGTTAACTATCTCCATGTTACTTAGTTGTTTTCTGGAGTTTTGATCTCTTCATTCTTTTGGGCCATATTTCTTTTTCTCCTCTGTCAGCCTTCTTGTGTCTGTGTATTAGGTAAAGCTGCTTTGACTCCCTATGTTGGTGCACCTGTTATGTTGTAATGTGTGGAACCTTAGGTATTCATCAGGGTAGGTCCACCCACTTTGCTGCTTTATGGTGGTGTGTGGGGGGGAAGAGGTCAAAGAGGGAACAATGCTGCTTGCTTGGCTTTCGCCCATTTTCTGTTACTTCCCCCATTTCCCTGGAGCAACTGGTACCCTGGTGTTGATTCCCCAAGTGTGTGGGTTTGTGCATGTTCTAAGACCCTGTGGGCCCTTTAAGAAGACTCTTCTGAGAGTCCCCCACTGGTTTTTACAGAGATTATGAGGCCTTTTTCCCCAGGTGCTGGAACCCTGGGCTGCACTGTCTGGTTTGGGGCTGGGATTGCTTACTCTGCAGTTGTCCTTCCTGGTTTTTATCCACTGCATATGAATGTGGGATTGCCAATTTTACCAACTGCTTCCAACCCCTACCTCGCCTGCATCCTCTTCACCACAGCTGCCAATCTTTACCTCCCCTAATCATCTGGATGAATGTTTCTTCTTTAATTTCTTGGTTGTTGGACTTCCATACAGTTTGATTAGCTGGTAGTTCTGGTTGTTTTTTGTTTTTATTTATTTATTTCTTTAAAAAATGTATTTAATTATTTTTCAAGTACAGTTTTCTGTCTATTACTCCCACCCCGCCCCACCCCTCCGTGCTCCCCCTTCCCTCCCATTTTCACCCTTCTTATTTGTTGTCCATGTATCCTTTATATTTGTTCCTCTAAATCCCTCCTCTATTTCCCCTGAAATTCCCTCCCCTCTCCCCTCTGGTCACTGCCCCCCTGTTCTCTGTTTCAGTGTCTTTGGTTATATTTTGCTTGCTTGTTTGTTTTGTTGTTTAGCTTCCTGTTAAAGGTGAGATCATATGGTATTTGTCCTTCAACACCTGGCTTATTTCACTCAGCATAATGCTTCTCAGTTCCATCCATGCTGCTGCAAAAGGTAGGAGCTCCTTCTTTCTCTCTGCTGCATAGAATTCCATTGTGTATATGTTTTGTTTTTAGATTTGTTATTATCCTTATTATTGTTTGAGGAGGTGAAGCATGTCTACCTATATCTCCTTCTTGGCCATCAATTTTTGCTTTTAATTGCTTTTAAAATTAACACTGTAATCTTAAAAGTTTAACATAGTACTTGTTGAGTGAAAAAATTAAGTCTTTATACTACATATATTTTCATTCTCCAACAAGTTAAATAGTAGGTATTTTACATACCATGTTTTATGTAATTTAATTCTTATAAAAACCTGCAATTTGACCCATTATTAAGATGCAGAACTAAATTCTCAGAAATGAATTACTTGTCCTGATATAGATTCTTGATTTGGTTCCTAGAAAATAAAAAGAAAATTATGGTGCATCACCAAACTGATATATCTGAGCAGTTTTTTTAAATATTTAATTATTTTTCAAGTACAGTTTTCTATTACTCCCATCCCATCCCACCCTCGTGCTCCCTCCTCCTTCCCATTTCCACCCGTCTTAGTTGTTGTCCATGTATCCTTTATATTTGTTCCTCTAAATCCCTCCCATATTTCCCCTGAAATCCCCTCCCCTCTCCCCTCTGGTCTCTGCCCCCTGTTCTCTATTTCAGGTTATATTTTGCTTGCTTGTTTGTTTTGTTGTTTAGCTTCCTGTTAAAGGTGAGATCATATGGTATTTGTCCTTCAACACCTGGCTTATTTCACTCAGCATAATGCTTTCCAGTTCCATACATGCTGTTGCAAAGAGTAGGAGCTCCTTCTTTCTTTCTGCTGCATAGAATTCCATCGTGAAAATGTACCATAGTTTTTGGATCCATTCACTTACTGACGGGTCTATGTGAGCAGACAGTTTTAACACAGACCATAAAAACTTTTAAGTAGGGCCATCAGGTAATATCTTTATACCCCATGCCCACTGAACTTTAGTGAGAAAGAAATAATGGTCATTGTTGACCTATGTAGACCTTCTTTAAATAGGTAGAAATAATCAGATTTATCTCATAAGCTGTCACTTATTTGAATTTGATCAAATGTTTCTCTTACTGGTTATAATGATTAAGGTGACTGTTCTCTGTGGAGTTACTGAAAGATATAATATTCTCAGTTCAGAACTTTCACCACTGATTTTGATGAAGATCATTTGAGTCACCCAAATTATTCCTACCAGTAAGTGAAAGCTAGTCTAGCTATTTTATCTCTTGATTGGGGTCATTATATTTTTGGAGATGCATCTTTCAATGGGATGAATGGGACCTCACTTTTTTCAATTAGTTCATGTACTTATGTCATTTCTAAATAAGATAAGGATCAAGATTAATTTTATTTCTATTTCATGTGTGAGAAATACTATTTACTTAAAATTATGTAGAAGTGGAAGAAGTTTTGTTATAGCATTGTCACTCACTTTAAAATCCTTTTGAGAGACATGACAAAAATCACATACTGATTAATCATCAAAAACACTCTTTATGAATAGCTGTTGACTGGTAAGTTCTTCAGCCAGCCTAGATGAAAGGGAAGGACTAGAAACTCTGGACTTACAAGAGAATTTTTTAAAAATCCAGTCATTAGAGTCATTCAGATTCTCAACACTAGTACCGATAATCTAAATTATCCATTTGTTTTACCTCCTGGATAGTGTTACAATTGGGGAAATGAAACATAATAAAATTAGAGATGGGTGAGAGGCAAATCTTTACTAACCTTTTTAAGTTTATGTTTCTATTTAAAGTTTGGATAACAGTGTACCTATCTCTTATCATTATTGTAAGATACATGTACAAATTATGCATCTTTCATAGTAATGCTAAGAACCCCTCAATGACTGGTACCTCTCACATAGTGAACCTGGTCCTGATATAGTTGGGAAACCTCATCTAAGGGTAAGTAGGACACAGAATTGGTATTTTTGAGAACAATAACTAATGAAAAAAGATAGGCAACACTATCAAGATTTTGATATATATTACATTTTGAAATATAATTTTATCCAGTGGTAACATCCAATCTCTTTGGGGATAAGATTAACAAAAACTAGATTGGATGTCAGGGGTCCAGAAATGTGGGCTTAGTTTAACAGAAAACTCTAATTTCCAGCAGGGGCAGAATACAGGGGAGAAAACTGAGCCAGAAACTCAGGTTTAGAGGTAGAACCAACAGAGAAACATAGTGTGAAGGTTTAGGGGGTAGCTATCGATGGGTGTGTAAAGCCAAGTTTCATTCCTATACACATGAATACACATGTAAACATGCAATAAAGAGCCTAGACAAGGGAAGGCAAAACAACGGTCAGCTTTGCTGCTCATTCCTTATGTTGATAGGGTGTTTCTAGAACGATGAGAAGGTTTTTGAGGCAAGTTATGGGCTAGTTATAGATAAGCATCCTGGTGGATGGGGTAAGTTAGCATTCAGGCTTTTTTTGTCATGTAAGGTCTATAGCAATAAAGCTAATTCTGTTGCTGGTGATCAACTTCCTAGAGAACTCTGTCTTGCTCAGGATTGGTTTCAATACCTGTATAGGCAGATGTTCAATGAAGTGAAAGAGCTTCCTTAATTATGTTCTAAATACTTTAAGTGGGAACAGTTTAGTGTTGTATATTTTATTTTTATCACTAGTAGCTCTGATTCCAAAGTTACACATAGAATACAAACTGATCGATGGCTGTCACAGATTGTGTTGTTTTTTAAGACTGCCTTAACAAAGTATCAGAAACTGGGTGGCTTAAACAAAAACTTGTTTTCTCACAGTTCTAGCGGCTTGAATCCAAAATCAAGGCATCAGCCAAGTTGGTTCCTTCTGAACATTGTGAGGGAGAATGTATTCCCTGCATCTCTCCTAGCATCTATTAGCCTCAGGCATACCTTAGCTTGTAGATGGCATTTTTCCTGTGTCTTCACATCATTTTCCTTCTCTACACATCTCTTTCTGTGTCTAAATTGTCTCTTTGAATTAGGATATCAGTTACATTGGATTAGGGCCCATCCTAACGACCTCATCTTAACTTGATCCTCTCCTCTATAAAGACACTATTTCCAAATGAGGTGTTATATATTCACAGGCTCTGAGAGAGAACTTTATCATCTTTGAGGGGACACAACTCAACACATAACATTGATATATCTTTAAATAAGAGAGACTCTCAGAGCCATAAAAACACCTGTGGATTTCCCTAGAGAGTAGAAGAACACTGGTTAGGAATTAAAAACTTTCATTTAAGCCCTACATTTGTGATATCCTGATTTTAACATACCAGAAAATTCTTCAATAGTCAATTTCACTTTTTATTATCTCTACATTGAGAATAATACTTAAACTTTTGTTAAAAGTACCATAATAAATGACAAATATAGGAAATAGTGATATGTAAACTGTGCTATACAGATATAATCTATAATTACAGATATTATTATTAGTTCATTTATTTTGTACTGTCTTGTTCCTGGATTATTCCAAGCACTAATTAAAACTGAAAGCACTAAAATAACTAAAAGACAAGTAGAAGCAGGGATCACTATATAATTAGTTCTTGAATTACCAGTGGAATTCATTATAAGCAGTTAACTTGGTTTACTAACTGGTTATCAAAACATTTTGAAATACACTGCATGGTTCGCAGTTTCATATATGGAATGATTTTCTTTATTAACATATAGAATATTGAGGGCCAAAACAACGTTAAAAATATTTGCAGTTCCTTAGAAGAAAAACATTGTATTAGATTCCCATGTGGGGTGATATATCACATCATATTTCCTCTGTTTCAACAATGTTGATATAAGACTGAGTAGGGCCAAACTGGCTTCTGACAGCAATGAGTTAAACTTCCAGGATTTGTTAAATGAATTTCCTCAGCCTTTTATTCTGCATGCTTGGTAAAGGTTTTAGGGGCTGACAGATTGCTATTATGACCACTGAAGACATTGAGAAATGACTTAGGAGAAACAGCCACTTCTAGAGAAAGACAAATAGCTTTGCAGGAGAAAGAGATTCATGCAAAGAGTCATTAGCACATATTCAGCTACTTGAATCTCATATATGTGTAGACAGTGCCTGTATTTGGCAAAATCAGCACAGAAATTACCTTTGAATTGTGGGGGGTGCCTTTCCTTGCAAGTCCCCCGTGTGCCACGGATGAGAGTAAACATGACAGAGACATGATGTGATCTGCTTGGAAAGGAGAAGTGGCCAGTTTCCCAGAGGAAAAAGACCTTGAGCAGTGGCCAGTTTCTCAGGGGGAAAAGGTGTTGAGCCCCTTCCTCCAAGGGCTTTTATTGGGTTGTATTACACAGGAATACAGGGTGGCAAGGATCAAACAGTAGATAACATTTCAAAGAAATCTGAGGGCTTGGTCTGAGTCAGAGTCAGTCAGGAAGAGAGTTTTAGGGTTTCCTGCTCAAACCCTTAACATATGAATGAAAGCACTCTTAGCAGAGCAGATTTCACAGGTTCATCAGCAAGTCTTTGTGATGCCAGATTTTTCCCAAGGACACTCTCTAGCAAGGCAGGGAGCTGCATCCCTCCCCATCACGTATTCAGGCTTAAGGGGATTAGAGCCAGGAAGTGCTTCTCCCAGAGAACATGGGAACTTGGCTTTGTCAAAGCCTGGGTGGGGGGAAGGGGGGAGGGCAAGAGTCCATTGCTCTTTGTTGCAGCCCCGAGTCCTTCCATGATGGCCTCCCAAGTGATTGTGTCTGGCCTAGGTTGCCCCTCCTCTGAGGGGTCTTACCTGTCAAGGACTTTGGACCATGCTTTTGGGGGAGGGAGGAAACTGAGGAATCATTTGCTACCAGAGACAAACTTTGTCTCCTGTGGCTGGCATCCAGAGGTCACTGACTCATCCTTAGCCACAGTGGGTAGAGTGTTACAATTCCTGAAATCAGGCAGAGTGGTCCACAACAATGAATACCTTCTATTTCTTTCTCTTTCTCATCCTCTCCTTTACTGATCCTCATTTGATGCTAACCACCCCCGCCCAACCCTGCCCCCACTCTAGGCACCAAAAAAAAAAGACCATCGCAGACTAAAAGTGAAAGGCTGGAAACAAATTTTCCAAGCAAATGGTCAAGAAAAAAAAAACCGGGGTAGCAATTATAATATCAGACAAAATAGACTTCAAACAAAGGGCCATAAAGAGAGACCCAGAAGGTCACTTCATAATACTCAAGGGAAGAATCCACCAAGAAGACATTAACATCATAAATATATATGCACCCAACATAGGAGCACCCAAATGTATAAGAAAAATCCTAGAAGACTTCAAGAAAGATATTGACAGCAACACACATATACTAGGGGTTTTAACACCCCACTGTCAAAAATGGACAGATCTTCCAAACAAAATTTCAACAAAGATATAGCTGCACTAAACAACACCCTAGATGAAATGGACTTGACTGATAGATCATCCCAAAGAAGCCCTTCATTCCAAAGAAGCTAAATACACATTCTGTTCAAATGCACATGGAATATTTTCAAAGATAGACCACATGATAGAACACAAAACGAGCCTCAACAAATTCAAGACAGTTGAAATCATACCAAGCATTTTCTCTGACCACAAGGGACTGAAATTGGAAAGTAACCCCACAGGAAAAAAACCCAAACACCCAAAATCACGGAGACTGAATGGTATAATTTTAAACAACAAATGGGTCAAGATTGAAATTAGGGAAGAAATCCAAAAGTTTCTGGAAACAAATGAAAATGAACTCACAACAACCCAAAACTTATGGGACATGGCCAAGGCAGTCCTGAGAGGGAAGTTCATAGCAATACAGGCTTACCTAAAGAAAATAGAAACATTTCAAACAAACAACCTAACCTGATGCCTGCAAGAACTCAATGAACAACAACAAAGACAGCCCAGAGAAAGTATAAGGAAGGAAATAACCAAGATAAGAGCAGAATTAAATGACATAGAGACTAAAAGCACAATTATAAGGATCAATGAATTCAAGAGTTGTTTTTTTGAAAAGATAAACAAAATAGACAAGCCTTTAAGTAGGCTCATTAAGAAAAGAAGAGAGAGGACACAAATAAACACAATCATAAATGAAAGAGGAGAGATTACAACTGATACCACAGAAATAGAAGGGATTGTAAAGAATTACTATGAAGAACTATATGCCAATAAATTTGAAAACCTGGGTGAAATGGACAAATTTCTAGAAAACTATAATCTTCTAAAACTAAATGAAGAAGAAGTAGAAAGCCTGAACAGACCAATAACAGCAGATGGAATTGAAGCAGTAATAAAAAAACTCCCATCACACAAAAGCCCTGGACCAGATGGTTTCACAGGAGAATTCTACAAAGCATTTAAGGAAGAGCTAACTCCTATTCTTCACAGACTATTCCAAAATATCCAAAATGAGGGGAAACTCCCAAACTCTTTTTATGAAGCCAACATCAGCCTAATTCCAAACGTGATAGAGACACAACAAAGAAAGAAAACTTTAGGCCAATATTGCTGATGAGCATAGACGCTAAAATCCTCAACAAAATATTGGCAAATCGCATCCAACAATACATCAAAACAATCATACACCACGACCAAGTGGGGTTCATCCCAGGGATGCAAGGATGGTTCAATATTCGCAAATCAGTAAACGTAATACAACACATAAACAAAAGCAAGCACAAAAACCACATGGTCATATCAATAGATGTGGAAAAAGCTTTTGATAAGGTACAACACCCATTTATGATAAAGGTATTCAGCAAAGTGGGAATAGAGGGAGCATTCCTCAATATAATAAAGGCCGTATATGAAAGACCTACAGCCAACATCATACTCAATGGGCAAAAACTAAAAGCTTTTCCACTAAGATCATAAACAAGACAAGGTTGTCCAGTTTCACCACTTCTATTCAATATAGTACTGGAAGTTCTAGTCACAGAAATCAGACAAGAAAAGAAAATAAAAGGCATCCAAATGGGAAAGGAGGAAACAAAACTGTCATTGTTTGCAGATGACATGATAGTGTACATGGAAAATCCTATAGCCTCTACCAAAAAACTGCTCGAACTAATAAACGAATTTGGCAAAACAGCGGGATACAAAGTCAATATCCAGAAATCAAAGGCATTTCTGTATACTAACAATGAATCAGCTGAAGCGGAAATCAAGAAAAAAATTCCATTTGATATAGCAAATACGAAAATAAAATATCTGGGAATAAATCTAACCAAGGAGGTAAAAGACCTGTATGCAGAAAACTACACAACACTGAAGAAAGAAATCAAGGAAGACACAAATAAATGGAAACATATACTGTGTTCATGGATTGGAAGAACTAACATCGTCAAAATGTCCATACTACCCAAAGCAATTTACAGATTCAATGCAATACCTATTAAAGTACCAATGGCATATTTCACAGACATGGAACAAACACTTTGATAATTTATATGGAACCATAAAAGACCCTGAGGAGCAGCTGCAATGTTAAGAAAGAAGAACAAAGTAGGAAGGATCACAATACCTGATATCAAACTGTATTACAAGGCCACTGTAATCAAAACAACCTGGGACCTGCATAAAAACAGACACACAGACCAATGGAACAGAATAGAGAGCCCAGAAATAAACTCAACTCTCTACAGTCAATGAATATTCGACAAAGGGGGCAGTAACATAAAATTGAGTAAAGATAGCCTTTTCAACAAATGGTGTTGGGAGAACTGGACAGCTACGTGTAAAAAAGTGAAACTCAAGCACCAATTTACACCATACACCAAAATAAATTCAAGGTGGATAAAAGACTTAATTATAAGCCGTGACACAATTAAAGTCCTAGAGGAGGACATTGGCAGGAAAATATCAGATATTTCACACAGCAACATCTTTACTGATATGCCCCCTAGAGCAAGGAATATAAAGGAAAGAATAAACAAATGGGATCTTATCAAAATAAAAAGCTTCTGCGTGGCTAAAGAAAACAGCATTAAAATAAAAAGACAACTAAGTGTATGGGAAAACATATTTGCCAATGATACCTCAGACCAAGGTTTAATCTCCAAAATATACAAAGAACTCACATGACTTCACTCTAAGAAGACAACTAACCCAATTAAAAAATGGGGAAAGGACTTAAACAGACACTTCTCCAAGGAGGATATACAGAGGATCCAGAGACACATGAAGAGATGCTCAATATCGCTTGCTATCAGAGAGATGCAAATTAAAACCACAATGAGATACCATTTTACACCAGTCAGAATGGCTATCATAAACAAAGCAATAAACAACAAATGTTGGAGAGGGTGTGGGGAAAAGGGAACTCTGGTCCACTGTTGGTGGGATTGCAGACTGGTACAACCATTATGGAAAACAGTATGAAATTTTCTCAGAAAACTAAAATTGGACCTGCCTTTTGACCCAGCAATTCCACTGCTAGGATTGTATCCTAAGAACCCTAAAACACCAATCCCAAAGAACATATGCACCCCAATGTTCCTATCAGCACAATTTACAATAGCCAAGTGTTGGAAGCTACCTAGGTGCCCGTCAGTAAATGAATGGTTCAAAAAACTATGGTACATATACACAATGGAATTTTATGCTGCAGAAAGAAAGAAGTAGCTCCTACTTTCTGCAACAGCATGGATGGAACTGGAAAGCATTATGCTGAGTGAAATAAGCCAGGCGTTGAAGGACAAATGCCATATGATCTCACCTTTAACAGGAAGCTAAACAACAAAACAAACAAGCAAGCAGAATATAACCAAAGACACTGAAATAGAGGACAGGCTGACAGTGACCAGAAGGGAGAGCGGAGGGAATTTCAGGGGAAATAGGGGAGGGATTTAGAGGAACGTATATAAAGGATACACGGACAACAACTGAGAAGGGTGGAAATGGGAGGGAGTGGGAGCATGGCAGTGGGATGGGATGGGAGTAATAGACAGAAAACTACTTAAAACATAATTAAATAAAAAAATTGGGAAAAAAAAGCTCCTTGCCTAGCCTCTGTATCAGGTAACTTTATCAGCATAGTCTGCGTCCTTTAAGTAAATAGTAGCACAGATAGCCATATGCAACACTATAAAATGTGTGTAAGTGCTGACTGTATTAACTAATTGGCATTCAGTAAATATTTAATGGGTAAACACTAGCCAGGCACTATCCTGAGTCCAGAGGATAGAGTGAGAAAGTAGACAAATACCCTGTATGAGAGTTATGGGCTAGTGAGAGGGTACACAATCATGAGACGACAATCATAATATGGTGTTTAAATTGCAATGATTAAGGATGTTCAGAGTGCTGTGGGAGAACAGCGGAAGGGGAACTTACCCAGACTGGAGACAAGTGTAGCAGTGGGTAAGAAAGCTGTCCTTAGGTAGCATTTCTACTTTTACAGCTAATTGAAGATGTGCGCATAGCAAAGTTTATTAACTTACTCATTATAATAAAGGAGAAAAGGAATGTTCAGTATTAAGCTGCTACTAAGGAATATTACGTCTTAATTTAGTTATACTTTGGGCATGTTCATAAGGGAACTGCACTGAGCTCTTTTATTTTGTTTATCTTAGCAGTCAAGTTGAGGTATAACCAGTGTGGGAAAAGCTGGTATTCTGAATGGCTGGAATTTCTTTGTAGAGCTGCCATACTTCTGTTGGCTCACACTTTCACCTGAGCAAATCTCTCAACAGAGAGCCTAGTAGAACCATACTAACTCCATGCCTCAAAAGTACAGAGGACTAAAGAATGAGATAGACCATCTATTTACACCTAAGAGAAACCAGTCCATGTAGTTAGGTAATACTGACCCTCACTAACCCCAAATTCCATGGCATGCCTTAATCCTGTGTGGATTAAAACCCAATGTGACTTGCCATTCCTGGGTAAAAGATTGTTTTCACAGCAGTCTCTTTCATCAGTAGGGATACCCCAGTAGAGTCAACTGAACTGCCCTTTGGCCAGAAGGATTCCTCCTCTGGGATTGTCAGCACTGTGTCTGCCTCTCTTCAGCCATATTTTGCATCATATATGTCAGAACAATGTGGTGGCACCAAAATTATACCATCCCTTACAACAGGGTTCCTATAATATTATGTTGTACTGTTTAATAAGCTCAGGCCTCACGTGGTTTTCTCCGCAATGAAAGTTTATTGGTAGTAACTTCTTTTGCCCAGACTACTTGGGAGAACAGCAGGGAGATATTTTGGTAAAAGGAGTTCACAGAGGCAGGGTATATTTACTTATCTTTATCTCACTTATTCAGAATGACACTTTTATATTAGCATACATTTTTCTAAAAATAAGCATATACACCTAGTCTTTCAATTAATTTTCATTGATTGATTTGTTTGTTTTTAAACTGGTACATTGTTTTAAATATTGTGGTTTTAGAATATGCACATTTTTTGGTGCTGGGCATGTGTGCTTTGTTATACAGTGGAATACTATGTAGCCATAAAAATAAAGGAAACCTTACCCATGGATGGACCTGGAAATTATTATGCTGAGTGAAATAAGCCAGTCAGAAAAAGATAAATACCATTTGGTCTCACTTATATTTGGAATTTAATCAACAAAATAAACTGACACACAAAATAGAAATGGAGGCATGGATACAGTTCCCTGTATGACAACTGTCAGGCGGGATGGGGAACACTGAATGAAAGGTAAAATGATTAGCGAAAGGACATATTTGCATAACCTATAAGCACTGACAACAGTGTGGTGATGGCCAGAGGGAAGGGTTGGGGCAGGGGCTGGGTGGAGGTGGGCAAAGCGGGGAGGACATTTGTAATAGTGTCAATAATAAAAATAAAGTTAAGAAACTAAAGTTATTTTAAGAAATAAAAAAACAGAATATGTACATTTTCAAATTCTTAATACATTCAAATTGTTTTTCAAGGGGGATATATCAATTTACATTGCCACAATTGCATGTGAAAATTTTAATTTCTCTACATTTTTTGGAGCAATTGCAATCATCACAGTTTTTTGGTTATTGTCAACCTGATGAATGAAAAATGACATTCATTATTTTAATTTCAATGTTTTTTTTTACTAGTGAGGTTGAAAAGCTTTTTATGTTTATTTTCCAATCATATTTCATCTTCTGTGATTTGTCTTTCACATTCTGGCCTTTTAAAAAACAAATTTGTTTCCTTTAAAGAATTACTTGTTTTTATTATAATCCTTTATCTTTTAAGCATATTATAAATGTCATCTGAAGTCTTCTGCTTGCCTTTTAAGTTTGTGTATGGACTTTTTCTGAGTACAGATATTTTCAGCTTTAACATGGTCAAACTTAAGAGCCTTTTTTTCTTTAGTATATGTGTTTTTTGTGTCTTGTTTAATTAAATTGTCTCGAAGTTATTCTTCTAAATTTTCTTATAATTGTAATTAGCTTTTCTGGCTAGGTATTTATCTTTTAGTGTGTTTCAAAACTGAACATTTTGGAAGCTTGAAAATGTTCATGTATTATGACTCAGCAACTGTACTCATAGGAATAAATTTTAATGACATCCTTAGATATGTACACAAGAAATTATGGACTCAGTGTTGTAAACAAAGCATTTTAACAGCAAAAATAACAACATAAGTGCAAATATGGAATGAAAAATGATGTGATGTGTGGTAAATTTATGTGATGGAATAATACACAAAAATTATAGGGAAAACATTAGTGCAGACAGATTTTTAAAAATAATGGGGCAAAAATAGTAGATTGCAGAAGAACATGGTATTTTTACCCCATGTATGATACATTTACATATTATTTTCAATATTGCATACAAAAGCAATACAATATATTATTACATAGATATATGAATACACTTAGTTAAAATAGTATTGAATGACCTGGAAAACTACATGTAAAATTTATGATGGTAAAGACATAAATATTGCCCTGGCTGGTGTAACTCAGTGGATTAAGTGCAGGCTGCAAACCAAAGGGTCGACTGCTGGAATTCCCAGGCAAGGTACATGCTTGGGGTGTGGGCTGTATCCCCAGTAGTGGGCATGCAAGAGGCAACCACACACTGGTATTTCTCTCCCTCCCTTTCTTCCTCCATTCCCCTCTCTCTAAAAATAAACAAATAAAGTCTTAAAAAGACATAAATTCCCAAGAAGCTCCCAAGTAGGAAGAACTGAAAGAGACCCACACTGAGGTACATCGTAATGAAACTGCTGAAAGCCTAGAACAAAGAAAGAATCTTGAAGGCAGTGGGGGAGAAGTGACTCTTTACATCTACAATAGCCCCAATAGATATTATCAGCAGATTTCTCATCAGAAACTTTGGAGGCCAGTGGAGGCCAGAAGACAGTGAGCTGATGTAGTCAAAGACATATATTGAAAGAAAAATCTGTCAATCAAAAATGCTGTATCTGGAGAAACTAATTTTTATGAGTGAGAGAGAGATTAAGACATTCTCAGGTAAACAAAAGCTGAAGGTATTCATTACTTCTAGACCTGTCCTGAAAGAAGTACTGAAAGGAGTACTTGGTAAAAGTAAGTTGCAGTAAAAAGGGTAGACAGTAACTCAAAGCTATGTGAAAAAATAAAGAAGTCTGTGAAGGTACATACATAAACAATTATACAAGCTAGCATTATTTTAACTTTGGTTTATAATTCCACATTTGTTTTCTACAAAATTTAAGATATTAATACATCAAAAACAATTACTAGTATTTGTTTTTAGACATATACTGTATAAAGATGTCATTTTGTGACATCAGTAACTGAAAAGGGTGGGTGCAGAGTCATATAGAAGCAGAATTGTGTGTGCTATTAGACTTTAGCTGACATACATTTAAATTAGAGCATTATAACTTTAGGATGTTAAATGTAGTTCCCATGAAAATCACCGAGAAAATGTCTATAATACATACACAAAAGGAAATGAAAAAAGAATTAAAATATTTTTCTGCAGAAAACCAACTAAACACAAAAGAAGACAGTAGTGCATGAAGAGGGACAAAAAGTGCTGTAGGCATATAAAAAGCGACAGAAATAAACCTCCTTATCGGTAAGTAATTATTTTAAATGTAAATAGATGAAACTGTAATAAAAAAACAAAGACTGATAAAAAGTTAAACTAGCATGGTCAACTATATACTGTCTACAAGAGACTTTAGATCTAGAGACACAAATACATTTATTTTTTAATTATTATTTTACTTATGCCTCTATTTTTTAAAATTATTGTATTGTTAAGTACAGCTGTCTGAATTTACCCTCCACCACTCTGTCCCCCTACTCCAGACAATACATTTAAAGTGAGAGCATGGGAAAAGATATTTCACGCAAATTGTAACTAAAAGAGAACAGGGATGGCTGCACAAAATATAGTTTAAATCAAAAACCTATAAATGAAAAGGTTACAAGCACAAAGAACATTATATATTAATAAAGTTTCAATATAGCAAGAAGATATAACAATTATAAATATTTTAATACCCAATGGCAATCAAAACATCTGAAGCAAAAATGAACAGAATTGAAGTGAAAAATAGGCAGTTCTTCTATAACAGTTGGAAACCTCAATACTCCACTCTCAGGAATTGATACAAAAACCAGAGAGAGGATAAGTAAAGAGATAGAGGAAGAAAACAACACAATAAGCCAACTAGGTCTAACTCATATGAAATTCACTACCCAACCACAAAAAAATACACATTTTTCTCAAGTGCACATGGGGCATTCTGCAGGGTAGACAAAAACTAAATTCAAATATATTTTAAAAGATAGATATAATAAGAAATATCTTCTTTGACCACAGTACAATAAAGTTAGAAACCAATAACAAAGGGAAAACTGGAAAATTCACAAATTTGTGGAAATTTAAAAAACTTGAATGGATCAAAGGAAGAAAATCACAAGAGAAAATAGGAAACAGCTTGAGACAAATGAAAGCAAAAAGTAGAATACCAAAACTTATGGGTCACAGTGAAAACAGTGCTAAGGAGGGAAGTTATAGCTATAAATCCTTACCTTAAAAAACAAGAAAAATCTCTAATCGACAACTAACTTTACAACTTAAGGAACTAGAAAAAGTACAAATTAAGCCCAAATCTAGCAGAAGGAAGGTCATAATAAACATTAGAGCAGGTATAAAAGAAACATGGAATAAAAAACAATAGGAAAAATCAATGAAACTAAATTGGGTTTTCAAGAAGATCAACAAAATTGACAAATATTTAGTGGGATAAATTAAGAAAGAGAGAGAAGGCTCAATTTACTAAAATCAGTAATGAAGGTGGAGGCCAGCAATCAAGTCTGCATCAACTACCCTGTCTGTACCTGTACTGGCTCATCAGCCTGGGGTAAGGCCTGGTGGGAAATTAAACCTGGCTCAGCTTCTACTGTTGCTCAGGGCCAGCCCTCATAGGCAACACAAGCTGTCTGCCCCTGATCTTCAACACGTGAGCCAAACGTTGAACATCTTAATTCAAGAATGTGACCAAAGCAATGTGGAGGACATTGGCATCTGGATTCCACCCTGGTGCAGTTGAGAGTGGCTGCACAATGTGAGAGCAGTGTGACAACACTGTGGGCTTTGGAAGAAGTCCTGATGAACTTGGAAAATCCATAGAACTGAGTGTACTGCTTGGCACACATCTATAAAAGGCATAAAATCCCAAGTACATGGTAGAATAGGAGAGAGACTTGCCAATACCTGGAGTTGCTCAGAGGCAGCCTTAGCCACTGGGTGCCACGTCCAGTCCCAGCGCCAACCATGCTGTCTGACAAAATCCGAGCATGGGGAGGACGACTTCAAAGAAGCGTGTTCCGGCCTGGCGGACGTGGCATGAATGGATATGTGGTGTTGATCTTAATCTTGCTGTCTCTTGGTGTTCTAACCTCTACTTTTCTGATAGTTTGGAATCTCCTAGAAATGCTGACCATTCTCAGAGCTGAACAGCAACTAAGTCAGGCTGAGAACAATATCACCTTGGCCTTTCCCCAGAATAACACCTCCTTCCCTGACCTGATTAAGCAGCTGTAGGATATGATGATATCAGCTAGTAGGGGCCCTGGAATACCCAAAGCAGCCCCCTTAAGTAAGTCCCGAGGCAAATCCCCTTTAATGAAATAGCCCCTGAATGTTTAAAGTTGTTAGAATAACAGCCCCTCCTTTACCTTGAATAGGGATATATATCTATGGTCAAAATAACTTTTGTTGAAACTATGGGAATTTTCGTATTTTTCCTAATTACCTTTATATTGTTTTTTTTCTGTTCAATTGATTATACTATGTAAATGTTAATGAAAATATAAAAAACCTGCTTGCACCTGTAATAAATGGAACAGTGCTTCATCTGCTTTTGAGCTGTGTAGTTGCCTGTTACCCATCTCCGACGCCTATCCTCACCTTGAGGGACCCCTGGACCCTGCTGCGGCCGGACGGCGGTAACTGGGAACGGTGATATGTTGACACTATACTTTGTCTAAAGCTGTAGTGTTACCACCACTGGGACTCTTGGGTTCCCCAAGATAGGAATCAGGAGGAAACCCCAGAGAAATTATCAGACAGATTTTATTAAGCTTTATGGTTCAGCACAAGGGAGGGAGCAGAGAGGAGGTGAAAATCCTCTGAACTGGCTCCAGGTGGGGCTGGTTTTGCTGGGCTAACTTTATAAGCTGGGGACAAAGTGGACTTGGGTGAAAAAGAATTTTTGAAAAAAAAAGTGGCTTGTAAAATTTTCTGTGTTAGGGTTAGAGAAGTAAGTGGTGAGAAAGGAAATAAGAGTTGTTTTTTTAATAGTAAATGGAGGGGTGGTTACATTTTTGTGGCTGGCCTATTTGGTGTTTTTTGTTTGTTTCTTCACCATCTGGTGTGCCGGGGATCCTGGTGAAGGTAGCAGGGTGGCACCAACACTATGTTTATTTTTTTCTGGAGTCCTTCGGGTCCTGAGCCCAGGTCCCATTGCTGTCTCAGTAGAATATATGACTAGAGGAAAAAGAACTCATGGACATGGACAACAGTGTTTTTGTTGGAGAGAGAGCGGATATAAGGGGACTAAATGGTAATGAAAAAATACAATGAAGATTCAAAATTATATATATTACATAATAAATAAATACTAAATAAATAAATAAGAGAGAGAAGAGGAGGCGCTTCCTCTTCATGGCTTGTCAAAAAGTAATCTGAAGAATTCAGAAGAATTTTCCAAATTTCTTTGGGGTTATAATATGTAGCAGTGTTACTAGAAGTTATGATACTACTTAAAATAAGCTTCCAACATTTTCTCAGCTTAATTTCATTGTTTATAATTCTCTAAAAAAATAACCAATTGAGGAAGAAGATGTATCTAATCCAGCTTTTCTGTCAGCATTATGTTTAAAGAAAAAAGAAGCAAAAGCTGAAAAGTTTACTGACTGCAATCATGTGGTGTGCTTCAGGTATTCTAGATTCTTTGTATAAAATTTCCTACAGTAGAAAGAAAAGAAAATGAAAGTGGGAACATTATACCAATGCTACGAAAATCAAGGATTACAAGAGTGAATTCTAAAAAATTATATGCTAAAAAGTTGGATAACCTAGATAAAATGGGCAATTCCCTAGAAACACAAAACCTACCAAGACTGAATTGTAAAGACATAGAAAACCCAAATAGACCTATTAGTATTAAGGAGATAAATTAGTAATGAAAATTTGCCTAATAAATCCTGGGCCTAATGATTTCACTGGTAAATTTTATCAAGTATATATTTTTAAAAAAGACTATCACCAGCCCTTCTCAAACTTTTCCAAAAATTCAGGAATAAAGAATACTTCCTAATTCATTCTAAGAGGCCAGCATGGCCCTGATTCGAAGCCAGACAAAAAAACTGTAAGAATACCACAGGCCAATATCCCTTATAAACATTAATGCAAAACTTGTCAACAGAATCCTACCAATCCAAAATTATCAGTATAATAAAAGGATTATACACCATTACCAAATGCAATTTATTCCTGGAATGCAAGGATCATTCAGCATATGAAAATTGATTAGTATAACATACTACATTAACAGAATGAAGGGAATAAAAAAAAGCCACAGTAATTTCAATTGATATACAAAAGGCATGTGACAAAATTCACATAATTTCAGGATAATAACACAGAGCAGAGTAGGAATAGAAGGAAACAGCATAAACATAAAACCGTATAAGAAAATCCCATAGGAATCATCATAATTAATAGTGAAGGACTGAAATATTTTTTTCTCTAAGATCAGGGCAAGGAAAAAGTGCTCAATTTTGCCATTTTCATTTGACATAGTACTGAATTCTAGCCAGATCACCTAAACAAGAACAACCACAGGTATCCAACTTAGGGAGAAAAAAGGAAAATGATCTCCGTTTGCAAATGACATGGTCTTATATGTAGAAAACCTGAAAGATTGTGCAAAAAAAACTTGTTAGAACTAATAAACAAATTCAGCAAAGTAGCAAAATAGAAAATAAACACTCAAAAAATGAGTTGTATTTCCCCAAGTGCCCATCAGTAGATGAGTTGATAAAAAATCAGTGGTACATATACTCAATGAAATATTACTTGGATATAACAAAGAACAAAAATCTTAGCATTTGTGTCAGCATGAATGAACCTAGAGGGTATCATGCTAAGTGAAATAAGTCAGTCAGGAGATAACAGATAGCATAGGATTTCACTTACATGTGATATCTAAAAAACAATATAGACCTGGCTGCTGTAGCTCAGTGGATTGAGCGCGGGCCTGCGCCGAACCATACAATCGCGGTTCAATTCCCAGTCAGGGCACATGCCTGGGTTGCAGGCCAGTTCCCAGCAGGGGACGCACCAGAGGCAACAATACATTGATATTTCTCTCCTTCTCTCCTTCCCTTCCCCTCTAAAGATAAATAAATAAATAATCTTTAAAAAACAATATAAATGAACAAACAAAACTGAAACAGCCTCAGAGATACAGAGAACAAACTAATGGTTTCCAGGGGGAGTTTGGAGTACCAGGTGAAAAATGTGAAGGGATTGAAAAGTGCAGATTAGTAGTTACAAAATAATCATAGGGATGTAAAGTGCAGTATGGGAAATACAGTCAAAATTTTTGTGATAACTATGTATGTATGGTACCAGTTTAGTACTAGAAATATCAGGAGGAATACTTTGTAAAGTATATGATTGTCTAACCACTATGTTGTATACCTGAAACTAATACAGAATAATATTGAAAAAATAGTGATATTTCTGTATGCTAACAATGAACAATCTGAAAAATAAATTAATGAAATAATTCCATTTATAATATCAAAAGAATAAAACAGGAATTAACTAAGGAGTGAAAGACTTAGACAACAAAAATTATAAAACATTGCTGAAAAATTAAATATTAATAAAAGGTAGAATATCACCTTGGATTCTTGTAAAGAATGTCAATATTTTTGTAAAGGTATCAATATTACTCAAAAAGATCTACAAAGTCAATACAGTCTCTATCAAAATCCCAACAATGTTTTTGCAGAGAAAGAAAAACTAATTCTAAAGTTAATATGGCAGGCTGACAGGGTCCAGAGGGGAGAGGGGAGAGAATCACAGGGGAAAAGGGGATGGACTCACATGAACAAGTATAAAGGACACATGGACAATAACTAAGGGTGAGGGGCGGAAATGGGAGGAAGGTGGGGAGCACTGCGGGGGACAGGGCTGAGAATATAAGACAGAAAACTGTACTTGAACAAGAATTAAATAAAAATAATAAAAAAAATTTAAAAAGAAAAAATAAAGTTAATATGGGATATCAAGGGATTCTGAATAGC
The DNA here is from genome assembly GCF_014824575.4 of Sturnira hondurensis. Classification (NCBI taxonomy): domain Eukaryota; kingdom Metazoa; phylum Chordata; class Mammalia; order Chiroptera; family Phyllostomidae; genus Sturnira; species Sturnira hondurensis. The sequence continues at coordinate 2,186,128 of NW_028084643.1, forward strand.
CAAAACAATCCTGGAAAAGAACAACAAAGTTGGAGGACTCACAATTCCTGATTTAAAAAGTTGCTACAAAACTACAATAATAAACAAAGTGAGGAACTGGGGTAAAGACAAATATATAGACCAGTGGAACAGAAGAGAGAGCTCAGAAATAAATTTTCAAATATATGGTCACATAATTTTTTCCATTTATTTAATTATTGTTCAAGTACAGTTTTCTGTCTTTTACTCCCTTCCCAGCCCATTCCCCTCCCAGTGCTCCCCACTTCCATCCCATTTCCACCACCCTTAGTTGTTCTCCATGTGTCCTTTATACTAGTTCCTGTGAGCCCTTCCCCTTTTTCCCCTGAAATTCTCTCCCCTCTGGTCACTGTCCCCCTGTTCTCTGTTTCAGTGTCTTTGGTTTTATTTTGCTTGCTTGTTTGTTTTGTTGTTTGGGTTCCTGATAAAGGTGAGATCATACGGTATTTGTCTTTCACTGCCTGGCTTATTTCACTCAGCATAATGTTTTCCAGTTCTATCCAGGCTGTTGCAAAGGGTAGGAACTCCTTCTTTCTGCTGCATAGAATTCCATTGTGTAAATGTGTCATAGTTTTTTGATCCATTCATTTACTGATGGGCACCTAGGTTGCTTCCAACTCTTGGCTAGTCACATAATTTTTGACAAGGTGCCAAGACTATTCAATGGGGAAAAGACAGTCTTTTAACAAATGTTGCTGGGATAACTGGATGCCCACATGCAAAAGAATGTAATAGGACCCTTAGCTAATACCAAATGCAAAAATTAACTCAAAATGGAAAAACGACTAACTTAAGAGCTATAAACTGCTTGGAATACAACATAGGACAAAGCTTCACAACACTGGGTTTGGCAATGATTTCTTTGATAGGACACCAAAAGCACAAGCAATAAAAGGAAAAGTAGAAAAATTGGACTTCATTAAAATTAAAAACTTTTTGCCCATCAAAAAACACTACTCATAGAGTAAAAAGGCAACCCACAAAATGGGAGTAAGTATTTGCAAATTATATATCTGATAAGCAATTAATGTTTAGAATATATTAAGAGTTTAAAACTCAACAAAAACAGGCTCTGGGGAAAACCATGGTCAGCACCTAGAAGGATGTCTATTAGAAGCTGGACTCTCAGGCAGCAGCTTCTAAAGTATGTTGTCAGACCCTTCCCAGGGAAGGACTGGGAGATGGGCATTTTTGCCTCTTCTGCGCTGAGTCCTCGGGGATGCCTTACTTAGCAAGTGCTCAAGTAACCATTAGCAACTGTTTCTTCTTTGTTTGCTATAATCCCACAGGACTCCTGAATGCAAGCTTCTATTGGCTTTCATGGCTAGGTGATTTGGGGTCCCATCCCTTGGTGGCCACCTTAAAATTTGGGGTAGTAGATTTGTGGCCCAAACTCTTTGCTTCTTGGGGAGAAGCTGGGAGTTTGGCGTTCCTTCCAGATGTTGTGGCACTGTGCCAGGGGTGGGGTTGAGAGGATGTCTCAGCCTTTCCTATTTGTTTCAATGTGGGGATTTTCTCAGTCACCCAGTCACCCAGTGTGTATGTCTCACTCAACAAGGGAATTTCTCATAGAGGGACTTGCTCCAGGTGTAGCTTATATTTGGTGTGTCCATGGGAAGCAAGGAATTCAGGAGTCTCCTATGCTGCCATCTTGGTCCAGAGTCAGTTTTGTCGCTGCTAGGGACAAAAGTCAATTCAAAGCACTTTGGAGTTACTAACTTCTTTAAACTTGACAAGAAGCCATCAGTAAGAAGAGTTCTGCAGGCAGGGGATCATAAAGGACAGTGATTATAGAGGCTGAGCAGTGCCATGATCTGGCATCTGGAAGCCGGAGACGCAGAAACACAATAGTATAGCTTGAGAATCAGGGGTGCCAGTAGTTTGAATGGGAGTCCAAAGTCAGAGAAGATGGGGGGAGATATCCCAACTCAAGTAGGGAGTCAGGAAGCAAAAGGGGCTATTTCATTATTTTATATTTATCATTTATTCTTCTCTGTAAATGTTAGTGGGATTGACATTTTTTCCATCATTTTTTAAATAATGGTTCCATACAATTGGCCGAATTAAAGCAACCTCACTCCATGGACCAAAACATCCTGTTGTCAGTCTTAAAATTGATATCACTAAAATAATCACACTGGAAACTAACTATTGTTATAGTGAAAATACCTATGAGAGGAGAAAGATTAATAGAGAAGTTCTGTACTCCTAGGATGGAGTAAATGTGACAAGATTTTAAAAACTACATAAGTGAAGATGCATGTGCTGATTGAAACCATTTTCCCTAGGAAGTGTAAGACTGGAGTTGTGGGTCTAGGTTTGCTTCACAGTCCGATCCTTCAAGTCAGAGGTCAGGTCTGAGATTCAGTCGAACAGCTTCCTGTAATACATTCCTACAATATTAAAACATATTTGACACAAAGTTAGTTCATTTTATAATTTGTCCACCAAAGAAGAAAGTGATGGAATGTTTCAGGTGTGCCTAGGTAAGAGGTACACATTCACATAGGAATGTATTATTTAATATTATCAGGTAAATGTTAACCTTCTCTTCCAATCTTACACAAAAGGATATTGGCTAGTTTAGAAATTCAAAGGTATTTCCTTAAATTACCAATGGGATGTTTATTTCTAAAGATTTTGTGAAGATAACAAAATAATATGGAAGGGATAAAGCCATAGAGTGAACTAAACAGTGTATATTAAATAGTTAATAAATATTTTATAATGTACAGGTGTATTCCTGCTGTTCACTTCCAATTCCTTCTCATCAGGATTCCAATGACCCTCTATTTTTTGCAAATTACAATATAGTCACTGTTTCGATTTTAGTTTTTATTGCTTTTATTCCATTTTAGTCTCATTCTGTCATAGTCATCAATGTTTCCCACAGAATATATCCAGTTTTCCACTTCCAGACACATGCTAGAATTGTATTGTTTGGCTTCCTCGTGGTTGATAGGGACCTGTGACTTTGGTAGGGATGTTGTGGCCAATTCGGGTGAAGGAGTTTCGAGCAGAAGTGACATGTGCTGTCACTAATTACCTCTTGGAGTTTCTAATTACCTCTGGGAAATTCTACAAAGTGTCCTTTTCCCTTTGGGATGGTTATTGGATTGGTAACACTCGAGAAGGTTACTTCTCCATCAGACAGGGTGCCCTGGTGATGAGTTTCCCTTCAGACCCATGATGAATATATACTACTAAATATCAGTCTTTGTTGTTTAAGCCACTAGGAGTTGGGAGTTCTACTGCAGCATAATCTATCCTTTCATGACTAACTTCCATGCAATGTAACATTTCAGACCCCCAGACACCATTTCCTATCAGACAGGTCACATGTATTTACCAATTATGACATGCTCAGCCTCTTGTACTCTTGTTTCAAGTTCAGCCTCTAAAGTACAGAAATTTTCTGCTTAGACTATATAGCAACTTCCTAAATGAATTTTATTTCTCAATGGTTTTAGTTACTACCTACCATTGTACAAATGTATATAGATGCACAAAATACTAGCTGCATGAGAGAGACTGCATATTGCTGATAAAATAATGATCTCTTTAAAATTCTGCAGGTTTGACTGCATGTTTTAGGCTTTGATGACATGTAAGAGATAAGTGAAAAATATATGGACTGAGTTTTTTTCTGGAAGTCTCTCTGATTCCTTGGAAAACTTTTAAATTTATTGTTATTCTCTGCTCCACACTTACAAATGTGCCATGGCTCTATAGCTGCTGGCTGTGGCTATCTTGTAGCAACAAGAAATTGGATTATATACATACATAACATATTATAAAAAACATTGAAGAAAATTTCAAGGTAATTTAATCTTTTTTGACTCAATAAAATCTAGCAATTATTTCTTACTAAGTTATTCCTACTTCTTCTTTAGACATTCCAAAGAATTGGAAAACTATCATATCCATTACTGGCATATGTAATGGTGATATCATTAAGGTGCTGGGGTGATCACTTCTATTGGGAGGAAAAAGTTTTGCATTCTACAGAGCTGATGCTTCCAACGAATATGACCTTGATAGAGAAAATACAAGGGTATAGTGAATACTTTAAGGGTTTGGGAATTGTCAAGTAAATGTAAAACAGGGTGTAGCCAAGGGGGGCCCCAAATGGGGATTAGTAATGGGGTATAGAACTCAGGGTGTCCAGGACATATTAGAAAAATATACATATATGTAGGATGTCCTCACCCCCACAAGTCTGAGCTGGGGGGTGGGATGCATGAAGCAGGGCCATTGCATGGAGCAGAATTATTTTTGAATAGAAACAGTTTTGCAGATAACCTCTAGAATGGTCATTTAACATATCTATAACCTTTAACTGGTTTCATAGATATGTTAAACAGCTGTGGTTGTGCTTTGGGCCAGGGGGATGGGAGTGACTTCAACCCATGATGCTAGCGGGAAGCAACTTCCCCTGGAAACAGCACCTACATGAGAGCTTGGAGATGATTGGCTGTATGCCATGGGGCCATGCCTGCCTGGACTTACTGTGGCAGCCCAGTAAAGCTGGAGGAATATGGGAGTGCTGGTAGGTGTAGTGGATTATGGGAGAAGTTGGAAATGGGGCTGCAGAGGAAGATTGGTGCTGGGATTTAAACCCAGGCTTGGCAGCCATGAGGGGCTTTTTGGGACCACATGGCTTTGGTAAAAGTTGTGATCGTGCAGCTTTAGGGTGCGCCCTTTTTGCCACATGGCTTAGGAAGCAGGAGTGACTTTGTCTGGAAGAAAAGGGGTGAGAGGACCCTTGCTGTTGGGACATGAAAAGGTGTCACATGGTTCTGGATTAACTGGGGATCATGGCAGTGACACAGCTGATGGTGCTGGAACTGAGGGGCTGCCTGAACCATGAACTTCTACTTCTTTTCCTGAGATATGGTACCCCAGACTGGGCAGAGGGAGAAGGAGGGAGAGGGTTGGGTCTGTGGGTATTCTAAAAACCTTTAGTATTTTTAATGAAGACATTAAGTCATTACTCTAAGTCTGTGTAGCTTTTAAACAAATGATTCCTTTCTTTTCTACCAATCTCTGGCATTGAGAGATGTCTTTCCCCCAGCAGTGGGCAAAGTGAACCTACTATGGGGGTGGAACCCCTAAAGAAAAAAGGGGAATCTTTTCGGTAATAGTATATCGTTCACCGCCCTGGGTGTGTTCTGTAACAAATGGAAGAAAAGGAGCTAAGACTTGCGAGGAGAGGGGAAACACAAATAATGTTTAGTACATATGGAATAGTTTTTAATAAAGAAGTAATTGGGACCTTCGTTTATGTAACCACCAATTAAAAGTGAAACATGAACACTGTGTTAGTCATGGTTCTCCAGAGAAACAGAATCAATAAGATAGACATAGATACAGATAATAGATATAGATACAGATAACATATGTAGATATAGATATAAGTAAAGATGTAGATAGTAGTAGATATAGAAGAGGAGATTTATTTTGTAAATTGGCTCATGAAATTTGGGAGGCTGAGATAAGCCATGATCTCCCTTCACTGTCTGCAAGCTGGTATAACTCTCTGAGTTTGGAAGATCTAAAGACCAGGGGAGCTGATAATGTAACTCCCTGAGAAGGTTTGTGGCTTGGGGAAAGCCACTGGTGCAAGTCCCAGAGTCTGAAGGCCTGCAAATCAAGAGACCTGATGTCCAAGGCAAGAGGAGATGCACAAGAAGAACTAGAATAGCTCAAGAAAAAGAATCAACTCTTTCTTTGCCTTTTCTTTTTCTCTCTGTGTCCTCAAGGGATGGAGTAATACCTACTCACATTAACTAGGGCAGATCTTTACTCAGCAGACTCAAATGCTAATATCTTCCAGAAACAACCTAGAAATACCCCAGATCTCCACAAGTAGCATTTTATCAGCTCTTTGGGCATCTCCTAGCCCAGTCAAGTTGACACATACAATTAACCATCACAAACACTATCCTTTAATATTTTAATTATCAGATTTCTGTGAGGTTGCCATTTTTCTTCTCCTTGTGTGAGTGTTGGTGTGTCTCATTGACTCCTACAGTCCGAGATTATACCATCAGGAGTCTCTGTTAACTCCTCTTATCTTGCTTTCCAGACAAGAGTTTGGTTCACACATCTAGTAAGAATCCAGAAAATTCTTCCACAATTATTAAGAATGAATGGTGCATTTCATTCCTGATGTATTCGTAAGTTTTACCTACTCCATGTGAGAACAAATAATTTTTATGTACTAGTATCTTCAATTTTATTTTTAATTGATTACAATTATGAATAAAATAAACTGCTCTTTGGGCACACAGATGGCTTTTAGTGGTGCTCACATGTTTCCTGGGGAAAGATCTTGGGGAAAAAATTCTGACAAATTCCACCACCATTGCTTTTTTCTTTTTAATCAAACAACTGACAACCATTCCATTTTGAAGACAGCGTTCCATTTATTTAATGACTTTAATTAGAATAACTTGTTACTCATTATTTGAAGAGATTAAAGTTGATTTGGGCAAATAATGAAGTTAAGCTTTGCAGTGCTCCATTATTTTTGAGTATTTTAAAACTAGAGCAATTATATTAGATTATGAAGAGGGCTTTAATATCTTGTAATCTATTTCTTTCACATAATTGATAACTTTATTTTTTCCCCACCAATAATATCTGCTTGTGATTTTTCTTCTAATGGCACCAGAGACTTCCTTTGAGTTGTGTTTGGTGAGCAAGTGACTCGGACAAAAGCCCAAGTGAACATGTGTCATCTTGGTTGTGATTCTTTGTTCAGGAGTTGATGTGAGCTCAGCTTATGAAACCCAGCTCTAGGACTTTCACTGATACTATTGAGAAACACATCATCTTTTTCTGCTATTGTTACCCAGCAGATGGAACCTTACCTAGCAGATAAATCTGAGGTTTTTCCAAGATCTTCTTCACTCCCTTTGAGGAGGGCCTTCCTGAGAATGAAGTCAGTAGGCAGAAACACTGAGCAAAGGGCTGAAGAGAGACTGTTCACTCGTATTCCTCTTAAGCACCTAGATTCAGCCTTTCCTGAGGTCTGCTACCTGGAAATTTGGATTATGTAAAATAATAAATTCAATTTTTTTTACTTATGGTATTTTGAGTTGGTTTTCTCTCACCTGCAGGCAAAATAGGCCTAACATTAAAACTTGACTATACAATAAGCCAACATCTGGAAAGTAATGTGATTTGCTCCAGGTTCCCAACCTTGGGTCCTTTGGAAGAATCCAAACCAGCATCCTTCCAATCCAGAGTTCATCCCGTTGCATGCCCTTCCTCTTTCAAAGGGGACTGTTATATCCTGTAACCGGGGGGAGTGACAGTGTTCTGTCTTGATTTGGCATTCACTGACTGGTAGCCTCCTTGTGTCATACAGATAGTGAAGCTCCCAACTGTTCATGATCCCAACATAGATGGCAATAGAATTGACAAATTCAGAAAGGATGGAAATTGTTAATTTATTTCAGATGTTTGTCTTGTCAGAAATAAATACAGTTGAGTTTTGTTAGGATGTCCTCCAAGTAAGTAATTCTGAGGTGGAATATACAGAACACTCACTTTGGCAAGTCTATAGCACCTTTTATAAATTGGGAGGGTTTGCTTTTTTTCTAAGAAGGTGAGTTTTTAAAATTGAATGTTTAACCTTTGTTCCCATGTAAAGAATTTAAAAACTCTTCCTTAGAAATTCCCAAGAAAGGGAATTCTATATGACTTCTTTTGATGAGAATTTTACCCCTACATTTAATGGTCTGATTCTAAATTTAGGAAAACAGCAGATATTATCCTCCAGGCAAAATTTGAATGAAGCACAATTTAAATGTGAGTCTTTGGTTTCCCAGAATATCATTGTATCATTATTGGTTAGTAGTTTCAGTCTGCCAAAAGCCAACTCGAGATGAAAATCATGCAGTGTGTGGTACTTGAAAAAGTTGGTCTTGACTTGGATGTAAGTATTGCTGAGGATGCTTATTGCTGCATCAGAATGTGGGGCGGCGGGGGGGGGGGCATTCTGAATATGAAAGTGAATTTGCTTTTTTGTAGTAAAAAAACAAGTTTGCTCACCCAACAGCCAAGGCACATGTGGCTGTGGCATTTCCTGCTGCCTTTCTACCTTTATAGCATCTCACTCTAAAAGGAGTCAATTGCCTGTGAATTCTGCAGAAGTGCCCACACCAAAAATCAACAAAAAACAAACATACAGAACAAAAGTTCTGATTTCAGTTAAGAATTTCTATTTCCCACCCTATGAATGGTTGATGGAAGGCAAAAAAGGATCCTTATTATAAGAATTTTTCTTATATATCTGTGAGTGAATACAGCTTTTGTTGTCTATGTCAAATGTCACTTAAATTCTTTTAGAGACTGAGGCTTGGTTCACTAGTCCCTACTTTTTTTAAAACAGGTCTGAGGCTGTTCTGCTTTGTTAGAATTTGGCTTTTATAAAAACGTTTGTATTCTTTCTGAACTAATGTATAAATCTCGCCTTCTAAATTGATGTGACACTCAAGAGCTCACAGTTGGCTGGAAAAGTTGACTGGTGAAGGAAGAGACAGTCTGTCAATCAAATCACCCAGTGTTGCAGTCACTGGCTGGGCAGGTGCAGAGCTAGGCACACTGTGGTTGTGGTGGTTTGTTGAACTGAAGGTTACAGGTGAGGAGATCAAAGTGAACTTCTAATTCACAGTGGAAATCAGCCCTCANTTTTATTTATTTATTTATCTTTAGAGGGGAAGGAGAGAGGGAGAGAAACATCAATGTATGGTTGCCTTTTGTGCGTCCCCTGCTGGTAGTTAGCCTGCAAGGAACCGGCCTGCAACCCAGGCATGTGCCCTGACTGGGAATCGAACCGCGATCGTCTGGTTCGCAGGCCCGCGCTCAATCCACTGAGCTACGCCAGCCAGGGCGTAATAAATTCAATTTTTTTACTTATGGTATTTTGAGTTGGTTTTCTCTCACCTGCAGGCAAAATAGGCCTAACATTAAAACTTGACTATACAAATAAGCCAACATCTGGAAAGTAATGTGATTTGCTCCAGGTTCCCAACCTTGGGTCTTTTGGAAGAATCCAAACCAGCATCCTTCCAATCCAGAGTTCATCCCGTTGCATGCCCTTCCTCTTTCAAAGGGGACTGTTATATCCTGTAACCGGGGGGAGTGACAGTGTTCTGTCTTGATTTGGCATTCACTGACTGGTAGCCTCCTTGTGTCATACAGATAGTGAAGCTCCCAACTGTTCATGATCCCAACATAGATGGCAATAGAATTGACAAATTCAGAAAGGATGGAAATTGTTAATTTATTTCAGATGTTTGTCTTGTCAGAAATAAATACAGTTGAGTTTTGTTAGGATGTCCTCCAAGTAAGTAATTCTGAGGTGGAATATACAGAACACTCACTTTGGCAAGTCTATAGCACCTTTTATAAATTGGGAGGGTTTGCTTTTTTCCTAAGAAGGTGAGTTTTTAAAATTGAATGTTTAACCTTTGTTCCCATGTAAAGAATTTAAAAACTCTTCCTTCGAAATTCCCAAGAAAGGGAATTCTATACGACTTCTTTTGATGAGAATTTTACCCCTACATTTAATGGTCTGATTCTAAATTTAGGAAAACAGCAGATATTATCCTCCATGCAAAATTTGAATGAAGCACAATTTAAATGTGAGTCTTTGGTTTCCCAGAATATCATTGTATGATTATTGGTTAGTAGTTTCAGTCTGCCAAAAGCCAACTCGAGATGAAAATCATGCAGTGTGTGGTACTTGAAAAAGTTGGTCTTGACTTTGATGTAAGTATTGCTGAGGATGCTTATTGCTGCATCAGAATGTGGGGCGGCGGGGGGGGGGGCATTCTGAATATGAAAGTGAATTTGCTTTTTTGTAGTAAAAAAACAAGTTTNGGGGCGGCGGGGGGGGGGGGCATTCTGAATATGAAAGTGAATTTGCTTTTTTGTAGTAAAAAAACAAGTTTGCTCACCCAACAGCCAAGGCACATGTGGCTGTGGCATTTCCTGCTGCCTTTCTACCTTTATAGCATCTCACTCTAAAAGGAGTCAATTGCCTGTGAATTCTGCAGAAGTGCCCACACCAAAAATCAACAAAAAACAAACATACAGAACAAAAGTTCTGATTTCAGTTAAGAATTTCTATTTCCCACCCTATGAATGGTTGATGGAAGGCAAAAAAGGATCCTTATTATAAGAATTTTTCTTATATATCTGTGAGTGAATACAGCTTTTGTTGTCTATGTCAAATGTCACTTAAATTCTTTTAGAGACTGAGGCTTGGTTCACTAGTCCCTACTTTTTTTAAAACAGGTCTGAGGCTGTTCTGCTTTGTTAGAATTTGGCTTTTATAAAAACGTTTGTATTCTTTCTGAACTAATGTATAAATCTCGCCTTCTAAATTGATGTGACACTCAAGAGCTCACAGTTGGCTGGAAAAGTTGACTGGTGAAGGAAGAGACAGTCTGTCAATCAAATCACCCAGTGTTGCAGTCACTGGCTGGGCAGGTGCAGAGCTAGGCACACTGTGGTTGTGGTGGTTTGTTGAACTGAAGGTTACAGGTGAGGAGATCAAAGTGAACTTCTAATTCACAGTGGAAATCAGCCCTCAAGTGAAGTTTCTTGACATTTGTCCTGTTTCTGCATTCCCGCTATCTTCTGAGTAACATTTGAAATAGGAGTGTGGTAGCTTTAACATCGACCTTGGCCTCACTGAACTATTCAGAAAGAGGGAGGAAAAAAGAGTCTGAGGAGTCATGGAAACAAGTGCCCCTGTTTGGAGCAACTGCTTTCTCTGCGCTCCCTGAGCAGGAATATTTCACCTTACTGAACCCAGTTACTTGGCTAGTTGCATGTGATTGGCTAGTGATTGGCTAGTGATTAAGAATTGCTGGACTTTGTGTGTGTGTGTGCGTGTGTGGTATTTGTGCTTTATTATATGCAGTGAAGGAATTTTGAGAGGGGACCTCACCAGACCTCTTAAAATACAGGTTCATGGTACCATTTACTGAATGGTTCCCGGCTAGGCAAAACACCTGTGAACAATTCATTTATTTTCTAAGAAATTCACAGTGATTCTCTAAAATCATAAAACAATCTGAGAAGATATTGCTATGCCTAATTATAGAGGTGGGAGCCTTGGCTGGTGTGGTTCAGTGGATTGAGCAGCAGCTTGCAAACCAGAGAGTCGCTGGTTCAATTCCCAAGTCAGGGCATGTGCCTGGGTTGTGGGCCAGGTCCTCAGTGAGTGGCGCTTGAGAAGCAACCACACATTGATGTTTCTCTCCTTCTCTTTCTCCCTCCCTTTCCCTCTCTCTAAAAATAAGTAAATAAAATCTTTTTAAAAAAAGAGGTGGGAAACCGATGTGCAGAAAGGATGGAGATCTTCTTTGTTACTGATTGCCTGTATGGATTAGTCAGAGCAGAAGCCCTACTCATTTCAAAGATGACAGGTGGAAGATAAGAGCTAAAGAACTTTCTTTTGTATTTTGGTACTTTGGGGAAGTACAGGCCCTAAAACACATAATACCTCACTCAAAACAGGACAAACACAGGGAATTCTCTCATAAGTTTCTTTCATAAGAGCAACTATACAGATCAATTTTCCCAGACCTGACAAGTAGGCTTGCTCAGGGTGACACATCATTCTCCCAGAAAATGTTGACTCGAGAGATGCTTTGGAGGGTACAGGATACAAAGTTGTGGCTTACAAAGAAATCAGTTGATCATTCAGACTCTAAAGGTTTAATGAGATATTTAGAATGCTTTTCTTTGCTTTGGGCACAGTGTTGCTGAAAATTATCTTCAGCTGTTTGCTGACATATGCGGGTCTTTGTTACTTCTGAGTAGCTGGCATCTTGGCAAACTGGGAAATTAAATTGCTCTAGTAATTTAACATTTTGGCCAACAGTTAGACACCTGCTTTCTCCCGACATTAGGACCATCTCTCCCTCTCTCCTCCATCTTCTGTCTTTCCAGTTTTCTCCTGGGATATTCATAGGGAACAAGTACTTTGGAAAGACAAACTTTACTTGATTTTGACAAGAGGGACATCTTGGCAAAATGTAGATATATATTTTGTGAATGTTTCAGGGTCTAGTTATAGATCAAGGAAAAGAAGTATGTCAAGCAATGGAACAGGTTATCCTGTTCTATTGTGTGTTGTCCCATTATTTGATGCTCAGACCAAGTAAATGAAGCATAACTGTTGACAATGTGGATTCGGGAGACACACCATTGTGGTTTAAAATCCTGCTCCACCCATGACAGCTATATGATTTAGGCACATGTTCACCTCAGGAAACTCAACTTTCTCATTTGTGAAACAGGAACAGTAATACCTAGAGCATAAGGTGATTGCAATTGTTAAATAAACAAATACATAATGATCCTTATAAACTGAAATAGAACATGAACTTAACAAGCTGTAATTGTTCGTATCACCTATCATAGATATTGTAGAAAGAGTTTGGTTTAAGTGTCTTAAAGTATTTTAACCCACTGTAATGTTCTGCTGTTCTTTCAAAAAATTACCTTTGTTATATTTACTTTCACCATTATATCTCAAGAGGGCCATGTAAGAACCCATGGTAAGGCCATATCAATTTTTTGGGGGGTAGGAGTTAACACCTAAAATCCCAGAGTCAGAAGCTATCAAGAATTAAGTGGAATGTTAAGAACATGTTTTATTTGTCTAGCACTTTGGAATTGACAGGTAGCTCTCATGTACACTGTTTTTTCTAACATTTTATTTTGGAATTTTCCAAACATATGAATGGTTTGAAAGAATTGTATTGTGAAGACCCATAAGCCCACAATCTCAATTCTGTCATTAATATTTTACTATACTTACTCCATTATATACCTGTCTATCCATCAATTTTTTCGATTTTTTTATCCTTATCCAAGCACATACTTATTGAATTTAGAGAGAGGGGAAATAAAAGAGAAAGAGAGAGAGAGAGAAACATCTGTGTGAGAAAGAAACATTGATCAGTTGACTCTTGCACATGCCCTAACCAAAGACCAAACCCACAACCTAGGTATATACCCTGATTGGGAATGGAGCCTGCAAACATTAGGTTTAGAGGATGATGCTCCAGCCACCTGAGCCACACTGGCCAGGGCCCATTAATCACTTATGGTGCATTCTTAAGTAAGCTACACATGTTAATAATCATTATCCCTAAATATGTGCAGTATGATATTATTAATTATAGTCCATTATAGATTTGTTTAAAGTGCATTTATGTAGACAAAAACTACATACAATGAAATGTACAGATTTTTAAGTGTGCTCCTCTAGGACTTTAGACAAATGCATACACCTGGGTAGTCCAAACCATAGTCAAGATATGGAATATTGCCACTACCAAAGGAAGCTCCCTCGGATTTCTTCCTAGTCATGGGACTACCCTTAGAGCTAATCTGTGTCCTAATGATTTGTTCATCATAATTTAGTTCTGTCTATTGTAGAACTTCGTATCAGTGAAAGTCTAGAATATGTAGATCCTTTTGTGAAAGGATTATTTTATTCAATACAATATTTTTGAAACTTATTCTTTGTTATCACTGAGTAGTATTTTACCAAATATGCCACAAGTAAGCATATATTAAATATATATATTCTCCAGTAAACATCTAGACTGTTCCAATTTTGGGCTAGTATGAGTAAATCTCCTGTGAAATTTCTTCTATAAGCCTTTTTGTGGACATATACTTTCTTGTCTCTGGTACATACCTGTAATTTATGAATTATTTTACTGTTGCTACACTTCCTCTTCAACGATCAAAGTTATTAGTCTTTTTAATTTGAGTCATTTTGGTGAATATGTAGTGATACCTCATTGTGGTGTTAATATGACTTTCTATGAAGAAAGATTATATTGAGCACTTTGTATGTGCTTATTGGCCATTTTATATCTTATTTTGAAAAAATGTTCAAGACCTTTTTTCCATTTTTGAATTGTATTGTCTTTTATTATTATGTTATAGAAATTTCTGATATATTTTCACTATGAATCCTTATAAGAGGTATGTTTGGTGAATATTTTCTCCCAGTCTGTCACTTTCCTGTTTATTTACTTACTGGTGACTTTGATAAACATAAGTTCTAATTTCAATGAAGTTTAATATAATATTTCTATATGGTTATTGCTTTCTGCATTTCGTTGAAGAAACATTTCCTCCTTCCAATTAGTAGTCTTATTTTTCCTTTGAGAAGTTTTCCAGTTTTAGCATTCACATTTAGGTCTATAGTTTTTCTTAAATAAAATTTTGTGTGTAATGCGAGGTAGAGGTAAATACTTATTTATTCTGTATGAATATCCAGTCATTCTAGCATGATTTTTTATAAGACTTTGTTTTCCTCAAGGATATCTTTGGTCTTTATGAAAAAATTTAAAAAAACTATATAAATGTGGCTCTATTTCTAGACTCTATTTTACTTTTAAAAAAAAAAATCAGGGTTCAAACACGATTTTTTGTTTATATTTTCTCTGTTTGTACTTTTTTATTGTTTAAGTACAGTTGTCTCTATTTCTTCTCTCACTTCCCCCTCATCCCAGCTATCCCCACTTCCCACCCTTGATCCTACTCCCCCTTTGGTTTTGTCCATGGGTCCTTTATACATGTTCTTCAGTGACCCTTTCCTTCTTTTCCCCCTTATCTCTCTTCCTCCTCCCCTCTGGTTACTGTCAGTTTGTTCTTAATTTCAATGTCTCGGGTTATATTTTGTTTGCTTGTTTGTTTTGTTGATTAGGTTCCGTATGATCTCACCTATTTTATCCTTTTTTAAAAGCAAAAAAATGCTACTGCATTTTTTGGAACATAAGACGCACCTAGGTTTCTGAAGAGGAAAATAGAAAAAAATTTAGAAGCAAAAAAAGTAAAATACTTAATAACACAAATAACATAATATTTCACCAATGTAAATATAAACAGAACTTAACAGCAGCATTAATGACCATTATTCCTCCCAAATTTGGTGGGGGGAGTGCATCTTAATAGTCTAAAAAATATGGTATTTTATTTTTTATTGTTTATTTTATTACAGTTGACTCAATTTTTTTACCCTTTTGCCCTCTCCACCCAGCTCACTCTTCTCTCCCATAGTCAATCCCCTTTGTCCATTGTCCATGTTCGCAAGCCATTCATACAGGTTCTTCAACTAGTCTCTTTCTCTTCCTTCCACCATTCCACCTCACCCTTTTCCCCTCCTACAGCTATCAGTCTGTTCCAGGTTTCCATGTCTCTAGTTCTATTTTTTTCTCGTTAGTTTTATTTTGTCATTTTTTCAGTCTTCATGCCAATACTGTACTGTCCTATAATTTTATAGTAAATCTTGGCATCAGGCAGTATTTGTTTTTCAGTTTTATTCTTCTTTTTCAGATAGCTTTTTATAGTCTAGGTCATTAATATTTTTATATAATTTTAAAATTAGCTTGTCAATTTCTACCTTGTGGAATTATAACTGGTATTGCAAAATTATTCTGGGCAAAGTTGACATCTAAGAAATATTGAATTTCCTAATCCATAAGTATGGTGGATCTCTTCATTTACTAAGATCCTCTTCAGTCACTCTCAGCAGATTTTTTACTCTCCATTGCAGAAGCCACATACTATTTTATTCCTTAGAATATATGTTATATATTTGATGCCATTATAAATAAAATGTTCTTTTATCAGCTGACACCACTAGTATGTAAGTAATGTAATTGATTTTTTAAGTATCGATCTTATCTTGCAACCTTGCTAAATTTAGGTATGCGTTTTAATAGTTGTTTAAATTAATAGCCAAAGGAGGGGGTGAGGATTGAGGGTGGGCAGCATGGGTTGGTGGTGTGGGGGAAAGTGGTGGCAGGGAAATGAAGACAACTGTACTTGAAGAACAATAAAAATGATATAAAAATAATAAAAGAAAATAAAAGACAGGAACTTAAACAACAAAACAAACAAGCAAGCAAAGTATGACCAAAGACACTGAAATTCAGAACAGGCTGACAGGCACCAGAGGGGAGAGGGGAGAGAATTTCAGGGGGAAAGGGGAAGGACTCACAGAAACTAGTATAAAGGACACATGGAGAACAACTGAGTGGGGTGGAAATGGGAGGGATGTGGGGAGCATGGTGGGGTGGGCTGGGATGGGAGTGGGGGATGGAAAACTGTACTTGAATAAGAATTAAATTTAAAAAATCCAAAAAAAGAATATTCATGGTAACTACTACCAAATTAAATAAACCATTATAACTAAATAAAAAAAGAACTTTCCACATAAGTAATTATGTAATCTGCAATAGAGATGTTTGCTTTCTTTGACTGGATTTTTCCTTTTTTTTTTTTGCCTTATTGCACTAGTAGGACACCCAGTACAATGTTGAATAAATATATCAAGAGTGGACATCCTTGTATTGTTCTAAGTTTCAAGAAGAAACCCTTGGAAAATAGAGGCATAGGTAGACGTGGCTTGCCTCTTTGCACAACCACATCAAAACTGCACCTAAAATATAGAAAAACCATTACTCAGAACTATCAGAAATCAAGTTGAATGGAAGTCTGACAACTACAGAACTTAAAAAACCACATCTATCCACACTGGTAGGAGGGCTGCAGATGTGGAACAGGTGTGTTCCTCACCCAGTATGTCATAAAAATTCAGGAGGGATATGTTGGGAGTGAGGGGTGACAGCTCCACACCAGGCCTCCCAGCCCAGGGTTCCAGTGCCAGGAAGATAAATCCTCACAACTTCTGGCTGCAAAAACCAGTTGGGACTGAGTCAGTGGAAGAAACTTCTGGAGCCCCAAACAGTTCCTCCACACACAGGCTCACCTACTCAGACTCACTCCTTCTGAGCTCCAGCACTGGGGTAGCAGCTTGAGAGGAACCAGTGGCATATAGTGAGAAACAGAAGGGTCTGGTGTCAAGGTAAGCAGAGGCCATTTTCCCCCTTTTAAACTCTCCTCACACAGAGCAAGCAAGTTGGGACCATCTCTGAGACTCCATCAACCTGGGTAACAGCAGAGACTCTGCCCCTTCCAATTTACAGGCCCACCCAAGGTACTTTTTCATATGAATGGCTGGTCTTGGCTCATGCTTCACAACTTGCTAAACCCTATCAAACAAGCAACAGATGGCCACAGTGAGGCTTAGGTCTGGCAATAGCAACAGCCAGCCTAGTTTCACAGCTCTGATTCACCTGGGAATCTCCAACTGCAGCACAGGTAGCAGCCATCTCAGATTGCTTTATAGCCCAGGAAGGGTGGCCCTGGGCAAAAAAAGGTGGGGGCTTACCTTTGCCTGCAATACACAAGAAACCCCAGGGCTGACACATCCCAGCCATTCCCACTTTCCACCCTTGATCCTACTCCCCCTTTGGTTTTATCAGAGTACCACCACCCTGCCCTTGTACAGCTGATCCTCCATGAAGTGTGGAGGTTGATAGTAAGTGGTCACAACCAACCTTGCAGCTGACTGGCCTGGGTAGATCCCTCCCATTGATCTTCTAAGAGCAACCAATGCTCAGTTACAAGAGGAGGATACACTCAGCCCACACAGAGGCATACCTTTGAGTACCCAGACTAGGTAATAGGGGAGTCTGGGTACTTTGAAGCTGAGAATCAAATCAATAATATGGAACATAAGGAATCAAGAAACAACCAATCAGAACAAGAAGAAGGAAAAAGAATCCCAAAGAAAGAGGATAGTATAAGCAGCCTCTGGGACAACTTCAAGAGGTCAAACATTCACATCATTGGGGTGCCAGAAGAAGAGAAAAAGCGAGAAATTGGAAATCTATTTTAAAAAATTATGAAAGAAAAACCCTAATTTGATGAAGGAAATACATATGCAAGTCCAGGAAGCATAGAGAGTCCCAAACAAGATGGATGCAAAGAGGCCCACTGCAAGACACATCATATATAAAATGCCAAAGGTTAAAGATGAAGAGAGAATCTTTATCTTGAAAGCAAGAGTAAAGCAGTTTATTTCCTATAGGGGAGTTCCCATAAGACTGTCACCCCATTTCTCAAAAGAAATTTAGCAGGCTAGAAGGGACTGGCAAGAAATATTCAAAATTGTGAAAAGCAGGGACCTATAGCCAAGATTGCTCTACCCAGCAAAGCTATCATTTGAAATGGAAGGGTAGATAAAGAGCTTCTTGTACAACAAAAAATTAAAGAAGTTCATCATCATCAAACCATTATTATATGAAATGTTAAAGAGACTTACTTAAGAAAAAGAAGACTACAAAAACTATGAACAATAAAGTGGCAATAAAGACAAATCTATCAACAATTGAATCTGAAAAACAAGCTAAGGAAAGAAGAACAAAGACAGAATTATGGATACAGAGAGCATTTTTCATGGTTGCCAGAGGTGAGGGGAGGGGATTGTGAGGGAATGGACAAAGAAGTGAGGGATTAAGAGGTGCAAATAGGTAGTTACAGAATAGCCATGTGGATGTAAAGTACAGTATAGGAAATGGAGTAGCCAAATAATTTATACATACGACATATGGACATGAACAATGGTGTGGGGATTTCCTGAGGGAAGTGGGGGTGTTGGGTGGAGGGGGAACAGAGGGGGAAAAATAGAGACAACTATAATAGTACAATCAATAAAATATAATTAAAAAAGAAGAAACCCTTAAATATTTTATCTTTTAGAATAATTTTAGCTCAAGAGTTTTCCGAGATTACCTTTATAACATTTAGAAAGTTTTCTTATATTTTCATTTGTTGAGATGTTCTATTATTAATGGACATTACATCCTGTCAAATGTTTTCCCTATATCTTTTGAGATGATTATATGAATTTTTACCTCTTTTCTAATAATATGGTAAATTACAATGATTGAATTTTGAATAGTAAGACTACCAAGCATTTGTGGGGCAAATCATCCCTAGTAATAATTATGCAATATAATTTATATATATCTTTGGAGTAGATTTTAATTATTTTATTAAAAATTTTTGTGTCTACAAATATAAAATAATTTTTCTCCTTTTAAAATCTCCTTTAAAATAATTAGCCCTGGCTGGTGTAGCTCAGTGGATTGAGCACAGGCCTGCGAACCCCACGATCGCGGTTCGATTCCCAGTCAGGGCACATGCCTGGGGTGCAGGCCGGTTCCCTGTTCCCGGCAGGGGACGAATGAGAGGCAACCATACATTGATATTTCTCTCTCTTTCTCTCTCTCTTCTTCCCTTCCCCTCTAAGATAAATAAATAAAATCTTTAAAAAAAATCTCCTTTAAAATAATTAAATGGGTAAAAATAATAATGTGGCCTGAGGTTTATGATGTATGTAGAAGTAAGACATGACAACAATAGCTCAAAGGATAGAGTATAACTGCAATACATTTTACATGATATGTTATAATATTATTTGAAGTAAAATTGGGGTATACTGCATATTGTAAAGCACAGCATAACCATTGAAACATAAAACAAAGTAAATTAAACCAGTCAATAGTGGAGACAAACAGAATTGTGTAAAATAGTCAACCCAAAGGAAGCAGTAAGGTAGAATAAAAGGAACAGAAAACCAGAAGGGTGAGATAGAAAACAGGTAAGATAGTAGATTTAAGCCTAATGATATTTATAATTATATTAAATATATATAGTAAAAAGTTCTAATTAAAAGAAATTGTCAGACTCACTAGAAGAGACTAACTATATGTATCCTAGAGAAACCCACTTTACCCCCATGATCCTATATTATAATTTTAATTCAAGCAGTCATATGTATTTTAAAGAAAGGGAAACATTAATTTTTTTGATTAGCAGATTCTAAACTTAATGAAATCTAACATATATATTTTCATTGCTATTGTTTCCTGTGTTCTTTTAAAGACACATTTACCTAGCTCCAAATGACTTAGAGTAGTAGAGCAGAAGCCACATTTTCAGGTGCCAAGTCCAATGATACTGTCATTACACTATGGTGAAAGTCTGTATATGGTGTGGGGATTTCCTGAGGGAAGGAACCCTTTCCTGTGGAGTGCAGTGTTCTCTGTCAAGCACCACACAATTAAGTAAAAGATGCAGTTCTTTTTAGGGACCTCTGAAACAGCCATTTGAAGAGGTACTTTCCAACCAATGGCCACCTGAAGGGTAGGAATTGTGTCCTCTGCAGTTGGGTAGTGGTGCCATGGGAGATTCGCAGCCCCTTTGGCTGGCTGCAAGTGCATTCAGTCATTTTTGCTTGCCAGAGAGTCTCTGATTGCAGATGCTAAAAGATGACTATTTGGCTCTGTCTCATTTTAGTACTGTTGTTCACAGTGTCTACCATTTCATCAAATAAATAGTAAAATGCATATGAGTGAGTATAGCGCAGGCTTGGGTTAGTGTGCCCTCCTGCATCATCAGAGAGGGGAGCATTAACTAGACCTGGAGGGGAGAGAGTGGAGGTGGGACAAGAGAGGGTAAATGGAGGACAAACTTCAGTGCACGCCTGTTATAAGGCTGTGTGGCTTTAGAGCAGACTGGGAATGTCCATGTCAGTTTCCCAAATCACAACTGAACAGAGAAATGAGTTTCAACACCCCCTCCCCACTCCTTTAGAAACCTTCACTTCTCTTTAAAATGAAAATTCATACAGAACACCATTAATAGATAAAAGCTGACCTGCCCTATAAAAGCAGGTCCACTCCTTAGCCTGTGTGGAAGCCTTGCACACAGTCTAACAGGAAGGCGATATTACTTATTGTCAAGACTGGGAAAGAAATTCAATTAAATCTGCATTTGTTATGTTCACTTAGTTGGATGAGCCACTATAAAACAAGTATTATATTCATAGAAGTATAATAGAAAAGACTGATAAATTTACCTACATATAAGTTTAAAATTGTATAATGGTAAAAAATAGTTCGAGGAGAATAGCAATCTAGGAAAGCAGATTTTCAACAGCCAAGACAAATGACTAACTCCCTTAGTTCACTATATGCTCATACAAATCAGTAATAAAATGATGGGTGAGCTTGAAAAGGGGGAAAAGCACATAAAATGCAGTTTATAGGAAAACACAAATGCAAATCACAAAAGAATGAAATAAACCTTAAATTTATTCATAATTAAGAAAATGCAAATCAAAGCAAACATAAGATACCATTCTTCCTCCTTCCCATTAGATGGGAGAAAGGAAAAATGTTTAAGTAGCTAGAACTAATAGTGAGAGGGTGGGTAACAGGAAGCCTCACACTTTGTTGCTTAGAAAAATGATTGGACATTTTGTAGAGGGAAATTTAGCAATAGTTATGAGAATAACAATGACCTACAAGTCTCTTTGCTAGGAATTTATGCTGTGAATTTGCTTAAAAACATTGCCAAGACAAATCTCTTGGGGGAGAGTCGATATCATTCCTTTATATTCCTGAGGCTTTCTTCCCTGTTGAAAGGACTGACAGCTCTAACTCGTAAGCCTGAAAGGAGAAACAGACACATGTCATAGCTCTGCGCCATCCTGTCTCCCTTCTTCTGGAAGCTGCCTGTCTGCAAGGAGCCCACATTCTACTCCGCCCCTCCCTGCTGTGGTATTGCAGGGTGTGTGCGTATGTGGGTATTCATGGGTAAATCTTTGAATTCTGGCTGCAGTCATTAGAAACTCTGTTGCAGACATTTTTACTAAGTTTTTTTTTAATTGTTATTCTGTTACACTTGTCCCAACTTTTCCCCGTTTGCACTCCTCCACTCATCTCACCACCCCTACTCACACAGTCAATCTCCACACTGTTGTCCATGTCCATTGGTTGTTCATGCCTGTTCTTAGACTAGTCCCTTCCCCTTCTTCCTACCACCCCCCCTCTTCCCTGGCCTCTGATCACTGTCAGTGTGTTCCCCGTTTCCATGCCTGTGGTTCTATTTTGTTAGTTTATTTGTTCATTACATTCCCCTCATAGGTGAGATCATATGGTATTTGTCTTTCACCAACAGGTTTATTTCACTTAGCATAATATTTTACAGTTCCACCCATGCTGTTGCAAAAACTAGGAGTTTTTTCTTTCTTTATGCTGTGTAGAATTCCATTGTGTAAATTGTATCACAGTTGTTTGACTCATTCAACTAGTGGTGGGCACTTAGGCTGTTTTTAGCACTTGGCTATTGTAAATAGTGTTGTTATGAACATAGGGTGCATAGGTTCTTTTGAAGTGGTGATTCAGGATTCTTAGGGTATAGTCCCAGCAGCTGAATCCTGGGTCAAAAGGCAGTTCCACTTTTAATTTTTAAAGGAAATTTCATACTGTTTTCCACAGTGGCTGCACCAGTCTGTGTTCCTACCAATAGTGCACTAGGGTTCTCTTTTCTCTATATTCTCACCAGCCCTTGTTGTTTGTAGATTTATAAATGATGGCAATTCTAACTGAAGTGAGGTGGTATTTCATTCTGGTTTTAATGTGCATCTTTCTGGTGGCTAGTGATGTTGAGCATCTTTTCATATGTCTATGGACCATATGTATGCCCTCCTTAGAGAAGGCCCTTTGCTAATTTTTTAGTTGGATTATTTGTCTTCCTGGTGTTGAGGTATTTCTTCTTTCTAATTTAAATAATTTTTATTGTTATTCTTTTACAGTTCTTTCAATTTTCCCCCCTTTGCCTTCCTTGACCCACCACACCTCCCACTCCCACAGTCAATCCCTGCTCTATTGGCCATGTCCATGGGTCATTCACAAATGTTCTTTGACTAGTCCCTCCCACTTTTTCCACCATTTTCCCCTCCCCCTTTGTCATTGTCTATTCTGTGTTTCCATGCCTGTGGTTCTATTTTGTTTGTTAGTTTATTTTGTTCATCAGATTTCTTTTATAGGTGAGATCATAGGGTGTTTGTCTTTCACTGATTGGCTTGTTTCCCTTAGCATACTATTCTCCAGTTCCATTCATGATGTTGTAAAAGCTAGAAGTTCTTTCTGCCACATAGTATGTATTTTGAAGATCAAACCCTTGTCTGAGGTATCACTGGCAAATATGTTCTCCCACACAGTAGGTTCCCTTTTCATTTTTGTGATGGTTTCTTTAGCCATACAGCATCTTTTTAATTTAATGTAGTCCCATTTGTTTATCTTTTCTTTTATTTCCCTTAACCTAGGGGATATATTGACAAAAACATTGGTATGTGGGCTATCTGATATTTTCCTGCCTATGTTGTCCTCTAAGACGTTTAAGGTGTCAAAACATATTTAAATCTTTTATTCACTTTTAGTTTATTCTGGTGTATGGTGTAAATTGGTGGACTAGTTTCATTTTTTTGCATGTTGCTGTCCAGCTCTCCCAACACCATTTATTGAAGAGGCTATTTTTACTCCATTGTATGCTTATGCCCTGTTTGTCAAATATTAGTTGAGCATAGAGGCATGGATTTATTTTTGGGCTTTCTACTCTGTTCCCTTAATCTATATTTCTATTCTTATGCCAGTACCAGGCTGTTTTGATTACAGTGTCTTTCTAGTATAATTTGATATCAGGTATTGTGATCACTTCCTACTTTGTTCTTTCTCAAGATTGCTGAGGCTATTCAGGGTCTTTTTTGGATCCATATAAATTTTTGAAATATTTGTTTTAGATCATTGAAATATGTCATTGGTATTTTAATAAGAATTGTTTTGAATCTACAGATTGCTTTGGGTAGTATGGACATTTTGATGATGTTAATTCTTTCAATCCATGAACATGGTATATGCTTCCATTTATTTGCATCTTCCTTTATTTCCTTCTTTAGTGTTCTATATTTTTCCAAATACAGGTCTTTTACCTCTTTGGTTAAATTTTTTCCCTAGGTACTTTACTTTTCTTGTTGCTATAGTATATGGGATTTCTTTCTTAGTTCCTCTTTCTTATATTTCATTGTTGGTATACCAAAAAATGTCATTGATTTCTGAATACTGACTTCATATCTTACTATTTTGCCAAATTCACTTATTAGTTTGAGTAATTTTTTTTGTGGAGACTATAAGATGTTCTATGTACACTGTCATGTTGTCTGAAATACTGATGGTTTTAATTCCCCCTTTCCAATTTGGATGCCTTTTATTTCTTTGTTTTGTCTGATTGCTGTGGCTACAACTTCCAGTACTGTTGAATAGGATGATAAAAGTGGATGCCCTTATCTTGTTCCTGATCTTAAGGAGAAAACTTTTAGTTTTTGCCCATTGAGTATAATGTTGGCTATATATTTCTCATATACATGGCTTTTATTAGGTTGTGGGATGCTCCCTCTATTCCCATTTTGCATAGTGTTTTTATTTTAAATGGGTGCTGGATTTTATCAAATAATTTTTCAGCATCTGATGATATGATGATGTGATTTTTGTTCTTCATTTTGTTTGTGTGATGTATTACATTTACTGGTTTGTGAATATTGTACCATCCTTGCATCCCTGGGAGGAATCTCACTTGATCATGGTGTATGATCTTTTTAATGTATTACTGAATGCCAATTGCCAATATTTTATTGAGGATTTTAGCATCTTTGTTAATCAGATATATTGGCCTATAGTTTTCTTTCTTTGTTGTGTCTTTATCTTGTTTTGGAATTAGGATAATACAGGCCTTATAAAATTAATTTGTAATTCATCTCTCATCTTGATATTTTTGGAATAGATTGAAAAGGATAGGAGTTAGTCCTTATTTAAATGTTTGGTAAAATCTACCTGTGAAGCTACCCGATCCACAGCTTTTGTGTTTTGGAAATTTTTTGATTACTGCTTCAACTTTACTAGGTGTTATCAGTCTGTTAAGTCTTTCTGCTTCTTCTTGATTCAGGTTTGGAAGATTGCATGTTTCTATAAATTTGTTCATTTCACTTTGGTGGCCTAATCTCTTGGCATACAGTTGTTCATAGTAATTTCTTACCATCCTTTGTATTTCTGTAGTATTGGTTGTAATTGCTTCTCTTTAATTCTGATTTTATTTATTTGGGTCCTCTCTTTTTTTTTCTTGATGAGTCTGGTTAAAGGTTTGCCAATTGTTTTATCATTTCAGAGAACCAGCTCTCAGAGTTATTGATCCTTTGGATTGCCCTTTTAGTTTCTATGTCATTTAATTCTTCTCTGACCTTGATTATTTCCTTCCTCTACTCATTCTGGGCTTTATTTATTATTATTCCTGTAGGTTTTGAAGATGGAGGATTACTTTGTTTATTTGAGATTTTCTGCCTCCTTTGCGTAGGCTCTATTGCTATGAACTTCCCTCTCAGGACTGTCTTTACTGTGTCTCAAAGATTTGGGGTTGTTGTGTTTTCACTTTTATTTGTTTCCAGGTATTTTTAAATTTCTTCTTTAACCTCAGTGTTAACCTATTCATTATTTAATAACAGGTTATTCATTGTCCATGAATTTGAATGTTTTTGAGTTTTTTCCTTGAGGTTGGTTTCTAGTGTTAACCCACTGTGATCTGAACACATGTTTGATATGATGTAAGGTTTCTTGAATTTGTTAAGGCTTGTTTTGTGTCCTACTATGAGGACTATTTTTTGAAATATTCCACATGCATTTCAAATAATATCTATTTTGGTTTTGGGGCATGAAAGTTCTGTAGATTCATAAGTCTATTTGATCTCAAGTGTTTCAATGCCACAATATACTTGTTGATTCTTTTTTTGGAAGATATATCCATTGATGACAGTGGAGTGTTAAAATCCCCAGCAGTTGCTGTTGATACCTTTCTTGAAGTCCTCTAAGGTTTTTCTTTTATATTTAGGCACCCCTATTTGGGGTACATATATGTTTATAAGGACAATATACATTTGTTGTACTAATCCCTTAAATATTATTAAGTGACCTTCTCTGTCTCTTTTTATGGTTTTGTTTTGAAGTATATTTTGTATGATATAAGTATTGCTACCCCAGCTTTTTATTTCATGTCTATTTGCTTGGAATACTTTTTTCCCCATCCCTTCACTTTCAGCTGTGTAGATCTTTTGTTTTGAGGTAGGTCTGTAGTTAGAATATATAAGGATCATGTTTTCATATCCATTCAGTTATCTAATGTCTTTTTATTGGAGTGTTTAATTTATTCATGTTTAAGGTTATTATTGATAGGTACTTATTCACTGCCATTTATTCCATGCATGTGTTCCTCTCCCTCTGTCTTTCTCTCTCTTTTTTTTCCTCCTTCTTATAAGTCTCATTAGCATGTTTTGCAGTGCTGGCTTGATGGAGATGTACTCTTTCAGTCTTCTTCTCTCTAGGAAGCTCTTTATTTCACCTTCCATTTTAAATGACAGCCTTGCTGGATAGAGTAGTTTTTGTTGCTGATCCTTGTTTTTCATTACTTGGAGTATTCTGTGCCAATCCCTTCTGGCCTGCAGTGTTTCTCTTGAGGAATCAGCTGTTAGCCTTATTTTAGTTCCCTTGTATGTTACTAGGTGTTTCTCCTTTTCTGCCTTTAAGATTCTCTCTTTGTTTTTTAAATTTTGCTATTGTAATTATGATGTATCTTGGAGTAGGACTTTTTGGGTTCATCTTTACTGGGACCCTTTGTGCTTCATGAACATTTGTGATTTTTCTCTCACTAAGGTAGAGAAGTTTTCTATCACTATTTTTTTCCAACAGGTTTTCTATCCCTTCTTCCTTTTCTTTTCTATCTGATAATCCTCTGGTGCAAATTTTGTCATGTTTCTTATTGTCCTCATGATCCCTTATCTATCCTTATTCTTTTTGAGGCATTTTTTTGTTGTTGTTGCTTTGACTGGGTATTTTTTTCTACCTCGTCTTCTAGCTCACTAATTCAGTCCTCTACTTCATCTAACCTGGTTTTGATTCCTTCTAGTGTATTCTTCATTTAGTTATTGTATTTCTCATTTCTTTTTTGTTCTTGTTCATGGTTTTTATGTCCTTTTTCATTCTGCTGTATTTCCAACTAAGTACCTTATAGCCCCCATAAAATTTCTTGTGGTTCTCATTGAGTTCCTTGAGCATCCATATAACCATTATTTTGAATTCTATGTCTGATAGATTGCTTGCCTCAATTTCATTTAGCTTTTATTCTGGGGATTCCTCCGTTCCTTTCAAGTGAGAGTTATTTCTTTGTCTCCCCATTTTAGGTGATTCTTTCTGTTTGCTTCTTTGTCTTAGATTGCTCTTCTTTGACTGCCTGTCTTCGTGGGCTGGCCTTATGTGGCAGGAATTCTGTGGGACTCATTGGTGTAGTCTCTTTTATCTGGATGCCCTAGCGAGTTCCCTTATTTAGTTTATGTGGGCTCTCTTGTGATACTTGGGCTTTGATTATTGATGGCTCATTTTTTTTTTTTGGTGGGTTCTCCTGTCTAGCTGGCTGACTGGAAGTCATAGCCTCTGACACATTTTGTATGCTGTTGTACAGGTGTTAGTTAACAAAGTAATACTATCCAAAAAAGTAAACCCATAACAGCAAAAATACCTTCCTACATTATGAGCAATATCAATAGCAAGTGAGCAAAGATAAATAAAGGTAGAAAGAGATTAGGAATATTATAAGATAGGAAAAAGGAAATATGAGATGAATAAAAGAGAAAAATGATTTTGAGAGGGAAGAGGGAGGAGCAATAATGAAAAGGGAAAAGAAATAAGGTGAAGAAACAGAAAAATAAAATTTGAGACAAGTAAAAAAGGGAAGGGTAATAGCAAAATGGTGTAAGAAAAAGGAAGAGGATAATATGAGTTTTGAAATAAAATAAAATAAAATAAAATAAAATAAAATAAAATAAAATAAAATAAAATAAATAATAGTGAACCAATAGCAACAAAATTGAAGAAAAACCACAACAGAGTCAGTCTGCTCCACCTGAACTAGATGTAGATCAAGTCCCTCTCTGTCTCTCTGGCACTCTCCCATTTGATGTTTGGTGCTGCAGTTAAGGATGATGAGCTACTCACTGTGTGGGTGTAGCCTGGATCTTCCCAACCTCATACATTCTCCCAAGTCACTCCTGGATCAGGTCTATAGTCTTCTTGTGACCCCAGGTCTGGGGCCCCCTGCTCTGGGAAGGGAGAGAGCCACAAAGCTGCAATTTCTGACCAATCTTTCCACTGCTACATGAGCCACACCTGGAGTATTTCCCCTTCAACTTATGAACTCTCCTTACTGCCTGTTGTGAAGTGTCTTCTGTTCTCCTTGGCTTAAAACTTCATTGCATCTAAGATTCCATTGATTGTTCAGGTTATTTGTCAGAAGATTAGCCAAGAATTCCAGTTGGGGACATGAGCATGTGGACTCAGCTTCCACCTACTTAGCTGCTATTTTCTTCCCCATTTTGCAGACATTTTTAAGCCACATTTTTCATATCAGCTTTATGGTATGAAAGTAGTATTTTGGCCTCTCTGCCTTAGTCTTTCTTCTTTTTCTATTTTCATTGAGAAGTGGATTGGGATAAAAATGGTAAGCATTGACAAATATAAAAGGGATGGAACTTCAGGTACAAAAGAAACCGTAAAAGTTTTAACATGGCTGATTGATGTGACCTTACACTAATGGATAATGGGCTACCTTTGTAGGATTCTACCCTGATTTTAACTGCTGCAATTTGAATCCATAAATTTTAAGACTTATTTTACATGGTATTTTTGACTTAAATAAGATGAACACCTTGTGGCATTTTTGTCCACTAGCTAATGGTTATTTTTCATGGACCATACCAACTTTATGGAAGCACTCATGGGCATCAGGGCAGATACAGGCCTCACAAAATGGCAAGAACCACCTTTGCACAACCCATACCCACAGTCCTTTAGAAAGCTAGTTTTGCATAAGTGGGATCACCTTTGCTATAAACTTTGACTCTCTTACAGCCAACATCAATGAAGTATCTATTTGGATGTTAGTGATTTTGAAGGGGCTGTAAGAATATAATGTTCTCAGTTGCTAAGCAGATAACTTAGCACACAGCAGAAACCCTAGTTTATTCAGTTATTTATGTGCCTAAGGTTGAGGTAGAAATAGAGCCTAATCTCCAGCATCTGTCATGTCTTCTGATCAGGGTACTCTTTCTTCTCCCATTATCTATGCCCAGGCCTTGTCAGAGCAGACAAATATAAAATGAGGCTGCCATAATTCTTGTGCCAGGGCCTCTGCTCTGTGGGTAACTTCCCTGGCTAAACTGTCCTCCTCTCCTACCTCTGCTTAGCTAGGCTTCTTAAATTCTTTAAGATCTGTGGCATGCACTACCTTCTTTGTGAAACTATTCTTGATTGTTTATGTTCATTTTCCTTCTTCTGTGAGCTAAGAGCTTAATGATAAAGGATCTTGTATTGTTCACTAATGTTTCAAATGTGTTTGGTGAAATTTATAGACCCAAAACACCCAGGAGGTGGGCAGGATTTTACTTGTAGTTCTGACCACTTTCCTCCTCGGCCAACAAATCACAGTGCTCAGTAGCTCTAAAAGTACTGCATGATTATTAGATAGTTTATAGTTTTATAATGGAACAGATTTGAATCAATGGTATTTTATTACTACTTGAAAAGTGAAAAGAAAGCTTTAAAGTTACTAACCCTCACCAAGAATTATTTTATGTTCTCTAACTATATTACCACTTTCTTTCTTTGCCAATCCCATTGCATGCACATTCTGAATCCTGCTTTTCTCCCCTTACCACGTCACCAAGAATGAATCCATGCATCAATAAAAGCTTCAAAATCTTCCTTTTTATCAGTTGCATATTTTTTAGCTTATTGATAGGCTATAATTACCATGCTATTCCCTTATTATTTGGCATGATTATTTTCAGTTTCTTGCCATAATGCATAATTCAAATGAGTAGCTTTTTGGTTTTGTTATATTTGGAGCTAAATTTTCAGGGTGTTGCATGATTCATAATGGGTGCTCAATAAATGAATACTATTGATTTTTTCCCCAGACATTTTTGAGTAACTTTATGGGGCAAGTCACTATAAAGTTTCTTATTTTCATCTACTTGTTAACCAAAGGGTCAACAAGTTATACAAAGAGTACTTATGCTGATGAAAGGGTTTTTTCTCCCCACCTTCAATGTCCAACTTTTCTGGGAAATGTGGAGGCACTGGATCCAAGCTTTCCAGGATGTATACTTTTGCCTTTCAAACCTCAGAACACCAGATGCAACAGCAACATCCACATTTGGCTTGCAAGGATAAAACTTCTGCAGAAAATCACATCACCTAAATGGCATTGTCTCTAGACACATTGTGAACATAGCAGTGTGCCCAGGGAAGTATATATTGGTCCCTCTCCTGTCTTTATCTACAGATCAGATTCTGCTATCTATTAAAAATGCAGGAAATTTTGTTGGAATTGATCATGAGCTTCTCAACCTACCCTCCTATACAGTAATATCACAAACTATAAAATATGCAAGGATTGAAACAGAGTGTATATCACTCACATAAAGACACTTGTAATTTAAGAGACAAGAAACACAATTATGTGCTGCCAAAGACCTTGCCCTTGCTTATAAAGACACAGTAAATATAAACTCCATAACCTAGGCAGTGCAGAGTGTTGCTATAACTTGCTGGAGAGATCTCAGGAGTCCAGCTTGAATACCACCTTTCCTGACATAGCACTTCGTGGACTGCTGTAAATAGTTTTTTATTTATTTTAGGTGTATTGCTGAATTGATGGATAGATGAGTAAGTGACCTAAGTGTTCATCTACAAAACTCACACAGAGACAATGGGGTATCTCTGTTCTTTACATCCAGGATTTCTGGGTAATATCCTTTCCCCTTTGTTTTGTCATGAATTCACCTCAATATTCTGCACCTTATGGACTAAGTGGGAAGGATGACCGCTACAACATACCTAATGTAAGTGCAAAGTGAAAGGAAGAGGGAAGAGAAACAAGCAAGAACACACAGGTAGACATCTGTGTGTCACACAAGGACACCACAACTTATTTCTGTAGTGAGTCATAAGGCCACAGCAGCTATTTACTGTTTTCATTTTCCATTATTAACCCTTCCGTAGTCCCTTTTCTTCTATCTAGTATCTCAACTAGTCAAGGTTTCTTGTCTCATTCAACAACCTAAATATTTTTTTCTGAGAATGCAAAGTTGGGGTGGTCCTACCTATATGTAGTTTGATAGTCT
This sequence comes from Sturnira hondurensis, assembly GCF_014824575.4. Taxonomy (NCBI): domain Eukaryota; kingdom Metazoa; phylum Chordata; class Mammalia; order Chiroptera; family Phyllostomidae; genus Sturnira; species Sturnira hondurensis. Next base: position 2,217,176 of record NW_028084643.1, read on the forward strand.
GCCCGTAATATTAGCATATACAGGGCATGATTTAATGTGTCCTTGGGATTCAAAAATTCTTGCAGCACTGTGTAGCACGAACATTTCTTGTTACTGTCAGTGTCAATCACCCCAGCCAGTCCCATGACCTCCTTGTTTTCACAAGGTACCCAAATGTCCATCCTGAAATTCAGTTTTTGTTTAATAGAAATATCTTTGCTGAAGCAATGTCCCTCCCACAGGAATTAAACCCATGGACTAGTGGAGTACTGAGTATGGGATCAAGATGCCAACATTTAAAGTGAGGACCAGTAGATGTATCACCAGGTAGTACCATCTATACTTCTACAGCTTGGTTCACATATGTTTTATTTGGGTTGCAGAAGAAAAGACATGGTGATATATTGGCCATTGGTTCAGGCATATGTATTAGAGATCACTCCGACTCCACAGGATATTTTCTCCCAGCTTGAACTGTATCCATCTTCAATGATGTAGTTGAATATTCTTCAGCATTATTTACTTTTTGATGATGAGGTACCAAACAAGACCTGTGGCTTCAAACAAGGTTTAGGACAGAGCTACTGGTTGTCACAGAAGGCATTTCTAAATAATTTACAATTAATTCAGAATTAAATTATGATAAGACATTTGCAAGATAAAGGGAGGGAAGAGGGAATAGAATAGGCAAAGAGCTTGTGCTGGGAGAAAGGATATATTTTTGAGAAACCTAACAGTGAACAATAGTATAAGTAAAGCATAGAGATTGAACAAAAAAGTATAAAATGAGGGTGGGGATATAAGGAGAGGCCAGAGCATATAGGGCATAAAACATGTTAAGTATTGTTGGTATTTATCCTAAGAATGATAGGAAGCTATACAAATATTCTAAGTGTGTGTGTGCATGCATGCACAGAAGGAAAAAGGTTTGACATAATAATATTTGCTTTATAAAACTTTCCCTCTGGCTACGGCATGGAGAATGCATTGCAACAGTGCCAAAGGGAATATAGGGAGATCAGTTGGGGGAACACAACAGTAGTAGGAGAAAATGGTGGTAGACTGATGGCAGTAAAACTGGGATGAGCACTTGAAATTTAAGAAATTTTCAAAATATAATTGAATGTGGAAATAGATACATCTATCCAAGGATGGAGACTGGACTGAGGACTGAAAAACTAAGTTTGAGATTTGAGAAACAAACATTTAACAATGTAAGGAGGAGGATAAATTTGTATAGGGGGCTGACAAAGAGATCACAGATAGTTAAGAGAAAACCAGAAGACTTCTGTCATGGAAGCCAGAAATTTTCTTCTCTCAAGTCCCTTGCACAGGATATTCACTTAACCTGCAACATTCACTCTTTGTATAACTGGCTCAGGATAGAAACTGCTTGTGCCAAATTCTTTCCTTGAGTTGCCCAAGCTTTGTGTTTGCAGTCTATATCGATCTGCTCTCCCATTGTGAAGTAATAGCTCCCTAACTCCCTGTTTCCTTGTCCTCTCCCTCACTGGACTGTAATCAACTGGAAGCAAGGAGTTCTGTTTTCTTTAGTGCTGTCTCCCTAGCACCAAGTGCAGGTGCATGCACAGGACACACTGTACCTGGCTGAGAGGCACTGATACATGGTCCTTCCTTTCAGCTGGGCAAGACGGGAGGGGGTATGTGATTGCTGGAAATGTTGCCTCAGGTGACTCTGGCCCTGGCGGAAGTTGCTGAATCAGCAGGCTCCATGTTGTTCTAGAGACTTATATTTCTATACTTAATATCTATCATTGTTATTCCACATACAGTAGCATATATGAGGTTTGCCCAGAAGATATCTAGCCAGGTAATATGAAAAATAGAGACATTTATTGAAAAAGATAATATGATACAAGAAACATTGTATGTAGGACAATTACACCTCAGTCCCCTTCACAGTAAGTACCTTGAGGTCTTACAAAGTTCTCCCAATTGCTATCAGCTGCCCCTTCATATTTTACTAAACCTCATTGATGGTTTGAAGTTTCTTCCCTTTCAAAGGTAATTTTAATTTTGGGAAAAGCAAGAAGTCACAGGCGCCAAATCTGGGCTGTAGTGGGGCTGAATTTCTTGGGTGATTTGACGTTTCATGAGAAAACTCTGCATGAGACGAGGTGCATGAGTGGGTGCACTGTTGTGATGAAACCACTAATCACCAGTTGCCCATAGTTGCAGCTTCCTGAATTATCTAAATAGTTTCCATAGAGGAATGTTCAAGCTTAATGCAAAATTTGATGCTCTACTTGCTCAGTCATTTTTAATGTAATGGCCACACAGTATGCATGCTCACTCTACCGCCCCCACTGACTAGTGCAGTGAAGTTGTCATTGTTCATGCACTCACATTCCAGTTCACTTTCTTTGGCTGCAAGTTACAACAATGTCACGCAAAGCATTCTCTTTATATTAACAATGGCTGGACTTATTCTGGACAGACTTCATATGCATTCACCTACACATGCTTCCCTAAACATATATATATGACAATATACACATATGTGCACACAATCTACATTCAAAATCTTTCTTTCTTCAGCTTTTATTTCTATTTATTCCATCTGCCCTAGACTCCTTATGGAATTATGGTGGTTTTCACACCCTTTATATTCGTCTTCATCCATTTTCCTCCTCTTATAATATTTCCCATATTCACTCTTCTGGACCTTTTGCCCTTTCCTTTTGTCCTTTATTTCTTCTGCTTCCTTCCAGGTTGCTTCAAGGACCTCCCAACAGACTTACAATAGGAATACACATGCTTGCTTTGGTCATGCAGATATTATACAATGGCAATTCTCAGTGTTTCTTTTTTCTCTACAGGGACTAGATGCATGCAGTGTTGCACCTCTCATCCTTTGTAATACTATTGCACAGGCAAAATGTTTATCAATTATAGTAGTGGAACTAATGAAAAGGCATGCATTATACATCTTGTGGACACATTCTGCATTAGCATAGATTTTCAGCATTACACATTCATGTCAGAAGGAATTCAAAGGAAAAATTTAAAAAGACATACTTACAGAGAACCAGACCATTTTTGTTTTCCCAAGACTTTTGCCGAGTCTATGTCCTTGTGAATTCAGAAGTCTTTGTATTTGTATATGTCATTTTAATAGTAAAACACTATGCCCTGTTATTATATAGTTAAAAAATGCAATGACCCTTAAAATGATGCAGTTAATTGTGCTTTTACCCTGTCAAAGGCTTAGATATCTGTCACTGTAACTTTCAGTGACAGATATCTAAAAATAGGAACAAACTTTTAATTTAGGTGTTATATGATATTTACTAATAGACATTTGATTATAAATAGCTCAATAACTAGACTCTTATATGTGCAATGATGTTGCTTTCAACTCAGTACTTAATCCAGAGCTCAGCATTGTCAATAGCAAGACTGCCAAGAGTCATGGGGGAAGAGCAACTCAGAATTTCCTAGAGTCTTATCCAATAATTTGACTTCTTTCTTTTTTTAAAATATATTTTATTGATTATACCATTACAGTTGTTCTATTCCCCCCTTCATTCCCCTCCACCCGCACACTCCCTCCCCCACTATTCTCCCCCCCCTTAGTTTATAACCACGTGTCTCAATTTCTTTAGATTCTATATTTCCCCCACTATTCTCGCCCTCCCCCCTATCTATTTTCTACCTACCATCTATGCTATTTTCTGTGCCTTCTCCCCCTTCTCCTCCTCCCACCCCCCTGTTTCTAACCCTCCATGTGTTCTTCATTTCTATGGTTCCACTCCTGATCTAGCTGTCCTCTTGGTTTGCTTTTGTTTTAGGTGTGGTTGTTAATAACTGTGTGTTTGCTGTCCTTTCACTCTTAATATTTTTCATCTTCTTTTTCTTCTATAAGTCCCTTTAGCATTTCATATAATAAGGGCTTGGTAATGATGAACTCCTTGAACTTGACCTTATCTGAGAAGCACTTTATCTGTCCTTCCATTCTAAATGAAAGTTTTGCTGGATAAAGCAATCTTAGATGTAGGTCTTTGGATTTCATGACTTGGAATACTTCTTTCTAGCCCCTTCTTGCCTGTAAGGTCTCTTTTGAGAAATCCGCTGACAGTCTGATGGGTACTCCTTTGTAGGTGACTGTCCCCTTATCCCTTGATGCTTCTAGGATTCTCTCCTTCATTTTGGTCTTGGCTAATGTAATTATGATGTGCCTTGGTGTGTTCCTTCTTGGGTCCAACTTCTTTGGCACTCTCTGAGCTTCCTGGATTTCCTGGAAGTCTATTTCCTTTGCCAGACTGGGGAAGTTCTCCTTTATTATTTGTTCAAATACGTTTTCCACTCGTGGCTGTTTCTTTCCCCCTTCTGGTACCCCTATAATTCGGATGTTGGAACGTTTAAAGATGTCCTGGAGGTTCCTAAGCCTCTCCTCATTTTTTTGAATTCTCATTTCTTCATTCCTTTCTGGTGGGATGTTTTGTTCTTCCTTCTGGTCCATTCCATTGATTTGAGTCCCAGTTTCCTTTCCATCACTATTGGTTTCCTGTGCATCTCCCTTCATTTCAATTAGTTTAGCCTTCATATGTTCCTCTAATTTGTGACTATGTTCCTCTAATTTGTGACTATAATCTACCAGTTCTGTGAGCATCCTGATAAATAGTGTCTTAAATTGGGCTTCTGAGAGGCTGGCAATCTGTTGGTCACTTAGAGTTATTGGCTCTGGGACTTTGAGTTCTTCTTGCACCATCTTTTGGGCTGTTCGTGCCTGTTCCATAGCAGGATCAGAGCCCTAAAGTGTTCACTAGAGCAGGGCAACGAAGTCGCTGGGTTGTGAGGCTGTACGTGGGGGAGGGGTCAAAGAGGGACAATGGCTTCCCTCTGCCGCCTGCTGCCACAACCCCCTCCGGCACCGCAGCCACCACCGTCACCAGGCCCACACGTTTCGTTCCACTGCACGCAAGTGTGCCACCGCCGTCAGCCCTCCACCACTGGGTTTGCCCCCTGGGGCCTGTGTGGTCCGTCTCACTGTGCGCGGTCAGTCTGCCCCACACCCCGACTGGTTCCGGGCTGCCTGCGCGTCTAGGTTGGGGGATCTGTCCTGCCCGACCCAGCTCCGCTGCTGGCTCTGCCTCTCTTACTGTCCTGTTGAATGGTTCGTAGTTGTCGGACTTCTGTATAATTCTGTTTTCTGGTCTTTGGGTGTGTCCTAGTTCTCCAAAACTTTTGTTGTATTCAAACTTGATTGTGGGAGAAGGCACAGTGTTTCCACCTGTGCCTCCATCTTGGCGGAAGTCTGACTTCTTTCTTAAGAGAATATGATAAGTCAGGCTTTTTGTGACAATTTGGTCCTGATATGTGCTGGACTATGCTGAAAGAGTTCTCTTGTGCCTTGGAATTCTCATAACTTACTCTATAGATATCTTTACATGGAAACCAATCTGATAAATAGTAGAAGTTATAATATGGAGATGATCAGGCATCATTTAGTCACTGAGATAGATAATATAATGATTGACTTCTGCTTTTGACCAAAAGTATTCACGTTAGTTTTAAATTTCTTGTGTCCTTCCAAAATAGTATTCAAGAGCTTGAAATGCCTATGTCAGCTTGTCTTCCTACTTTCACTCTTGGTGTAGAGTCTATTCTTTACTCAACCATCCAAACAAGATTTAGAAACTACAAATCAGATCTCATTACACCCCTGTAAAAAACTCTCAAATGCTTCTCATCATATAGGAGAATAGTCAAAATTCTCTAAATGGTCTACCAGGCCCAACTTGGTTTTGTCCCTTCTTCAATCTCATTTCTTACCACTATCTGTCTTTTCTGATTTGCTCTATATATTGTCATTTCTGTTGTTATTTGAACACGTCAGACTCACTTCCTTTGCAGGACCTTTGCACATGCTCTTCTTTTTTTTTTTTTCTGACCACCTTTTACCCAAGATGTAAGCATGGTTTGATCAGTTATTTCAACCAGATGTCCCTTAAGGCATCTTTTCAGAAAGGATTTCTCTGACTACCTTATCTAAAACATCAGCTAGCACTTATGGCTACTTGACATTATATTGTATTTTATTTGAATGTTTTATCTCTTATCTATGAAAATATGAGCTCTTTTGATTAGGAGTTTTATCTACCTGGTTCAGTCCTTACAGCATGGTCTGAAAGAGTACCTGGGAAATTAAAAGCTTTCACTATACATTTACTGAGTAAATTAATGAGTGAATGTTCTTGATTACAGTTAAGTGAATTCTATATTTGGATTTGACCATTTATTAAACTCAAAAGGACTTGTTAGGCACATGCCTCTTAATGCAAGAACTTGAGAGAAAGTTGCACAGGACATTGAAAAATACAAAGAGTTTTGTATTAGTGTAGGACAATGTTATGGGCTCAGCTGGTATCTAAGTGTACTTCACCTAAAAAAAAACAGGCAACAATCTTTATTAGACATGATTTGATCAAAACCTAGAGTAATTCATGAGGGTTCAGAGAAAATAACCCTTATTTACCCTACTACTCAAACTTTAAATTGGTGCCTTTCTGGTATCACTACTTATCAGAAATCTCAAAAAGTTGTGTTAATTTTGGACTCACCAGTCCCACTTCAGATAATTTAACTTATGAAGGTAATTATGAACACAAATAATATTTATCTTAAAAAATGCCCAGTACACAGTCATTTATAGTAAGAAAAAATAGAAACAATCTAAATATCCAATAATACGTTATTGGTTGGGTAAATTACAGTATGATTAAACAGTGGAATTCTGTGCAGCCACATAATATGGAAAGAGGTTCATGATAAAATGCTAAGTGAAAAAGAAGTTTTCCAAACAATATATACCCATTTAAAATACACGGTCATGGACAATAGTCTCATGATTGCTGGGGGGTGAAGATTGTAAGTGAATTAAATGGTAATGAAAAAAATATGATAATGATTAAATTAGAGACTTTTAGGAATATGGTGGAGAGGTAGGTGGAGATGGAGTCCACTTCCCCCAGTCATGGGTGAAATACCTAGCCAATCTTCTGAGGAAGAGAGCAAACAGCCAACAGTATCCCAGCATGCATGGAGATAGACACCAAAAATTTTAGAGGGCATTGAAAAATCAGACAGTGGGAGCTGTGAACACCAGTATAAATGCTAGAAGAGGAAACCCACTAAAAAAGGAACCACCAACAAATAACAATGGAAGAAGGTGAAGGACGGAGTGGAAGCCACACTAACCTCAATTCAGGACCTATATGTAAATACAACTAAATGGTGGAGAAATTACCCACAACAAACAACTGAATGAGAGTGAGAGAGAAGCCACAAAATCTCATAGACACAGAAGAACCAGCTTCAGCCCTGGCTGGTGTAGCTCAGTGGACTGAGCACGGGCCTGCGAACCACAGGATCGCGGTTCGATTCCCAGTCAGGGCACATGCCTGGGTTGCAGGCCAGTTTCCAGCAGGGAACTCACGAGAGGCAACCATACATTGATATTTCTCTCCCTCTCTCCTTCCCTTCCCCTCTAAAGACAAATAAATAAAATCTTTAAAAAAAAGAAGAACCAGCTTCAACACAACCTGTCCACACCTGCACAACAGAATCCAACCCATGGTGGATGGCGTGACCCTCAGTTAACCAGCTGGTGGGAAGGACCCACTAAAGAAAGACCCAACAACAATCAAAACCCAAAGACATACATAGAGCCAACATTAATGACAGCCTAAAACCAGCAATATCAGGAGATCAAGGAGACTGCACCACTGAATCTCACAGGTCTTCTACCATAGAAGTTTACACCAGAAACCCAGGGAGTCAGAACGAATCAATTTAAGAAGCTGAGGCTAACAAGAAGAGTCTCAGAAGTAATGGGATGACAAAGAAAAAAATCCCCAAATGAAATGAAAGAAGGGAAGTCTGAGAAAAAATGCTAAATGAAATGGAGGCAAGTCGATTATCAGATATTGAATTCAAAACAATGATTATTAGGAAGCTCAATGAGCTTACAGTGAATTGCCAAACACTATGGGGAAACTGAAATGAACTCACTGCCAACTATATCAACATGCGAAAGGATATAGAGACTATCAACAAGGACCAGGAGGAAATGAAGAATACAATTTCTGAACTGAAAACACAACAAAAGGAATAAAATGCAGGCTAGATGAAGCAGAGGATCGGATCAGTGAGCTGGAGGGAAAAGTAGAAAATAACATCCAGAAAGAGCAAGGAAAGGAAAACAGTCTCAGAGAGAATAAAGAGAGGTTAAAGAAAATGCAGGACAACATGAAACATAATAATATCCATATAATAGGGATGCCAGAAGGAGAAGAAGAAGAGCAAGGGATAGAAAACCAGTTTGAAGAAGTAATGATGGAAAATGTCCCTACTTGATGAAAGAAAAAGTCACACAAATCCAAGAAACACAGAGATTTCCAATCAAGAGGAACCCAAAGAGGCCCACTTCAAGACACATCATCATTAAAATGGCAAAATTCCAAGACAAAGAGAGAATCTTAAACACAGCAAGGGAGAAACAGGAAGGAACATACAAAGGAACCTCGATAAGGTTAGCAGCTGACTCTCAATGGAAACACTCCAAGCAAGAATAGAATGGCAAGAAATATTCCAAGTAATGAGAACCAGAGGCCTGGAACCAAGGCTACTTTATCCAGCAAGGTTTTCAATCAAGATAGAGGGCCAAATGAGGAGCTTCCCAGAAAAAAGAAGTCTAAAAGAATACACCTCCATCAAACCAGCTCTGCAAGAGATGCTAAAGGGCCTGCTTTGAGGAAAGGAGGGAAAAGAGAGAGAGAGAGAGAAAGAGAGAGAGGAACACAGGTACAAAAATGGCAATGAATAAGTACCTATCAATAATAACCTTAAATGTAAATGGATTAAATGCTCCAATCAAAAGACATAGGATAGCTGAATGGATAAGAAAGCATGACCCACACATATGCTGTCAAAAGAAGCCCACCTCAGGACAAAAGACCTACACAAATTGAAAGTGAAGGATTAGAAACAATTTTTTTCCAAGCAAACAGGTTAAAAAAAAAGCCAGTGGATTGAGCGCGGACCTGCGAACCAGATGATCGCGGTTCGATTCCCAGTCAGGGCACATGCCTGGGTTGCAGGCCAGTTCCCTGCAGGCCAACTCCCAGCAGGGGACGCACGAAAGGCAACCATACATTGATGTTTCTCTCCCTCTCTCCTTCCCTTCTCCTTGAAAGATAAATAAATAAAATATATATATAAAAAAAAAAAAGCCTGGGTAGCAATAGTCACATCAGACAAAATCAACTTCAAAAAAAACCATGAAAAGAAACCCAGAAGGTCACTTCATAATACTCAATGGAAGAATCCATTGAAAAGACATAAACATTATAAATATATATGCACCCAATGTAGGAGCACCCAAATACATTTAAAAAATCTTAGAGGACTTCAAGAAAGATATTGACAGCAACACAATTATAGTAGGAATTTTAACATCCCACTGTCAAAAATGGCTGGCTCTTCCAAACAAAATATCAACAAAGATATTGTGGCATTGAACAATGCCCTAGATGAAATGGACTTAACTGATATATATATATATATATATATATATATATATAGAGAGAGAGAGAGAGAGAGAGAGAGAGAGAGAGAGAGAGAGAACCCTTAGCAGACTACTCATTCTTTTCAAATGCACATGGAACATTTTCAAAAATAGACCACATGATAAGACACAAAGCAAGTCTCAAAAAATTGAAGAAATTGAAAACATATCAAGCATTTTCTCTGACCACAAGGGACTGAAACTAGAAACCAACCCCAAGGGAAAAACTGAAAAACACTCAAACTCATGGAGATTAAATTACATGCTATTACACAGTGAATTGGTTAAGAATAAGATTAAGAAAGAAATCAAAAACTTTCTGGAAACAAATGGAAATGAACTCACAACAACCCCAAAACTTATGGGACACAGCAAAGGCAGTCCTGAGAGGGAAGTTCATAGTGATACATGTCTACATAAAAAGAGAAACATTTCATATAAATAACCTAACCCTATACCTACTAGAACTGGAGAAACAACAACAAAGACAGCCCAGAGCCAGTAGAAGGAAGAAAATAACCAGGATCAGAGCAAAATTATAGGGACTAACAGCACAATTCTAATGATTAATAAATCCAGGAGCTGTTTCTTTGAAATAGATGAACAAAATCAATAAGGCTTCAAGCAGAATAATCAAGAAAAAAAAGAGAGGACCAAAGTAAACACAACCAGAAATGAAAAAGGAGAGATTTCAACTGATACCATAGAAATACAAAGAATTGTAAGAAATTACTACAAAGAACTATATGCCAAGAAATTTGAAAACCTAGGTGAAATGGACAAATCTCTAGAAAAATATAATCTTCCAAAACTCAGTGAAGAAGAAGCAGAAAGCTTGAAGAGACAGCAGATGAAATTGAAGCAGTAATAAAAAAACTCCTGGCACACAAAAGCCCTGGACCAGATGGTTTCACAAGAGAATTCTACAAAGCATTTAAGGAAGAGCTAACTCCTATCCTTCACAGACTATTCCAAAAAACTCAAGAAGTTGAAAGACTCCAAACTCTTTCTATTAAGCCAGCATCATCCTAATCTCCCATCCAAGTACTAACCAGGCCCAACCCTACTTAGCTTCTGAGATCAGATGAGATTGGGTGCGTTCGAGGTGGTATGGCCGTAGACCTTATCTCAAAACCAGATGAAAACACAACAAAGAAAGAAATCTGTAGACCAATATCTCTGATGAACATAGGTGCTGAAACCATCAACAAAATATTGGCAAACCACATCCAACAATACATTAAAAAGATCATACACCATGATGAAGTGGGATTCATCCCAGGGATGCAAGGATGGTACAATATTTGCAAATCAATAAACATAATACATCACATGAACAAAAGCAAAGACAAAAATTACATGATCATATTAAGAGATGTGGAAAAACCTTTTGATGAGGTAAAGCACCCATTTATGATAAAAACACCTAGGAAAGTGGGAATAGAGGGAGCATTTTCCCAACATAATAGAGACCATACATGACAGACCCATAGCCAACATCATACTCAATGGGCAAAAACTAAAATTTTTCCCACTAAAATTGGGAACCAAACAAGGATGTCCACTTTCACCTCTTCTATTCAACATAGTTTTGGAAGTCATAGCCACAGCAATCAGACAAGAAAACGAAATAAAAGGCATCTGAATTGGAAAGGCGAAAACAACACTGTCATTGTTTGCAGATGACATGATGGTGTACATAAAATATCCTACAGAATCCACCAAAAAAATGCTCAACCTCAAAGATGAATTTGGCAAAGAGTGGGATACAAATTCAATATTCAGAAACCAAAGGCATTTTTGTATACCAACAATGAAACAGCAGAAGCCAAAATCAGGGGAAAAATCCCATTTAATATAGCAACAAGAATAATAAAATACCCAGGAATAAACCTAACCAAGGAGGTAAAAGACCTATACTTAGAAAACTACACAATACTGAAGAAAGAAATTAAGGAAGACACAAACAAATGGAAACATATACCGTGTTCACGGATTGGAAGAATTAACATCATCAAAATGTTCATACTACACAAAACAATTTATAGATTCAATGCAATACCCATTAAAGTACCACTGGCATATTTAACAGATATAGAACAAACACTTCAAAAATTTATATGGAACCATAAATGATCCTGAATAGCTGCTGCAATTTTGAGAAAGAAGAGCTAAGTAGGAGGAATCACAATGCCCGATGTCAAGCTGATATCAAGCTGTATTACAGGGCCACCATAATCAAAACAGACTGGTATTAGTATAAGAACAGACACATAAGGTTCCAACCAATGGAACAGAATAGAGAGCCCAGAAATAAACCCAAATCCCTATGATCAATTAATATTTGACAAAGGAGGCAGCAGCATAAAATGAAGTAAAAATAACCTCTTCAACAAATGGTGTTGGGAGATCTGGACAGCTACATGCAAAAAATGAAACTCTGCACCAACTTACACCATAAGCAAAAATAAATTCAAGGTGGCTAAAACATTTATTTATTTATTTATTTATATTTTATTTATTTATCTTTATAGGGCAAGGGAAAGAGAGAGGGAGAGAAATATCAATGTATGGTTGCCTCTCGTGCATTCTCTGCTGAGAACTGGCCTGCAACCCAGGCATGTGCCCTGACTGGGAATCAAACCATGAGCCTTTGGTTTGCAGGCCTGTGCTTAATCCACTGAGCTACACCAGCCAGGGCTAAAAGATTTAAATATAAGTTGTGACACAATTGAAGTCCTAGAGGATAATATAGGTAGAACAACCCCAGGTATTCCATGTAACAATATTTTTACTGTTATGTCCCCTAGAGAAAGGGCCATAAAGGAAAGAATAAGCAAATGGGATCTCATCAAAATAAAAAGCTTCTGCACAGCTAAAAAAACAGTATTGAGATAAAAAGAAAACCAACTGTATGGGAAAACATATTTGCCAATGACATCTCAGACAAGGGTTTGATCTCCAAAATGTATAAAGAACTCATACAACTCCACTCTAAGAAGACAAGCAAGCCAATTAAATAATGGGCAAAGGACCTGAACAGACACTTCTCCAAGGAGAACATACAGAGGGTCCAGAGACATATGAAAAGATGCTCAGCAGCATTAGCCATGAGAGAGATGAAAATTAAAACCACAATGAGATACAACCTAACACAGGTCAGAATGGCCAGCATAAACAAAGTAACAAACAGCAAGTGTTAGAGAGGTTGTGGAGAAGAGGGAACCTTAGTGCATTGTTAGTGGAATTGCAGACTGCTGCAACCACTATGGAAAACAGTATGGAATTTCCTCAAAAAACTAAAAATGGAACTGCCTTTTGACCTAGCAACTCTGCTGCTAGGATTATATCCTAAGAGCTCTGAAACACCAAAAGAGTCCATGCACCCCAATGTTCATAGCAGCACAGTTTGCAATAGCCAAGTGCTGGAAGCAACCTAAATGCCCATCAGTAAATGAATGGATCAAAAAACTATAGTACGTTTACACATGGAATTCTATGCAGCAGAAAGAAAGAAGGTGTTCCTACTCTTTGGGACAGCATGTTTGGAACTGGGAGCATTATGCTGAGTGAAATAAGCCGGGCAGTGAAAGACAAAGACCATATAATCTCACCTTTAACAGGAACCTAAACAACAAAACAAACAAGCAAGCAAAATATAAACAAAGACCCTGGAAAAGAGAACATGCTGACAGTGACCAGATGGGAAAGGGGAAGAAATTTTAGGGGAAAAGGGTGAAGGGTTTGCAGGAACAATTATAAAATACACATGAACAGTAACAAGAGGAGCTGGAAAGAGGGGAGAGAGAGGGAGAGAGCTGGAGTTGTGGGGAGGGGTGGGGGGAAAAGGCAGAAAACTGTACCTGAACAATAATAAAAAATGTTTAAAAGAAGAAAATATTAAATAAAAAATCAATAAAATACATATTTATTTAACCAGCTAAATGTTAATAGTAGTTATCTCTTCATGTCAAAGTTATAAAAATTTGTTTCTGTTTCCTGTTTTTAATGTTTTTATTATGAACTGTATAATACTTGTGTTATTAAAAATTCACAAAAATAAATCATCCAAAAAGTGGGTGATCAGCTACAGTTCTTCAGGCAGGTAAGCTACTACTCCCTGTCTATAAATATAGTGTGTTCCTCATGGTGTGTCCTTTTTTTTAGGTTGTACCACCCATTTATCTGACATACATTTATGGAGCACCTATGTTAGGTCAAACTCGGTATTAGGCTGTCCCTGTACCATAGGGTTGTTGACACCCCTTCACCACCATTGTATACATCTTTATGAACAGAGGGGAGACTTTTACACATCACTTAATTCCCTTTTTCTTGATTATATTTCTAAAGTGGAAAGTGTTTTTATTAACCCCATCCCAGTGCTTTTCATTTTTTGAAAGTGTATTTATTTAATTTATTTATTCCTATAGACCTGTTATTTGGTAGTCAAATCAAAGTTCTCGTTTGCAATAGTTTTTGTCTGAGGTCTCCTCAGTGTGTTGCTAGACTGTGCCTGGCCCAGCTTCTCAAGTCAGAGCTGCTACATTTACCTTGTTTTCCACCTTGCAAAACTGACAGAGGTGGGAATATAAGGACAACCTACTGAAAGGCTTTCAGATAGAGCAGTAGCTAAAGAAAGGGCAGTGAGTGATTTGCTATCTCCTTTTTGAAGTGCCTTGTTTAATGCAGGTCCCTCAGAGGCTACTGTGTTAGCTGACACAGAGTAGGTATTCAATAAATCCTTGAGTGAGTGATTTGCAGAGAGGCCAGATATTAGCACACTTGTTTCTAATCTCACTGAAAGCACCCAAGATTGGAATGCTTTCTCTGGGTTTCTCCAGGCACCAACTCATGTGCTTGTGAAAATTTGGGACAAAATTTGGGAAGCATATTGTGTATGTAATGACTTTGACAAGTGAGAGCATGCTATGCCAAAATGAGACACGAGAAGGCACATGAATAATCCATGTTGCATTGCAAAGACTGCAAAAGCACCCATGGACAATTACTCTTGTCCCTGCTTAACATGCAGGCCTATAATTGGAAACCTAGATAAGATATTACACTCTCTATATTGAAATCGCTATGTCATTTTGCTCCTCTGCCCCTGAGTGAGATGAGTTTCAGTGGTGTGCTTCAACTGCTTTATTCAACACCAGCAGGCAGCCAATGTTAATGATCTTTACTCTCCTGGTAGTTGGGAAGGAGTTTTCATCCTCCTGGGGGCAGTGGTTGTGATGGCCGGGTAAGTGTTGCCACATGGTATCCGTCTGCATCACTAACTTCTAGGAGGAAAGAGCAGTTTCTACCTTTCTCCTTTTCCAGTTATCAAAAGTTTTCAGTCTGACTTAATACCCAATGATCCCAAATTAGGCAAATATGCTTCTGTGTTTCCTTTACCCCAGGGTTGACTTCCTCTCTATAAAAAAGTGGGAGTTTTGCAGAAGAGACAGAGATGATTTTTTATAAAAAGTAGATGGGGTTTTCTCTGTCTATAGGTAGAAAAGTCTAGTTTTATAATCTATTTTACTTCAGTTCCAGGAATATCTCATTCTTATCCAGGAAAATATGTCAGAAAAAACCCAAGACCCAGACAACTCTGTTGTATATGAAGTACATAACCCATTTCCCAAATGAGCCAATAAAAAGGAACTTTAACATGAAAGCAGGACATTTTGGAAGGTGAAGAGGAGCAGAAAACTTTTTCTCTGTGGTGTCTGTGATCACAATTACTAGATGGTAACTTCAGAGGAAGAAAAATGATCCTTTGACCTTTAAGACAGTCCATAAACTTTTACAAGCAAGCAACCAGGGAGTATCCTATACTATCATTTAGTTTTTAATTAATACCAAAGTACAATTGCAT
This sequence comes from Sturnira hondurensis, assembly GCF_014824575.4. Classification (NCBI taxonomy): domain Eukaryota; kingdom Metazoa; phylum Chordata; class Mammalia; order Chiroptera; family Phyllostomidae; genus Sturnira; species Sturnira hondurensis. The sequence goes on from NW_028084643.1 coordinate 2,232,613, forward strand.
TTCAGAACATCCCTTGCTAGATCTACATTACCAATAAGAAAGTTCACCTGGTTGGATGTTATTGCAAAGAATTCCTGGGAAATGAATAAAAGATACAGGGTGTCCATGGTCTTTTCAAGGGGCAGAGGTGGGGAAGGAAGGACAACAATAGAAAAGAATCTCAATGAACAACAAAGGAAGTGCTGAATGGAAGCTGAATGGTATATGTATGATAGAAGCCTCCTTTTGATATGATTGTAAGGTTTTGCTCTATTTAGAACAGATTGAGAGTTGAGGGGCAGCATAGAGGAGTGGAAAAAGGATGGATTCTAGAACATGATAAAATAGACTCAACTTTATGGCTTTTGGGAAGACTGATGAGCCTGTTTCTGTAAAATCCCAGGTACATGGTAGGTACCTGGGAATCAGTAGCTGTTGTTGACTCTAGTTTCTTTATTTAAATTTCTGAAAGGACCATACAGACTGGACTGAGTAACAATACATTTTTTTAAAGAAAATGAATGTTTAAGGATACAATTCCCATCATGATCACTACAGAGGATCTTCCCTTGACCCTTCTCTGATATCCTGAATGAGAGTGGGGAGAAAGTAGGTAGGTTATTTCCACTTTGCAAACTATTTTCTTGGCATTTCATGACAGGTTCTGGAATGTTTAGTGGAGAGAAGTAGGCAGAAGGAAAGGAGAAGGAGGTGGAGAAGAAGAATGAGTGGGAGAGGAAGGAGTTATGGTAGCAGCGAAACAGTTTAAATCTCTATTTTAAAACCTAGTTTATTATTCTGAAAAGATCAAAAGGAATTATATTGTAATGATAACTGATTGCTGTTGAAAGATGGGAACATAATTTTTTTTTTCAGCCTCTCTGTATTTTCCAAGTTTTCTACAATAAGCCAGGATATATTATTTCTATATTTAGGAATAATAAAATGAAATGACCTTCTGTTAACTACTTCAGTGTCATATATCTTGTTCTGGACTTTTGAAAAAGTAATGTGTGAGAAGCTTAGCTAAACGGTCAGGTGCACACAATGTGAGGGGTTTAGATATTCAAGCAACAACCTCAGAAATTGCCAGTCAAGATAGGCCAGGACTCTTGACCCATTTATTGTTCACAAATGGCAAAGAACTGAGTGTTTCCTGTGAGGGAATCTAGCTTAGTAAACACAAATATTATCTTCAAAAAGAAAATGGTTTTACAAGAAGGGTCTGAGTTTCTCCCTGACTTTCCTCTAATTTTTGGAACTTTATACTCCTATGTGTCCTCTGACACAGCATTTTGGTTCACTGGCAACCTCATGAGTAAATCAGATGAATGCCGGCTTATCACACTGAAGCTGGCATTCTGATTCTGCACTATTTGCAAATCCAATAGCAAGATCTATAGGGGAATGTGTGGGAATCTTGAGCAAATTTTAATTTAGGCACTTAATTTCTTCATACAGACAATATGGGTCTCTAATTCATATTCACTGGATTTTAGATCCAGCAAATGGTCTTAACAAAGATATCAGTCAGCCAATCTGCCTACTGAAAATGGTACTGTTGACTTGGAATGTGAGCCAATTTTGAATAATAAGGAAATAGAGCCATCTTTTTTCCTTGAACATGGAATCTGTATAATGCTTTTCTCAGTGGATGGGGTAGAAGACGTAGTCCAAAGAGAACTTAAGGATTTGATGGAAGCATCAAACGAGGGGCAGATATTTCAGAAAGAAGTTCATTGATGCTTTTGTATAAAAGAGAAAGAACTTTAAGAGGTTAAAATTTTTTAGAAATGATAACATACTCTGCAGATGATGTGAGCAATCTAAAGGCTTGGCTCTTTAAGGATTTTGGTGATACAGAATAAAAAATCTTATCCAACTTCCCGCAAATTAGTAACAACTATGCCTGAGTCTGGAAAAAAATGAAATAAAGAGTGGATTTTTGCTAGTTGTTGATATGCCTTTTCATTTTATGTTTACCTATTTCTATTGACTTCTATAACTTGCCTTCCTAATATTATATATTGTCTCTTATGGTTATGGTAAATAAAGATAATATAGCAGTTCGATTAATATGTAGATACCAACTGCTATAGACTGTTTTACATCCCCCCAAATTCATATGTTGAAGCTCTTACTACTAATGCAATAGTATTTGGAGATAGGTCTTACAGGAAGAAATTAAGATTAAATGAGGTCATAGGGGTAGAGTTCTAATCTGATAGGACTGCTAGGCCTTATAAAGAGAGAGAAAGAGATACCTTCCTTTCCTTGTGTGCATGCACCAAGGAAAGGCTGTGTGAAGACACAGTGAGCAAGTAGCTGTCTCAGCCCAAGGAGAGAGCTCTCACCATACACTGATCCTGCTGACATGGTGACTTTGGACTTCCCAGGCTCCAGGAATGTGACAGATTTCTGATGTTTAAGCCACTCAGTCTATAGTATGGTATGGCAGCCCAAGCTAAGATATAAATCATGTTTTGTTTTTTTTTAAATTAAAGTTTCTGTAAATTACCATGACAAAACCTGGGACAGAGATTTTTTTTAAAGTCAAGCTCAATTATCTTTGTCTCATTTCTTAAATTTCCTAACTGGCAGAAACAATACCTCCTGATTATTTCTCATTGCTTGTAAAGAATATTTTCACAGAAAAAATGAAAGAAGTTATATTACCGTATACCTGGGGTGGCCTATTTCTTTACATCCATATGTTTGCATAATTTCATGGTCAGCCTTGAATGCAGATCCCTCAGAATGAGCTCTTCTTGGTTCCTTTCAATTCTAAACCTTGAACAGTTTCATTTTATTGTTTTCCAAGGATATATAATAAATAATCGAGCTATGCCAATGAATGTAGAAGAAGGCTAAGCTTCTTGTATATTATATGATTAATAATGCAACACTATTAATGAGACATTGAAAAGATGAAGAGAAGAAATGATGTTTTAGAACATTCAAAACTATATACAATTTTTTAAGAAAGTATTTTATTTTTGTGTCACAATAGATGAAATTCATAACCTTGTTTTTTGATAAGACAATTCAAACATACAAATCAATTACAATGTGCTTCTTAACTCCCTCCCTCCCACCCCTCTATTTTAAACCAACTGAGAGTTTTGAAGGACACCAAGACAATAGGGCTTAGCTAAAAAATATGACAATTAAAAATGGCCCTCTAAGAAAATAACGACAATAGTTGTTAAAAAGAATTTGTCCTTTTAGCAAAACAGACTGCATGAAGAATCATCATGACATGAGGAGGATTATAGATAGCTTCCTCTGCAGTAAAAGGGCAAGGAGATGTATGTTAAAACAATGGTACAGAAAGCTGGGGAGTCAGACTAAAAACAACAGAAAGCCCTAGGCATTAAATTTCCCCAATAAAATACATCCCCTTGATGATATCTATTCAAACTATTGTTTCATATTGAAATAATAACTGTTTCCCAACCCTCAGCACCTGAAAGTGAATTATTTTATTATTTTTTGTTAAAATTAACTTAATATTGTTCTAAGCCAACATTTCTTAAAGAGAAAGGGAGGAGGGTGGAGATGAATTTTGTAGATTTCATGTAGAAATCAATAGTAAAGATAAACCAAGCCAATTGATAGTCAATGCCATTTTAAATGCTAGGTGTAAAGGGAGTAGACATATCTCCATAGACTAGGGACTCCCAGGGGGAGAAGGGTTCATACTCAATGACTTCATCCAGCCACTCTAGATACTGTAGCACCTTTGTAATAGGCCCCCAATTCTACATTCCATTCCCTCATGCTTTTGCAGTAAGCCTCACAGCACCCTTGTGAGGTAGGTAGTGTTATGGTCATTTTGAGAGACAGGGATGCAGGGATGTTAAGTAGCTTGTCCATAAAGAAACATGAATCCAGTGACAGAGCCATATAGACTCTTACTCCAGATCCTTAACTATTAACTATTCTGACTCCCTGAGAGTAGATCATTAACACAGGTAGGTCTTAAAGCCAGATTAGTGCCTGGCCAGTGGGACACTTAAGGCCCTTGTCTAAACCACATGATTTGGATGATAGAATGATAAACAGATTGTGACCAACATGGAAGCCAAAGAAGTTAATCTGGAGAAAGGCAGGATTAAAGTTTGTATCACAATTTGATAATTACTTTATCTATTGCTGTGCTATTCAGTTATTATGGTAACTGATACTCCGTAGATGTTGTGTGATCAAATAAATGAGTGCATGAATGATGAGTGAATGAAAAAAGATGTGCTTGGATAAGTGGACAATTAAATTTTCTTCATATTTTAAAACAAAGCTGGATAAATCTGATTTTCAATTTCTAATCAAAGGTAAGAAGGAAAGAATTTAGATTTTTGAATTTTCTTTTTTTAAAGATTTTATTTATTTTTCTTTAAAGGGGAAGGGAAGGAGAGAAGGAGAGAAATATGAGTGTATGGTTGCCTCTTGTGTGTCCCCTGCTGGGAACTGTCCTGCAACCCAGGCATGCACCCTGACTGGGAATCAAACTGTGTTTGTTTGGTTCCCAGGCCCACGCTCAATCCACTGAGCTACACCAGCCAGGGCAAGATTTTTGAATTTTCCATATGCATATGTTTGAGCTAATACTTGCAGCATGTGTTTGAGCTAATACTTGCAGCATTAAAGATAAATACTAGAGACAGTGCCACATACATAAACAACATCCATTTTCTTCAAAATGAAATTCTCTTGTATGTACCTATTTTCTCATTGCCATTCTTTGGAAAAGTGTGGGCTTTCAAGTTCTTATCAAATGTTTATTTGAAAATACATTGAACTAAAACAATGAACTACTCTTCTGTTGACTCACCAACCAGGATATATTTTGAGTTACTTTCCATTTCTGTGAATCAATTTCTTTCTACTAAAGACTCAGGACAGAAAACAGCTACCATATATTGAAACCAGTCCCATATTAACACCAGCAAATTTCTTATTGAGTGCCATAGAAGGCTCTCGAGACCAGTAAAGTAGAGGCAGTCGGATTCTTCAGGTGTCGCTAAAACAGAAGAGCTTACGTAAATCAAGATGGTGGAGCTGACTTGTAATCTCTCTGCATCACACGTTTGTTCTGTGCTTAATGAATTAAATCCCAATATGATGTTCAATTGATAGACAGTGAGGCTTAAAGAAACTCTAGATACCATGGTATGGATTTGTATGTGTATTTAAAGTCTTTATCTAACTTTTGTGCTAGCCCGGGATGCATCTAATAGATGTGACCTATTATTCTTTTGTACATCCAGATAATAGCTCATGGCTAGAGAAATAGATTAAATATAGTGAATTGCTTCTGTGTTATGTATGGCACTAGCATGCTTGATCAATTGTGGTTAAGAATACAACTAGTAATGCTGTGTTTAGAAAGGGCTCATATAGGTGTTACCTCTGTGGGATCTGGTAAATGAATTTATCTCCCAGTGTGACAGTGAACAAAATTACTCAATATATATCTAATTTCTACAATCCCATATAAAATTTAGGTCTTCCAAGCAAGGAGGTAACATACCTAGTAGTACGTTATTTTTTACGGAGACTCTCCTTGGGTTTTCATCTCTCAGACCCTGACTTCTTGGTGATTACGTTCTGATATAGGTTTCCTTAATAGAGGATGAACAGAATAGTGAGAATCTGTTGATAAACCATATATTTTCCACCTGCCTTTTCACTTCTGTTATCTTTCTTCAGATGGTTCTTAGTAATATGCATTTATATGTGTGGGGGGCATTAAAACGTGTACTGCTTAGAGAGGTTTATTTACTTACCCTGACATTCTGATTTACCCAGTTTAGAGCATTATGGAAAGAAACAATCTCCATAGCTATACCAAGGAGTTTCATTTTCAATTCAATTTTCTGATAAAGAATTATAATTTTGCATTTGGTTGTTGTTAAGAGTTGATGAAAGGCACCAGAGTGAAAGGTCCTAGAAGCCAATGTCTTCCGGTTTTCCACCATTCAGTGGTAGAACTACTAGGTGAATTCCCCCCAGCAATCCCATTAAGGTTTCTCTATTTCCTCCTTAGTTTGACCTTCATCCACATTAATCTCCATGTCTTGAATTTTAGGGCTGACAATGAGATAATTAGGAAAGAATAGGTTCTCTAATAAATGTATCTGCATTAAAAAAGTAGGTAGGAACTCACAACTTTTATTTTGACTACATCAAATGACACAGAAGCATTAACAGGCAGCTAGCTGGAGCAGTATGCTTGTGACCAAGGAAAATAAGAGGGAAAACAAAACAAAACAAAACCCCAAAACACAAAACTATAATGGGCTTCCAAACACATGAAGCAGCACATGGCCAGAATGTCGTTGGGAGTACAGAGCCAGAAGTGAGGCTGCTGAGTTAAATGTAAGTTTAGTTGCATTTGAAAATTTGGTTTCCCTATATGATATTTTTACCATTATTTTAGAACAAGTCCTGAAGTGCTGGAATCATATTCTCCTTGTTCAGTGAGTTCACCAGACAATGTAGCTTGTGATATACCTGTTGGCCTAGGGGTATATCCAATACGTTCAAAACTATGTCCATGAAAATCTCCTTGTTTTAGTCATGCTAGTTTAGTAATATGAGACAACAGCCTATTGTCAAAGACATGACTCTTCCTCAGGCAGCTTTGACATTACAAAGAAGTCTTCAAAGAGAAGGAAATGTCTCCTTGGCTGGCAAGCTCTTCATTTTGCAATTAACAAAGAGTTAAAGGGAAATTTTGTGAATTTCTTGCTAATGGTCTCAGCATTTTGGTATTTGGTACTGCTGGGAGGTGAATTCAGAGCTTGATTATCATTTACAATATGGCTCCCACGTACCTTTTCTGTCAGCTTTGTGCTTTCTTCTCCACTACTCCCTGGTCACTTACTGGAAGGTATCTAATATGGGAAGGGGTGTGTGTGTGTAAATGATACCATAGGATGAGCACTAACTCAGCTCATCTCCCTAAAGCCTATTCTTTTAAGTACCAAAGGTAAGGAGAAAGCACTTTCACTCTCAACAAAAAGATTGTACAAATGTAGTTTTCACATTTTAATTTCTCCTTTTACATACTAGATAGTCTTCTGTTTCCCTTGCTACCAATTTGCCTGGAAATGAGATTAAAAGATTTCTCTCTCTCTTTTTTTGTGCTTCCTATTTTACACAGTCTTGAGTCATTGATAGTTGTCTGAGTGAAAACTAACTCAGAGAGAAAAAGTAGGTGATGGTATTGTATGTATGGCTTGTTGAACTTTTTAGTTCAAATTTATTTTATATCTAAAGTCATATCTAAAGTTATCATTGGTTCATGTAACCAAGTCAATTTGAGATAATTTGCAAGTGTCAAAGGACTTATCTTCACTAAAGTAGAATTTCTTTACAGTGTGGTTGACAGTACATGGATTTAGACATCCAGCAGGTCATACCATGGCCCCTTGGAGATTTGATGTAGAAGAACCGGATAGCCTGGCCTCTAATCCCTCTCTGAGTGGTCTCTACCCACCACGCTTTAGAATCAGATTCCACTGGACCTGCTTCTCCTCTGACTAGAGATTATTTGTAGGTTATTTGATCTAATAATAATGCTAACAATATTTAAATAAACTCATGTTTCCTGTAAGGCTTATATAACCCACCTCTATCAATAAGGAATTATTCTCTGTGTGACTCCAATTGTCTTTTATTTTGCTTCATGTCTTAATTATACCCCAATGAATTTAACTGAGATTTTAGATGCTTAAGCCCTTTGTTCTCTTAACTTACTTTACATGTTAATAAGAACTTACTTTTTACATATTAAAAACATGCCCACAACAATAAATCAATAATAATATTCAATGAGACACAAACCTAAATTCTTATACTCTTGTCATTAGCACTAATTTTTTTAGAACAAAAACAAGGTAACAGGCATTAAAAAAGAAAAGTTTGTAGGTTGTTGGTTTAGTAGCTTTCAGTCATGGGATGTACCCAGAATAGATTTTAGTAAAAGACATTAAAGAAAAACATAAACACACATTCTGTTCTTTTCCCCTTCCTTCTCAAGTTTTTCAACTTTTAAAACAGTTACATTTTAAACACATAAAAAACCAAACCCTGCCCCCCACATATTTATATATGTATATATAAACAATAGCTTTTTAATTAATTGTGATTTAGGGTATTCCACACCAAATGGAAAACAGAAAAAGACAATTGACTGAAGTATCAAACAACCCCTATTTGTGTGGTGTACTTAATTTTATAACTGGGGAGGAAAGAGCATGTTTTCTTACTAGTAGTCTCTAAAGAATGTTTATCCATGACTCAGTTTCCAGATATGTCCATGAATTTGTGTGTTGCTGGACACGTGTTGTCAACATTGGAAAAATTTTTTGTAAACCTAATTAATCTCTTGTTTAATTATTATTTATTAATTATGTGGGATTGTAAATTGATTTGGGATATTAATTATGTGGGATTGAGAATACTGATTATATTGGAGAGTAAAAATATTAAAGCAATTTAGAATAGGAGGTGTGCAATAAATGAAAAAAGTTTACATTGCAGCAAAATGTCTACTTTTTTTGGCCCTCATGAATAGGCACAAATCTTTGACTAACCCACTTTCAATATGGAAAGATATCTTTTGAACTTTATTGGAATATAGTTAAACAATTTAATAGAATGTAAATTTGTATTTTGTTGTCTTCTAATGGCTATTTTGCATATTAAAATTAAAGACTTCCTTAAAATATGCAGGACTCTCTTGATTATGCCAACTCTTCTCTCATTCTGCTAAGGACTATAAATAAAGCTTCTATTTAAGGTTGGCATTATATTAACCCACCTGCTTCTAGAAGAGAGAAAATCAGAATCACTTAACTTGCAGATTGCTGTCAGAGTGTGATTATGTGAATAGTAAGTCTAAACTTTTAAAGTGTTATTTAAGATAGGCTGGAGCATTTTTTTAAAAAGCTATTTCCAATTTAACAATTACCCAAGAATTTCTGAGTACCAGTGAAAGAAGACACCTCTGGAGAGAGCATCCATTGATGAGGTATGACAGCAGCTGGAATGGGACAGTGGTAAGGCAGAGTGAAGGATCATTTCAATTGTGATATCAAGAAAGGAAGCAGGGATATGGGGGGATACCAAAGCTTTCCATTCTCTGTGGGCTGTCTCAGGGCAGTGGTAGTCTCTGCTTTTTATCTCCTCCTATTCAGGATGTTCTCCATGGAGATGGTGGCAGGAAGGCAGAAGAGGTATTAAAGAATGTGGCAAACTGGAAAAGGGCAGTCTGGGGCACATGCAAGTTTCTTTTGATCAGATTCCCATATTTTGAAAGAGGAACATCAGCTTCAGACCTGCTTAAGAAGAATAAAACTTTTACAAACTTCTTAATCCTTCCTCCCTTCCTTCCTCCCTCCCTCCCTTCCTCCCTCCCTCCCTCCCTTCCTTCCTTCCTTCCTCCCCCACCTCCTCTCTCAGCTGAAAATATTTTATTCTGGGCAATTTGTTGAAAAACTTACACGAAATAAGTTTTCATTCTCTAAAATTTGGGGGGGAACACTTGCAGCTACATTCGCTGCTGCTCCCAAAACAGACAAAACAATTTCAGATTTGAAAACCTATTATTGCTAATTTAAAGTATAATTTACTTGGCTAACACCTTGCAAGTCTACACTTATGGTCCCTAGACCAAGATTTTCTTAGGTAACCTGGCTAAATGTTACGATATGTGAGCTATCATTTTGATTTTGTGGACTTGGGTTGTGAAGGTGTTCTTTCCCTGCTGTCCTACATTTGCTGGAATGAGAAGAAGTCGCTCCTGGGAATGGCTTTTGAAGGAGTTAAGGGAAGAGTAACTGGGAGATTCATATCAAGTGTGCCATAGGACCAAGTAGCACCCTCTGAATTGCAGAAGATGCAGATTCTAAAATCGACAAGTCAGATAATATTTCACTCTTCAAGGCTTTCCATACAGAAAGGCAGAATAGCTCCAAAACTCCTTGATCAGAAAATATTCAAGGTTTTATCCGAAAGAATGGAACTTCCAAAGCCAATGTTGCAAAGTCAATGGAAATAACCAGGCACATGATATACTAGTGTAATCAGGTGTTCTAGGATCTTCCTTAATCCCAATAGTAGAGAGGATAAATATTTGCCCAATTACTGAGTAGAATGAATGGCTTTGGCTCCAAAGGTTTTATTTCTAATTTCACATGCCACAAGTCCATGTGGAATAGCTCATGTGAGCTATGTAAAGCTGAGCAGGAATAGTGAATTGGTATAAAAGAGACACTATGGGAGTTAAAGAAAAGCAAAATCTATGATTTTTCTTCAGTTGGAATATAACTATAAAAATTAGTAATAAAGCTCTGGCTGATGTGACTCAGTGGACTGAGCGCCAGCCTGTGAACCAAGTGGGTGCTGGTTCGATCCCCAATCAGGGCAAATGCCTGGGTTATAGGCCAGGTCCCCAGCAGAGGGCTCAAGAGAGGCAGCCACACATTGATGTTTCTCTCCCTCTCTCCCTCCCTTCCCCTCTGTCTAAAAATAAAGAAAATATACAGTCTTTTAAAAAATTAGTAATAAAGGAGATATAATTAAAATAGATCCACATATCTCCCTCTAACCTTTATTTAAACTCTTGATACATCTTTTCATCAGGTCTTAGCCTTCTAAGCTGAAAATAATGTATTTTTTCTTTCCTAGAAGGCCTGAAGACATATTCTTGATGTTGAATAGCTTCTGTGCACAGTTCCTGAAGTTAAAAACAAATGTCTTGACATACAGATGAAGGGATACCCTCAAACGGTAAGTTAATTTACATGGTGCTATACTCTATTTTTCTTGTCCAAGATCACATCTTTTCTTTGTACCTTTTATACAGAAATATGTTTGTTCCTACTTGAATCTTGGAAAATGACAAAATTCAGGCTTCAATGCATGTGTGATTTGAATAATCCCTTTAAAAATGTCATAGGAGGTTATAATTCTGGGCTCCTCTCAGAACTGAAGAGAACAGAATATTTGACAGAACAATGAAAAAATAGTCCACCTTACACATTACGGAGCAAATTCTGAATGTCTTTGTACTGTGGGGGAATTGTTGGTGATGAGCAAAATTTCTGGAAACTTGAACAAAAACAGAGTTCTGACAAATGTCTTCAGGAACTAGAAAGTACAAATTTTGGCAACACTTAGTTTACATTTTCAAACATTGAGAATATTTGGAAAACTCATAATTAGAAACACAGTGGAAATGAAAGTAGTTTTAAAAAGTGAGTAACATGAGAATTTGCAAAAGGAGAAATTTCTTGCCGGGAACACATTAGCCTAAATCATTTGGTGAGTTATCAAACTCTAATAACATATGTCTCAGACATTTGGGAGCAGAAATCCCTTGTTTCAGACCATCAGGGATCTCATTCAGGGAGTTTTTCCTTTTGGAGATTTAATGTCTAGAGAGAATAAATACTTTTCTGAAAATGCTTATATATACAGAGACAAAGAACTGGTCAACCAAGAGCTAAATGCTGAGTGAAACATTGTGTTTTTTCCTAGGAGAAAAATTCTCTGGGAAGGTGATGACTCAGAGATGACTGCTAGAGGGGAAATCTGGCTCATGTGCTTGTCTAAGCTGTTTGTTTCTACCATAGTCTAGTTTAATCTAACAAAGAGGAAACCTGAAGTCCTAAGGAAAAATTCCTTCTGTGAAGATGGATACTAACTAGAGCTCCAGCATTATAGTCATTGGAACCCAAGGTCAGAGCATTGCAGATATATAAAGGAACTTAAGATCTGTACCAATAGTGAGAAAGTAGAAAATGAAGTGGCCATTCAATTACCTATGGTGTTTCAGGCAGAAAGCTTCTCCTAGAAATATCTGGCCAGTATATTTTTATAATCAGGTCAGTTATAAAGAAAATTATGTTTTTCATAATCTACTGGAGCCCAATTCAAATGTGTAATTTTACTTTTATTAGAAACCCTGGGTTTAAGAATATTTCAGAAGAGTACAACTTTAGTCTAATGTTATCCAAACTGGGTTCTGCAAAACTCATTTTTCAACATGAAAAGAAGTGCTTCATGCTCAGAGAAGTTAGAGACAAACTTCAAACCCCAAGACAAACAATATTAAACAGAATTCTTGTTTGCAGGAATTTTCAGAGTATTTATTAGGCTCATATAGATTTTGTGACTTCCAAGAAATGGTTACAGAATGTGGCATTATTCCAACTTATTAGTCTATGGGACTCTTTCTTGGAAGAATGTTTATTAATATTTTAAGTAAATATTTTTTCCATGGATCAAAGTATGGAAACACCTGAGAGAGTGTATCTCTTCTTCCAATGGAATAGTTACTTATTTTAACTAAATCTTTTCATGGATGGGTTAACTTTGATCTAATTTTATAAGCTATTTTTAGATAATTTTGACAGAAAACAGCAGTTAAATTACAAAGCCCTTTTAACTGCTCAATGTTGATTTCCCCTCTCTCCTCTCTCTCTCCCCCTCTCTCCCTTCTCTATTTTGTTGTAGTTGAACAATTAGTTAAGTACTTGCTTCACATGATATTGCGAAATTATGATCAAGTATTTCCTATTCAGTTTTGGAGACTATCTCTCTACTTTAAGTTTGTTCTTTTCTTTCTTTCTTTCTTTTTTAATTTGAAAGACCCATTTCTTTTGCACACAATGTGAAATTTTTTGTAGAATTTACAACAGATCTTGATTTGTGTTCTTACACATGAATTTGGTAATTGCCATAAGTGGGGAATTAATTTTTAAAAGATCTATGATAATCATCAGGAAAGTCAAATTAAAAATGACTCAAAGAGCAATTCTTCAGTCTTTATGTCATTTCCCCACCCTTTATTAAGAGAGAAATGGGCTTAACCATGCTGCTATCCAATTGGCAAAACAATTTCTGGACCTGTCACTTTTTTGGGGGGGATTTAATTTTGTTCGAATTGTTCAAAATGTTAAATATTAAAACAAATGCCAGTTTTTGGAAAGTCAGCCCCCCAATCTGATACGCCAAGGAAAAAAGCTTGTATACCAGCTTATATGATGTCCAAAAGGAAGCTCATTTTCAGATCCCTGTCAAAATGCATAAAGTGTAGAGATTTCCTCTCTGTTCTATGCTGATTAAATATATCACATTTCATGAATACACCCTATCTTTAATGCTTTCTCAGATCATATGAATATATGGTTTGAAAACCCATTTACTCAACATTTAACCAAATAGAATTATATCTTCTCTAAACCAAATCACTGGTGGCAATGGCATGATGCCATTAAAAAAACTATAATATTTTAACTTTGACTACCAGTTATTAATGCAAATTGATTTGGGCAACATTCTTGAGTTAAAGGGGTAAAGGTGTCAGTACAATTTAACATATTTATAGGGGCATTATCTTAGTTTTTCCTCATTAGAGGAAAAAATGGTAAGTGCTTTTTAATCTACCTTGTTTCTCCTCACTTCTTTACAAAGAAGACAGATTTCTCTTGGTCTACAGATAATAATTTTCAAAATAAAATCCTATTTTCTGGTTAGTCAGGATGCAGGGAGAAACACTGAAGTTGCCTGTTCAAGGTAATACTTGGTCTGTAGCATTTGAATAGTCTATTCAATAGACAGTATAAGAATGGCTAGATGTTTCCTTTGACTGACAATCCAGCCTTCAGACAGCTATCATGTTTTAGGCAGATTCTTAGTCACATTAACATCATGTGACACATGGATCACCCTGGTTTGTGTTGGCATCTGAGAAGAACTTATCCAGAGAGCTTTTGAACATCTGAATTCTGGATCTAAGCTATGAGATAAATATTACCCCATGAGTATACTATATAACAATTATATACTTTTTCATTTTCCATTAACCCATGTGTAGCAACCGATGGGAGTAAAATCAAGTTGTCATTAAGTGGATTATTTTCATTCTTACCACCTACCTTGTGTTTTTCAGGTACAACTAGTAGCCTATCACCTTCAGGAGAAACCAAGGGCTTTGTTACAGTAAACTGGTCCAGTGTGATATCACAAGTATAAAAATATTCCATTCTGTATCAAAACTAGGCACATGCCTTTATTTAAAGTAACAGGAGTTAACAGAGGTGAACAGTTTTGCCTTGGGTCTTGTTTCTTGACATCCTACATGAGACAAGCACATCTTTCAATGTATCTCCGCCCACAACTCTGGGGATCTAGTTCCAGGATTATCTGTATGTAAAGGAAGGTGAAATCACACTTGAATTTATAGTGGTGAGTAACTAAAAGCACAACCTCTCATTCATATTGCTTTAAAACATATACAGCATATATGTTTCAAAAAATGGAAGAGTAAAGAATATACTGATTTCTTTGTGGTGTTGAACCAACAACATGGTATGATGCAAGGATTTAATAAATGATAATCATAGATACAAATTTTTCTGTAGAGTATATTTTAGACAAATGTGTCTTTTAATATGTAAATCCTACATTGTAGGTTGCTCCTTTTAATTTTTTCTTTTGTTTCTGCAGTGGTAGAAAATATTGAATAACCATCCATGAGCATGAGCCAAAGGTTCAGGTTCATTACTGAGATCCCCAGAATGCCAATATTTGCAAAGCAAACAATTAGTATCCCACTGTGTGAAGGGCTTTGACACATGCCTGCCTGCCTCTTGGTGGAGAGTCTCCATAAGAAGTCCTCCTGCTTCCATGGACCCTGCTTTGTCACAGGGGCAGCTACACTAAGCTGCCTTTTAACCTAGTAATTTACTGTGCCAGGTTGTCCTACTGGTTACTGACAATGACTCAGAAACAATAGTGTGAGTGGTAGACTTTCAAATCATTTTCATGTTGAACCTCCTGGTTCCAGTTACCTCCCCTTCCACAACAGCACCATTGTTTTTACGTGGCACATACTCAAGGTCAATGCTGTTTTTGTGCTTGCCTTTCCCTCGGCTCCATACAAAAAGGAGGAGAAAACAAAATAAAACCACTCCCAGGAATGTGAAACAGCCCATAGCTGTAGACACCAGTATTGTTTTAAGGTCCAGGGAAAAAGTATTGGCATTGGTGCCATTGGAAATGGTGTCATTGGAGTCGGTCATGTACATAGGGGTCCTGTTCGCATAAAGGAAGCGGTCTGAAGTGAATCCTTTCACAGTCAAGGAGGCTGTGAAGGTGTCATTCCCAGCAGCATTGCTAGCAATGCAAACATACATTCCACTGTCTTGATCCTGGGCAAAGCGGATTTCCAAGGTGCCATCACCCAACACAGTGGCTCTTCCATTGGACTTGGTCGAGATAAAACGCCTTCGAGGTGTCACCCAGGTGATCACAGGTTGAGGGTCTCCATCAGCATTACATTCTAGCTGGACTGTCTGCCCTTCTTCCACCAGCAGATGCTGTAACTTTTTTTCACGAATTTTGGGTTTTTTGCAGGTAAAATAGAAAGAAAGGGCAGTGCTGTGGAAATCCTTGAAGGACCGCTCACGAATGGTGTCTGGGCCAGCACACATGGGCTGCTGGCCACCAAACTGCAGCGTGGGATGCCGCTGCAGGATCCAGAGGAGTCGGCAGTCACAGGCCAGTGGGTTGTTATTAATGCTCAGGACCTCCAAAGCCCTAGGGGAGGAGAATGCATTCTCTTCCAAAGTTTCCAGTAGGTTCTGAGACACATTGAGCACACGAAGGAAGCGGAGCCCTTGGAAGGAGTGAGGCTCAATGGTACGGAGCTGGGCCCCCACTATATGAAGCTCCTGAAGGCGGATCAGGTCAGAGAACATCCCTGCTTCAATAGTGCTGATGGGATTGTAGGAGAGGTTAAGGTGGGTCAGATATATCAGGTGTTTGAAGGCAAGGAAGGGTACTGTGGACAGGTTGGTGTTGGTGATCGAGAGAGATGTGAGGTTGAGACCATAGAGGCTATTGGCAGGCATCATATCCAGTAAAGGCCAATAGTCAATCTCTAGGTATTTCAGGTGGAACAATCTTTTAAAGGCATACACAGGCATACTGTTGATATTGAGATGCTTCAGATGCAGGCTGATGAGGCTGCGAAGGTGGGAGAGAGCTTCTGTTGGTACTGCTGTTAGGTTGCATTTCTCCAGGGTGAGCTGCTCCAAGCTAAGCAGCCCACTGAAGGCTCTGTGTGATATATAAACCAAATCATTGTCCCCCACTTCTAGAGACTTCAGGTTATGTAGATCTTGGAACATGTAATCCAGTAAAATGACAATTTTATTCTCACTAATGTCAAGCTTGGTGAGGTTGGACAGTCCCGTGAATACCCCCAAAGGGACCAACTTTAAGCGATTGCCTTTTAGGCGGAGGGAACGCAGGTTAAAGAGATTGTTAAATGCTCCTGGCTCCACATTTGCAATGATGTTGTCACTCAAGTCTATCTCTTCTAGTAGAGGGTAGGATATGAATTCTTCAGGGTTGATGCTTTTCAGTCTGTTCTTGCTGAGGTCCAGGATTTTGGTCTCAATGGGAATGCCCTCTGGGATGGCAATCAGTCTCCTTCTGTGGCAGCTGACAGATTTGTTCTGGGCAGAACACTCACAGCGAGCAGGGCAGCCAATGGTGGACCCCATGAAGATTAACACCACAGTCAGACCCAGGAATGGCTGCCAACATGATATGGCCGTGTGAAGCATGACTCCACCTCTTAGTCTATACCTTGGTCAAGGGCCTGCAGGAGAAGGGTCAAGAGAGAGAAGAAGAAACATTGAGTCAGGACATGGAATGGTAAAGGGACATAAATAAGGCAGACATATAATGAAAGAATCCGTGATTTGGCATCACACAGATCTGAACTTAACTTTGAGAGCTTCAAGTATTAGCAACGTGATCTTGGATAAGTTACTTTACCTCCTTGCACTCCAGTTATCTTGGCTATAAAATGGAAATAATGAGAATGATAATAGAACCTCCCTAGAGTTACCACAAATACAGTATTTGACAATTATAAAAGAAACTAATACAGTGTATAGCACAGACTGTACTATGTGAGGCAAATATGTGAGGCAAAGCAACACATATTTTACAAAAGCCTCTAAGTTGAACTCAGATAAAACAGAGGTCAGTGACTAAGAGAAAAGTGATTCAGTTTGAATCAGTGGCTGCATCTCTAATGTCTGGAACATCATCCTATGTTCGAAATAAAGCTAATAGAAGCTCCATTCAACATCTGGCCCGTAGGTTCAAAGTACAAAACAAAGTTTATATTCAGAGTAAGAGCCTGAGATTTTTCCCGACATATATACTAAAAGAACTTTCAATTAGGAGGTATACCTTTCAGAATTCAGCAACTTTGATTTATGAAAAGATTTTCTATTTTGAGATAAACAAAAGGATCCTCAAACTCTATATTCTTTGTGTTTGCACAGAGATGGGGCAGAATCAAGGCATCAGAATAGCGTGATGATGAAAATTCTTTCTTAAGTTTTGAGGTTAAATATTGAAGAGTGGGAAAAATAATAATTTAACACAAATATTTTAAAATAACAAATGAGCTACCATTCTTTCATATTCAAATTAAAACCCTGTAAACTTGTTAACCAAAATCAAATAGGTATCAGGTGAGATCAGAAATGAGTATGTTCTAAATGTAGATACTTAAATAGACCTGAACATACTGCTCAGCTGAATGACAAGAGGTGCGTTGTTGGGCTGTGCTTCTCAACCTGAGACACCCAGGGGTGCACTTCATCCACAAACACCATATCTTATGCAAGGTAAGTTTAAGATAGTATTTTTAGATAAAACATATTTGATAAACTTCAATGTTTACTTCTGAATTGTAAAAGGACAATTAGTAAGAGTAGAATTCTCCAGTCACAGTTTCTACATGTATGTCTCTGTCTCTCTGTAGAGCTGTATTTATCTACATCAGAACAAATCATCCACAAAGAATGAAACAGAACTAGGATCAATCTTAATGGTGAATAACTAGGAAAAGTGCTTTCCAAAATGTAGAAGCAAAGCAAAGACACAGGAAGTGCTAGCAAAATCAATTATATAGGAACATAAAAGTTATAATTAATGTCTTTCTTGAAAGCTAACAGAAAGTCAACTGAAAAATTCTAACACAAAGGAGAATTAAGTAAATTAATATTATAAATATAATTATATATATAAAACACAGAAAATATTATTGAAAAAATGATTTCAGTCACAGCATCTTTGAAAATAAAATCAAGTTCTTTAGAATAAACTTAGTAAGAAATACACAGAACTCACTGGATGAAACTTTCTAAAAAGGAGATATAGTATATATTTCAATAGAAAGACTTGATATTACATAGATGATTCTTCCTCAATAAATACATATATTACAAAAATTATTTTGGACACAAAAAAATTCTAAAGTTCGTTCAGAAGACTATATATATGAGAATAATTAGAAATAAAAACAGTAGTGAAAACAGACTTACCTTACAAGATATTTAAACATAAGTTGTAAAACTGCAAATAATAAAGCAACTTGATACTGACACAAAAATATACAGTTATTAAAACTGAAGCATAAAGAATTATATCTAAATATATTTGAAAAGTCAGTATACATGAAAGGCTGCATTTTAATTCAGTGAGAAAAGTATAGATTATTGGCTAGAATGGGCTAGATATTTAGCAGGAAAAGTTGCACATAAACTTCACTAAAGTAAATTTCAACAAGGTAAATTAGAACATTAAAATGCAAAAAAAAATAATGTACTAAAAGAAATTTCAATAATGTTATTATAGAGTTGAAAACCATTTTCTATGACTAAAGCTAGAAATCATGAAAGAAAATAACCATCTGTTTAATTTTATGCACTAAAAAATAATAGTATAACAAGAATTAAACAATGCACACATAAAGGCAATTGCTAAATTATAGAATATATTTTAGACTCTTAATAGATGAGAGATTAAAATAGTACTAAACAAACAACTGTTATTTTTTTTTAAATTATTTTTCAAGTACAGTTTTCTGTCTATTACTCCCATCCCATTCAACCCCCCATCCTCCCCCCTCCCTCCCATTTCCACCCTTCTCAGTTGTTGTCCATGTATCCTTTATATAGGTTCCTCTAAATCCCTCCCTTATTTCCCCTGAAATTCCCTCCCCTCTCCCCTCTGGTCACTGTCAGCCTGTTCTCTATTTCAGTGTCTTTGGTTATATTTTGCTTGCTTGTTTGCTTTGTTGTTTAGCTTCCTGTTAGAGGTGAGATCATATGGTATTTGTCCTTCAACACCTGGCTTATTTCACTCAGCATAATGCTTTCCAGTTCCATCCATGTTGTTGCAAAAGGTAGGAGCTCCTTCTTTCTTTCTGCAGCATAAAATTCCATTGTGTATATGTACCATAGTTTTTTGATCCATTCATTTACTGACGGGCACCTAGGTTGCTTCCAACTCTTGGCTATTGTAAATTGTGCTGCTATGAACATTGGGGTGCATAGGTTCTTTGGGATTGGTGTTTTAGGGTTCTTAGGATACAATCCCAGCAGTGGAATTGCTGGGTCAAAAGGCAAGTCCAATTTTAGTTTTCTGAGAAAATTCCATACTGTTTTCCATAATGGTTGTACCAGTCTGCAATCCCACCAACAGTGGACCAGAGTCCCCTTTTCCCCACACCCTCTCCAACATTTGTTGTTTATTGCTTTGTTTATGATAGCCATTCTCACCGGTGTAAAGTGGTATCTCATTGTAGTTTTAATTTGCATCTCTCTGATAGCTAGTGATATTGAGCATCTTTTCATGTGTCTCTGGATCCTCTGTATGTCCTCCTTGCAGAAGTGTCTGTTCAAGTCCTTTCCCCATTTTTTAATTGGGTTAGTTGTCTTCTTAGAGTGAAGTCGTGTGAGTTCTTTGTATATTTTGGAGATTAAACCTTTGTCTGAGGTATCATTGGCAAATATGTTTTCCCATACAGTTGGTTGTCTTTTTATTTTAATGCTGTTTTCTTTAGCTGCGCAGAAGCTTTTTATTTTGATGAGATCCCATTTGTTTATTCTTTCCTTTATAGTCCTTGCTCTAGGGGACATATCAGTAAAAATGTTGCTGCGTGAAATATCTGAGATTTTCCTGCCAATGTTCTCCTCTAGGACTTTAATGGTGTCATGGCTTATATTTAAGTCTTTTATCCACCTTGAATTTATTTTGGTGTATGATGTAAGTTGGTGCTCGAGTTTCATTTTTTTGCATGTAGCTGTCCAGTTCTCCCAACACCATTTGTTGAAGAGGCTATCTTTACCCCATTTTATGATACTGCCCCCTTTGTCGAATATTAATTGACTGTAGAGATTTGGGTTTATTTCTGGGTTCTCTATTCTGTTCCATTGGTCTATGTGCCTGTTTTTATGCCAGTACCAGGCTGTTTTGATTACAGTGGCCTTGTAATACAGTTTGATATCAGGTATTGTGATCCCTCCTACTTTGTTCTTCTTTCTTAACATTGCAGCTGCTATTCGGGGTCTTTTATGGTTCCATATAAATTTTTGAAGTGTTTGTTCTATGTCTGTGAAATATGCCATTGGTACTTTAATAGGTATTGCATTGAATCTGTAAATTGCTTTGGGTAGTATGGACATTTTGATGATGTTAATTCTTCCAATCCATGAACACGGTATACGTCTCCATTTGTTTGTGTCTTCCTTGATTTCTGTCTTCAGTGTTGTGTAATTTTCTGCATACAGGTCTTTAACCTCCTTGGTTAGATTTATTCCCAGATATTTTATTTTTCTTTTTGCTATATCGAATGGGATTTTTTTCTTGATTTCTGCTTCTGCTGATTCATTGTTAGTATACAGAAATGCCTTTGATTTCTGGATATTGACTTTGTATCCCGCTGTTTTGCCAAATTCATTTATTAGTTCCAGCAGTTTTTTGGTAGAGTCTATAGGATTTTCCATGTACACTATCATGTCATCTGCAAACAGTGACAGTTTTGTTTCCTCCTTTCCGATTTGGATGCCTTTTATTTCCTTTTCTTGTCTGATTGCTGTGGCTAGAACTTCCAATACTATATTAAATAGAAGTGGTGAAAGTGGACAACCTTGTCTTGTTCCTGATCTTAGTGGAAAAGCTTTCAGTTTTTGCCCATTCAGTATGATGTTGGCTGTAGGTCTTTCATATATGGCCTTTATTATATTGAGGAATGCTCCCTCTATTCCCACTTTGCTGAGTACCTTTATCATAAATGGGTGTTGTACCTTATCAAAAGCTTTTTCCGCGTCTATTGATATGACCATGTGGTTTTTGTCCTTGCTTTTGTTTATGTGGTGTATTACATTTACTGATTTGCGGATATTGAACCATCCTTGCATCCCTGGGATGAATCCCACTTGGTCATGGTGTATGATCTTTTTGATGTATTGTTGGATGCGATTTGCCAATATTTTGTTGAGGATTTTAGCATCTATGTTCATCAGTGATATTGGCCTGTAATTTTCTTTCTTTGTTGTGTCTCTCTCTGGTTTTGGAATTAGGATAATGCTCGCTTCATAAAAAGAGTTTGGGAGTTTCCCATCATTTTGGATTTTTTGGAATAGTCTGTGAAGAATAGGGGTTAGCTCTTCCTTAAACGCTTTGTAGAATTCTCCTGTGAAACCATCTGGTCCGGGGCTTTTGTGTGATGGGAGTTTTTTGATTACTGCTTCAATTTCATTTGCTGTTATTGGTCTGTTCAGGCTTTCTACTTCTTCTTCATTGAGTTTTGGAAGATTATATTTTTCTAGAAATTTGTCCATTTCACCTAGGTTTTCAAATTTCTTGGCATACAGTTCTTCATAGTAATTCCTTACAATCCCTTCTATTTCTGTGGTATCAGTTGTAATCTCTCCTCTTTCATTTCTGATTGTGTTTATTTGTGTCCTCTCTCTTCTTTTCTTAATGAGCCTACTTAAAGGCTTGTCTATTTTGTTTATCTTTTCAAAAAACCAACTCTTGGATTCATTGATCCTTATAATTGTGCTTTTGGTCTCTATGTCATTTAATTCTGCTCTGATCTTGGTTATTTCCTTCCTTGTACTTGCTCTGGGCTGTCTTTGTTGTTGTTCTTCGAGTTCTTGCAGGCGTCGGGTTAGGTTGTTTGTTTGAAATGTTTCTATTTTCTTTAGGTAAGCCTGTATTGCTATGAACTTCCCTCTCAGGACTGCCTTGGCCGTGTCCCATAAGTTTTGGGTTGTTGTGAGTTCATTTTCATTTGTTTCCAGAAACTTTTTGATTTCTTCCCTAATTTCAATCTTGACCCATTCGTTGTTTAATAGCATACCATTCAGTCTCCATGATTTTGGGTGTTTGGGGTTTTTTCCTGTGGGGTTGGTTTCTAATTTCAGTCCCTTGTGGTCAGAGAAAATGCTTGGTATGATTTCTATTTTCTTGAATTTGTTGAGGCTCATTTTGTGTCCTATCATGTGGTCTATGTTTGAAAATGTTCCATGTGCATTTGAAAAGAATAACAAACAACTGTTATTAACCAATAAGAAAAAGAGGTGAATGTAATAAAAACTACAAACAATGAATAAATGTATGAAAAGATTACCAACTTCACTAGTGATCAAAGAAATGCAAATAAGAGTTACATCATTTTTGCCTGTCAGATTGACAATGTTCAATAATTATTTTTACCCAGAATTATCAAGGGAAGAAGGAACCAATACAAGGAATATAAAGTAGTGATGATTTTCCAGAGGTTAGATACAGCAATGAGGAGGCTAATTAATATATTAAATTTAAGCACATTGACATTTAACATGGTCATTTCTTTGAATCCCTTTTTTCTTTGTTAATTGAAAAGATTTACTATAACAACTTTGTTGAGGTGTGATTGACATACAAAAAGCTATACATATTTAATGTATATACTTGACTTTGGAGGTAAGTATTCAACATTGTATTTGGAGATTTATATTTATGCTATATTATATCCACCACCTCCAACCTTTTTCCATATTTGTTTTTGGAAGCATAGACAAGTTAAAGAGCTCCTCTAGACAGCAGGTGGATAGTTCTTGCTTTTGAATCATCTGATGATTTTTGCAATCGGTGCTTTGTTAGATTGATTTGTCCATTTAAATTAAAATTGTGTTCAGGCATGCCATTTTGTTATTTGTTGTCTATTTGTGGCTTGATTTTTTTCTGTTCCTTTCTTTCTTCTTTCTTGTCTTATTGTTTCAATCAATTAGTTTTTAGTATTACACTTCAATTTCTCTCTTAATTTTTCTGTGTACTTATTTATATTACTTTTATTTATTGTTCTAGGGATTATGCTTTACATCTTTAGTTTATAAGTCTACTTAGAGTTACCAAATTGCTTTAGGTAAAATATATACTAGCCTTGTAACAGTGTATTTCCATATGTCCCTTCCCCCCAATTTCCAGTGGAATGAGGTGTGTGTTCTAGGTAAAGTGAATAGTCTGTGCAAACACATGGAAATGATGGAGAACATGCTGTGATAAGGGAATCAAAGTATTCTGGAATGGCTGGAGAAGAAACAGGAGAGAATAGAGGCTGAAGAGATAATTGGGGGAATGAATTACAAACTGTGATAAGCTGTTTTCACTTTATCCTGAGGGCAATGACCAGCCATTAAAGTGTTTATGAAAAATAGCATATGATCAGATTTACGTTTTGAGAAGATTAATCTGAATACAGCATAAAAAATCAACTTTCAGGAGGAAAGAGCTTGAAGCTGGAAATGTAGAAAGCTGTTACATTAAATCAAGCAACAATAAAAGTGGTACCCGGCCAGAGTCACAGGAGTGGGCTTGGATAAATGGGCAGTTTCAAGAGAGATTTTGAAGCAGAATAGAAATACTTTAGTTAAAGATTGACTGTGAAGAGAGGAACAGGCAAAGATGATTGCTAGCCTTTTGTCAAGGGGATTGGGCCTGGTCATTCCCTGAGATGGCAAGCTTAAGAGCAATAACAAAATAAGGAATTCCTGGTTCCCTCAAATATGTCCACACTGGGCCAAGATGTGTGGGTCCCCTGAGCAGATTAATGGCTTTATACTTTTAAAAATAATATTTGTCAAATACTTGTTAGTATTTCTTGGGTAAGATGAGAAAAATATATTTCCTATTACAATTATATGACTGTTCAAGATAAAAGTTTTATTACATACTTTGTCACTTTTAGTTTATTTGAAATTGCTGGCAAAGAATGAGTTATTTTTAAAAATTTCACTGAAGAGTACAGTCAGTTTTTAATTGTTGTTCTATTAGAGTTGTCCCAATATCCCCCTGTTGTTCTCCCCTGCCCTGCTCACCCCCATTCCCACAGTCAATTCTTGCCCCATTGTCCATGTCATGGGTCATTTATACTTGTTATTTGAAGAGTACAGTCTTTTCTGACAGTATTTGTCCAATATATACATTACCATTAGATAAGGAGATAATTGACATCCTATTTCTGATCTATTTCACTAATGATTTAGGGAAAAGTTATTTTATTGCTTAAACCCCTTAATTTGGCCACAAGTGTGTCTAACATGGAAATGACAGTATCTAATTCAATCACATTAGCAACTTAACCAGGCGGAAGCACAACTTAGGCAGATAGTATTAGCATTTTTTTTCCTATGAGAAATGTTTATTTTGGTTCCAAAGTGAAAGACAATTACAAAGAAGGGTACTTAGCAAGTAGGCAGCAAACTCCCTTCAGATCTAGAATACTGTAACAGTGATTGAAAATTAAAAAACCTATAATATACTAACCAAGCAGTAATTATAGAATAAGTATACTAACAGATTCATAGAGAAGATTCATCTATTAAACGTTTCCATATGAGTAATTTGTAGATATCAGCAGTCACAGTTCCTATTTGATCAAGGAATAATCCAGACTACAAGAACTGGACAGATGTCAGCAATGCACATCAGAACCTGCAGAAACATTGCCTGCACACCCTGCTCCTGAATGTCAGCAGTAAAACTGGAGAGAGAGCAGTGGACCTACATGACCACCCATGCAGGAGATCACAATGAGACCACCCAAGTGCAGAGCTGAGAAACTGCACATCACCAGAATTTCCTCAGCAATGTTCCCTTCCCACAGTTCCCATATATAAGCTAGCAAGGATGCCTGAGATGCAAAGATGGTTTTGAAGGTATGGGCTTGCCATATTCTCAGGTGTTGAACTCCTGAATAAACCCCTTTCCTTTTCAACCAGTACCTGCCTCATGAGTTTGGATTTCATGTGGTGGGTAGCCATACTTACGGTTCATTTCCCCAGTTTCAGTACCTCTCCCATGCTAGTACTGTCTCAATTAGGCAGATGGAGATAATTTTGGGTCATAGCTCATTATAGTTTTTTGAAGTAGTTTGAAAACTATTTAAGAAGGTTGCACATTATTATTCTTATCTCAAATATTTCTACTTTAGTCTAGAAGGGCAAACTGCTGACTCCATTTAGCTTTCACTGTCAGTAAAAGTTATACAATCAAAGCCTTATCATAATGTCTAACCATGTCCAAGGTTTGACAAGAACTTCATTTTGTTAAAAATAAAGCAGGAAAATATCATCTTCAGGGATATGACTAGGGACTTTCCATTGATTCTGATCAAAGGGACTCTCAGGCATAACGATTGGTATGTGAAGTTGGGTATTGTCATACTTATTTTTTTTGTGTTCTGGGTACTTACTTATAGCTCATTCTATTAGTGAAAGAAAACAAAAACTTCAGGAAGTAGACTTAAAGAAGCAACGTGGAAGAATAGAAATAGCAAAAATTTGGACTCCATAAAATCTGGCTCAAACTCTGAGTTTAACAGTTGTTAGCTGTGGGACATGGGTAGGCCGATAACATCTATGGTTCTCATCATCTCCTGCTAAGTCTGTGGAAACAAAGTAGAAAGGACCACAGGTGGTACGTATCAGATGTGTAGCACATAAATAGCTGCCACTACTATAATGTTTATGAGATAATTGAGGCAATATCCAGCAAGACAGAAGGCATGGATTTCCTCTGGGGACAGATTAGGAGAACACTGGAGAAGGAGGTCCTCAAACAGCTGATACAGTAAAAAAGAGAAATTGATTGGTAGACCAGAGGAGGAATAATGGAGAATTTCAGACAGCCACCATTTTTATAAAACACAAGTAAAAAAAAAAGAAAGAGGTGATGGTTGTATGTTGTTTAAGAAAAAAGTTTAGAAGAGAAATAGCTGTTTTGATGGATGATAAGGTAATGATAAACTGCTTAGCCTGGGAATTCTAAGATTAATTTAGTTCTTTGGCAGCTGAACAAGGGCACAGAACAATAAATGGATAGTACAGAAATCTCTTTAAACCGTCACACTGGCTGATGATAGGATTTTTTCCAGTAAAGTTATTTCTCAAATGGAGAGAGGTGGGTGATGAGGGAGATGAGGTGGGAAAAAAATATTTTAATGAATAAAGGGGTCCAAAATACATTTGAGATTCTGTGGTTCTAACTTCCAGGTGTCTAATACTGTAAATTCAGAAGTACTGGTCTATGCCTAAATTAGATAATGAATAGTTGGGAAACTTATATAAAGCATTCGAAAACTAAGAGAAATCACTTTTAGTGTGAGCAACTCTTGAGTTACCAGGTTAATGAAGGACTTAAGTGTATTTGTTTTTTTTTTCTCCAAATTTTTATTTAATTATTTTTCAAGTACAGTTTTCTGTCTATTACTCCCATCCCATCCCACCTCCATCCTCCCCCCTCCCTCCCACTTCCACCCTTCTCAGTTGTTGTCCATGTATCCTTTATATAGGTTCCTCTAAACCCCTCCCTTATTTCCCCTGAAATTCCCTCCCCTCTCCCCTCTGGTCCCTGTCAAAATATAACCAAAGACACTGAAATAGAGGACCTAAGTGTATTTGATATTGAACCCCCAAATTTCCTACATGGCAGGAAACATTGGATTGGAACTATTTTTTACTATTTGTAAAGAATAAGATTTATTTTTTGTATATGATTTCCATTGGATTGGAACTATTCTTTACTATTTGTAAAGAATAAGATTTATTTTTTGTATATGATTTCCAGTTATCCTCCAAAGCATTATATTTTTACCTTTTTCTTTCTACTTATTTTTGGTAAAAAGGAAATGAAAACTTTCAATATTAAGGCTCAACTTGAAGAACATTCAAGGTGGAAATAGCCAGCATGAAAGCCAGATTTAGAAAGTACCCAATAAGTTTTACATTATAAGAAAATTATTTTTAAAGCAAAAACTACAAATGTAATGATAAATTACTCAGTGGCTTATGCAGGTAGGTAAACAGCTACTCACCACTGTAGATACTTCTCAATTAACCATGTGCAAATTAGCATTTCTGTAAGCAACTGAAAATAGCACTTTGATTTCTAATTTTTTGGATAAAGACCAATAAATGCTTGCAATTATCATTTGGTTAGAATCCTATATTCTATCTGTTAGAATCTGTTAGATTCTATCTGTATCGAAATTAGCTCTTTGTATGATTTAATGCAGTAAAACTGATATAAAATGGTCATACAACTAATAAATTGAACAAGCAGGACTCATGGATGTAGTCAAATAATGTCTCAATTTTTTCCCTCTATTGTCCCTTGGTAATTCATTGAGGCAAGGTGAGGAGATCAGAAGAGTTCTTATTTCATGGGAACTGTCATGGATAACTTAGTGCTCCTATAGTACTCGAAGATTTTAAAGATGATTCCTTTTATGGGGCAATTTCTAGGGCTCTTTGGGATCCATGATCAAGAGATAGCTTATTGGCGGTTTCCTTGATTTGGATGAGTAAGCCTCTGTTCTGGTTTGTTCAGTAGTCATTCTGCAGTCCCTAGGAATATTCACTTCCAGCTAGTATTTGCTGTATTTGCTCAGGCTCCATTACCCTCCAAGATGGCATTATTGAAAGGACCTAAGATAACTGTCATTCTGGCCCTTTCACGCATGTTGCCCTCATTTGGCTTGGGGAACATCACTTGTCCAGGAAACCCTTCTCAATGCAGAATAGTCATATAATAGCAACAACTTCCTTGACCACAAAAGAGGCTATCTAACCTAATATTTGTTCCACTATAGTAGAAGATTCCACAAATCTAGTTGTAGCACTTATCTCCTGACTTCAGAAGAAGGGGAAAGCACCCTTATTACTTGTTGAGTCATTTTTCTAAGGTTAGCCCTAGTAAGTAATGGAGCCAATATTTCTATGCAGAATTTTTTAACTTCAAAAGCAGAGCCCTAACCTTTACCCTGTACTTCTTCCATTTTTTGGTATACATTATGACAAATGCATCTCATCTAACATAGCAAATATAACTATTTAAAAATGTTTTTTGTAGTAATGCTTCCTTTTAAAAAGAGAAAAATTTAAAATTTCCTCATATTCCCTCTTAGCTATTCTTTGTCATCTTTTTTCATGGTTCCAAATCATTGGACTGTATCTATTTCAAAATACAAGTTCTTCTGTTGTCGAGTGACTAGTAAACAATTAGCAAAGCTTATCCTAAGTCATTCATGAATAGTTTATTAATCTTTCCTAAAATTGGAGAGCCCTCTGTTCTTGTGTTTATTTTTATCTCTTTGAAATGCAAACTATTTGCTCTTCTCCTACAGTTTTGGGTCTCTTTTCACCCTACAAAGAGATACTTGGCCATATAGTATGTCCATTTTACTTAAAACTTTTAAAGATAAAAGTGGTCTTTGTCTAGCTTTGAGATGTCTGTTTGAAATTATTATTAATTAAAAGGTGGTTGGCTTAAGATGCAGATGCCCTCATAAGTGTGATACTCCATGTTCCAAACCTGGAAGGCAGGATAAGCTAATGGCTGAGAGCATAGCTATGCAATGATAATAATGTGTTTGAATCTTAACCCTCTCTTACTCTCAGTTTTCTTATCTCTGATGTGAGAACAAAAGTAACTATCTTACAGGGTTATTCTGGGAATGAAATGTAATAGTGCATATAAAGTCAGAGCTCTATACATGTTGGTTATTATTATTATTTAGAGAAAAGAGAATATTGCAAATGATTTCTCTTAGACATAAAAATCTCTCAGTTGAAGGACATACTAAAAACTTTTCCTGGTGTAGCCACCTCCTAGACCAGGGGTGTCAAACTCATTTTCACTGGGGGCCACATCAGCCTCCCAGTTGCCTTCAAAGAGCTGAAATAATTTTAGGACTGTATAAATGTAACTACTACTTAACTGATAAGGAGTTGAAATTACATTTGGCCCTTTGAAGGCAACCATGAGGCTGATGTGGCCCCCAGTGAGAATGAGTTTGACACCCCTGTCCTAGGCAATTTGGAGGCACTGGATTATTCTATCTGGGTAGATATTAAGGCCTGTTAAGTATCTCATAGTTAAGTATCTCATGAGAAGACAACCACAACCAAGTGCAAAAAAATTTCTGTTGATAACATACTCAAATATTTATGAAGATGGAGTTAGAAAAATTATAAAATATGTCTGTCACATTGGCATGAAGAATAAAAAACAAATGAGAACATCATTTGCCTTTCTGTGCTAACCATTCAGTCCCAAGATCCACTCCGGCCAGTCTTCTTTTTTTAAATATAGTTCATTGATTATGTTATTACAGTTGCCCCATGTCCCCCCTTCATCCCCCTCCACCCTGCACACCCACTCCCTCCCACATTCCCCCTCTTTAGTTCATGTCCATGTGTCTTAAGTTCTTTAGCTTTTACATTTCCTGTATTATTCTTGCCTTCCTTCTCCTGTCTATTTTCTACTTACTGTCTATGCTACTTATTCTCTATACCTTTCTCCCCCTGTCCTCTTCCAACTCCCCTGTTGCTAACCCTTCATATGATCTCCATTTCTGTGGTTCTGTTCCTGTTCTAGTTGTTTCCTTAGTTTGTTTTTATTTTAGGTATGGTTGTTAGTAATTGTGAGTTTGCTATCATTTTAGTATACATGTTTTTTATCTTCTTTTTCTTAGCTAAATCCCTTTAACATTTCATAAAATAAGAGACTGGTGATGACAAACTCCTTCAACTTGACCTTATCTGAGAAGCACTTTATCTGTCCTTCCATTCTAAATGAAAGCTTTGCTGGATAGAGTAATCTTGAATGTAGGTCTTTGGATTTCATGACTTGGAATATTTCTTTCCAGTCCCTTCTTGCCTGTAAATTCTCTTTTGAGAAATCCACTGACAGTCTGATGGACACTCCTTTGTAGGTGACTGTCCCCTTATCTATTGCTGCTTCTAGAATTCTCTCCTTCATTTTAATCTTGGGTAATGTAATTATGATGTGCCTTGGTGTGTTCCTCACCAAGGAGGTGGTGAGGGAGAGACTCCCACCCTCTCAGGAAAATCTGCTGGAGAAACCCACAGGGTCCTGGAGGTTGCACAAGCCCACCCACAAGGGAAACAGCTTCTTGGGTGGGCTGTTTCCAAGAAGGGTCCAACTTCTCTGGGACTCTCTGAGCTTCCTGGATTTCCTGGAAGTCTATTTCCTTTGCCAGACTGGGGAAGTTCTCCTTTATTATTTGTTCAAATAAGTTTTCCACTCATGGCTGTTCCTCTTCCCCTTCTGGTACCCCTATAATTTGTATGTTGGAACATTTAAATATGTCCTGAAGGTTTCTACGCCTCTCCTCATTTTTTTGAATTCTTGTTTCTTCATTCTGTTCTGGTCGAATGTTTCTTTCTTCCTTCTGGTCCACTCTATTGATTTGAGTCCCAGTTTCCTTTACATCACTATTGGTTCCCTGTGCATTTTGCTTCATTTCACTTAGTTTAGCCTTCATTTGTTTCTCTAATTTGTGACTAAAATCAACCAGTTTTGTGAGCATCCTGATCACCGGTATTTTGAACTGTGCATCTGCTAGGTCGGCTTTCTCTTTGTTGCTTAGAAGTATTGGCTCTGGGGCTTTGAGTTGTTTTTCTGCTTGAGCCATAATGTTTTGGTCTCTTTGCACCTACTACATATGAGGGGCAGAGCCTTACGTGTTCACCAGGGCAAGACAACCCAAGTTGCAGGGTTGTGATGCTCTATGTGGGGGCAGGGCCCGAGAGGGAAAAAATGGCACTTGACTCCGCTCTCTGTTGCACCTCAGTCTCTTCCTCTGCTTACCCCAAGTGAACTGGGCCTTTCTGGTGCTGTTTCCCTTGTGGGTGGGCTTGTGCAACCTCCAGGACCCTGTGGGTTTCTCCAGCAGATTTTCCTGAGAGGGTGGGAGTCTCTCCCTATGCCTCAACCCCACAAGTGCTTTCAATTAGTGTTTTGAGACTTTATTTCCCAGTGCTAGGTTCCTGGGTTTCGGGATCTGTCTCGCTCCCCAGTTACCTGAGAATGTGGTACTGCTGCCTGGTCAGCCAGCCACCTTGGGCACGGTGTTTTGCTTCTCATTTGCCACCTCACTGGGTCTGCCCATTGACACCCCACACCCGGGGTCTGCCAGTTGCTACCTGAGTGCCCAGGGTCTGCCCGGTGCTGCCTTGTGTGCCCGGGGTGCCTTGCACACCCAGTGTCACCACTTCCTGTGCTTCAACCCCTCTCCGCTTGCCCACCCAACTCTGCCCCGCCTACTGGTCTGGATGAATGTGTCTGCTTTAACTCCTTGGTTGTCAAACTTCCATGCAGTTAAATTTTCTTACAGTTTTGGTTGTTACTTTGTTTCTGAATTGTTGTTGTCCTTATTTTGATTGTTTGAGGAGGCACAGTGTGTCTATCTATGCCTCCGTCTTGGCAGGAAGTCCCTAAAAATCCCCTCAGGCCAATCTTGATGAAAGGTGTGACCACAGAAGACAGCTCCTTCTCTTTTGTAGGATTATTACATCTCACTTGGGAAAGTAAGATCAAATGAAGGAGAATTCTGTTATGTAGTTTCCTATTCAGATTCCTCAATTTTATCTATGGTTCTCTAAAAACTGGGATCTTTGAGGTATGGATATCCATGAATGAGTTTCTCTGGAGATTGTCTGGTTTTAATTAGTTGATGTGGAATGCACCTAGACATTTTAGCATCTTTTTTGTTTAAAGCTGTTCAGACAAGATAGTATTTTAAATCCTATCTGAAAGACCCTGGAAATGAACAAATAAACATTTCTGCCAGATTTTGTAACAGATAAACTCTAGGATCTTAGTGGTTTTATTAGTTCTACTCCATGAAAACTGAGGACAGTATGTGTATGTGTATGTGTTTTGCAGCTCCACCGTCTTCTAGATCTTTAAAATCCTTCCTATTCCATATACAGAAAAACAAAATGAATTATGGGCAAAAGTTTTTGATAAATCAGACCTGACAATAGCACTCAAATTTCTGCTTACATTTGAGTGGCCAAAATTCAGTCATGTGAATATATCTATGTCCCTATGAGGAAGAGAAAGTAGATTCGGTAAGTAATTAGCCATTCTCTGCTGAAAAAAAAATTGGTGTTAAATATTTATTATTATGTGTATGTTTGAGCTTCCATTATTTATTTGTAAGTTATTTCAGAAAGGATTAAGGCATCTAGAAATTTGACCATCTATCTAAAAATCACTGATATAATTCTACATTCTAATAATTCTAGCTTCTGACCCCCCACCCTATGTTAGAAAAAAACACAATCATAGCTTGCTGTTCTACAGTTCAACTTTGGCATTTATTGATGTAACCAGTTCTCTATCTTTGCTAGACAGAGAATTACATCTAAAGTTCCATTTCTGCACCTATTCTTAATTAATACTAAGCGATTATTAGATTCCTAGATGATAGAAATTATATTATTTTTATAGCTTTTTAGATGAGAAAGTGAAGGCAACATGCCATTTCTATAGCTACATGACAAACTAAAATATTTTCCTGATATAAGTCACCTCTAGGGATAGGCAATCTAGAGGCCCTGGATTAGTGTAAGCAGTAATGTGCAATTCTTTACATCCTAAGAAAACTCCTAATAGATAGTTGGGGATTTTCCTTTATTTTTAGTAACTAATGGCTGCCAATTAATTAATTG
Source organism: Sturnira hondurensis (assembly GCF_014824575.4). Classification (NCBI taxonomy): domain Eukaryota; kingdom Metazoa; phylum Chordata; class Mammalia; order Chiroptera; family Phyllostomidae; genus Sturnira; species Sturnira hondurensis. The sequence continues at coordinate 2,265,507 of NW_028084643.1, forward strand.
CTTGAATTCCCTCCATAAGAGAGTGGGAAACTGTCAGAGAAGAAAGTATATTCAATTTAACTCAATAAACACATACTAGCTACTGTCTATGTGAAGGTAGAGCTGGGGACATATAAATGTATAAGGGCAATTTTTATTCTCAGACACTTAATAGTCTAGTAGAAAAATCCTGTTTAGTAAACAAGTTAATGATATCAATATTTTCCAAGTTGGAATGAAATTATAACTTTAAATATCTATGATATACTTTATTACACTATTTAACACATTAAAATATTTCAAAAATAATGTCTAGTCATGGAGAAATAAGTGCATTATCTGTGACACATCTCCTTAGACTATTATGTAGGAATTAAAATTGTGGTTATGAGATATTTAATAACTTGGAAAATTTTTACATAAAAAATGTTAAGTGAAAAAAGTAAGATATAAATGTGTACCTATACTTACTCCATATATAAAAATAAACTTAAAATGGATTAGAGACTTAAATGTTAGACCTTAAACCATAAAACTCCTAGAAGAAAACATAGTCAGTAAACTCTAATATCATTCTTAGCAATATCTTCTTCAATATTTCTCCTCAAAGAAGGCAAACAAAAGAAAAAATAAACAAGAGCAACAATATCAAACTAAAAAGTTTTTGCATAGTGAAGGAAACCATCAAAATGAAAAGACAAGTGACAAAATGGTGGAAGATATTCACAAATGATACAATTGATAAAGGGTTCATATCCAAACTATAGAAGTCATAAAACTTACTGGTAACACCAAAATAACAATTTGATTAAAAATGGGCAGAGCATCTGAATAGATATATCTCATTCCTGTCAGAATGGCTATCACCAATAAATCAACAAATAACATGTGCTGCTGACGATATGCAGAAAAGGGAACACTTGTACACCACCAGTGGGACAGTAAATTAGTACAGTCACTCTGAGAACAATATGAAAACTCCTCAGAAAATTATAAAAATAGAGCTGCCATATGATCCAGCAATTTTACTTCTGGGTATTTAACAAATATTAACCCAAGAAGATATATACACACCTATGTTCATTGTATCTTTACAAGTAACAGCCAAAATATGACAGCAGCCTAAATGTCCTTCAAAAAATGAATGGATAAAGAAGATGTGGTACATATATACAATGGAGTAATACTCAGCAATAAAAAAGAATGAAATTTTGCCAATTGCGACAACGTGGATGGACCTAGAGGGTATTAGGCTAAGCGAAATAAGTCAGAGTACAACTACCATATGATCTCACTTATATGTGAAATCTAAAACAAAATAAATGAATAAATAAAATAAAACAGACAGACCCATAGATACAGAGAATAAGCTGATGGTTCTAAAGGGAAGATGATATAACAATAGAAATTTAGAAATAGATCTTTAAAAATAAAATAAATTTGGACCTATATTATGAATATAAATTGTCAAAAAAAAAAACCCCACCAATATGTTAGGTTGTGCTGCAAGTAGTTGGTATTTATTCCATCAGTCCTTCTTTCTTTTTTTTTTTTTTGGTTCATTGAAAAAATGATTTTCAATGCACATAATACTATACTAATTTTGAAAAAAAACAACGTAAAAATATGACAACCCTTTGAAATTTAATCACAATTAACCTATGTTCTGGAGGATAACTAACACATAGATATTGCCTGCCATCTCATCAATTACTTAACTGGTTACATGACCAAGTTAGGGCAGAAGATAAGTCTCTTTTTTGGTCATTATTTGTATTTCTCCTGTGGATATTGTAGTACTTTATCACTACCTTATTATTGCCTGCTATACGTTATGTGTGAACATGTCTTATCTGCTCTACTAGAATCCATGCTCTTTAAGTTGGTACCTATCCACCTTTTTGGAACAGCAGTTCTCGTCTATGATGCCTCCAACACTCAAGTGTAGTGTAAGTCAGTAGGAAAGAAAGGACTCGATAGGTACTACAAAGGCTAGTACACATCAGCCTCAGCCTGTAAAATCTGTGCAGTAGCTCTTTTTGTATATAAATGTCCTTTTTAATGCCTACTTGTTTCCCAAAGGAATAAAGGTTGAGAACAATGCTCTTGCTCAACACAGCACCTTAAGCAAGGAAAGTGGCAGCCCTTTACTGATAGGTAACGGTAATAGCACTGTGCTTTCAAATGCCAGCCATTTGATAACAGTCCAGACCTTCGTTGAATGTATGTATCACCTGTACCTATTATTATTTTTAAATTTATTATTTTTAAATCAATTCACTTAAAAAAACTAAATACTCTAAGAGTAAAACTTTACTGTATAATTTCAAATGGAAAATCAGAATGGAAAGTAACAACTGAAAAGTAATTTAAAATAAATATGGTGGAAAAAAATAATGTTATGTCCTAGCTAAAAAGTTTTTACCTCCCAGGGCTCTTAATCTTCTGGTTTTCCCCTTCTCTATTTGGGAAAATGGCCAGGATTTAAAAGGTGTTAAAACCAAGTATTTCTCCTTGTTGCAATCAGACACTGACAGTAAATTTAGAAAGGAATAGCTGTATCTTCATTAATTCAGTGTTTCCAAACATTTTGCTCCACCTAATTAGAGTATCACATTGGAATGCATCTCACAGTATTTTCATTCGGGAAATACATTAAAGACTTATACAATAAACTTTTTACTTACTTCTGATAATTTCATTTATCAGAATTCTGTAAGAACAATAGTACAGAAAATATAAATTCTTATAGTCAAGTGTCTAACAAATACTGAAATGGGACTTGCACAGAAGCTCTCTGTCTACACTCTCAACATTCTACCACTTCTGTATTCTTCCTCTAGCATTCTCCTCTCAAAGCTTGACATCAGTCCCTGCAGATACAGTATTTATATTCTCTTTTTTCAATTGAGTTATTTATAATAAGCAGAGAATTTACATCCTAATCAATTTCTTTATTTCTTTCAGCTGAAAATAAATACATAGTACTATTATATATCTATATAATATGTAATGTAATATATAATTATGTATATATAATTATATATGACTATATTATATAATTATATAATGCTATATAATTATATAATGCTATATATAATATTACATATAATGTTATATAGAAATCTATATAACATATATTTATATAATACATGCATATATAATTTCTGTACTATATATTATATACTATATATTATTTTGTATGTATATATACATATTTTGTATTTGATGTTTTATATATATAGTTGTATATATATAATGTTTTATATATATATTTTTTTTTCAGGAGCACGATCTTTATTTACGTGCACGGGCCCAGAGGAGGGTGATCTCCAAATATATATAAAACATTAATGAAACCGGGAGTTGGTTCCTNTGCATATATAATTTCTGTACTATATATTATATACTATATATTATTTTGTATGTATATATACATATTTTATATTTGATGTTTTATATATATAGTTATATATATATAATGTTTTATATATATATTTTTTTTTCAGGAGCACGATCTTTATTTACGTGCACGGGCCCAGAGGAGGGTGATCTCCAAATATATATAAAACATTAATGAAACTGGGAGTTGGTTCCTTGAAAGGATAAACAAGACTGATGAACCTTTAAACAGACTTACTAAGGTAAAAAACAAAAGAAAGGATCCAAATAAATACAATCAGAAATGAAAGAGAAGTAACAAATGACACCAAAGAAATACAGAGGATTGTAAGAAAATACTATGAACTGTTATATGCCACCAAATTAGACAACCTGGGGAAAATGGGTAAATTTCTAGAAACATACAATCTTCCAAAACTGAATCAGGAAGAATTCGAAAACTGGGATGAGTTGTTTTCATAGGCAGATTTTACCAAATATTCAAAGAAGAACTAACATGTATTCTCATATCATTCCAGAAAATTCAAGAGGAGGGAATACTTTCAAGTTCCTTTTAGAAGGTCAGCATTATCCTAATTGCAAAACCAGATAAGATACTACTAAGGAAGAAAAGTATAGGCCAATACCTCTGATAAAAATAGATGTTAAAATCCTCAATATAATATTACCAAACCAGATCCAGCAATACATTAAAAAGATTATACATCATGATCAAGTAGGATTTATTCTGGGGAGGCAAGGCTGGTACAATCTATGCAAATCCATAAAGATGATACACCACATAAACAAAATGAAGAATAAAAACCACATGATCGTATCAATAGGTGCAGAAAAAGCATTTGACAAAATCTAGCACCCATTTATGATAAAAACTCTCAGCAAAGTGAGAAAAGAGTGATCATGCCTCAACATAATAAAGGCCATATATGACAAACCCACAGACAACATCATACTCAATGAGCAAGAACTAAAGTGTTTTCTTTAAGATCAGGAACAAGACAGAGATGCCCACTTTTACCACTTGTGGAGACAATTCTGAGTGGTGTGAGCCCAGCCCCCAGTGGTAAAGGTTTACTGCAAAGTAAGTTCCTAAAATCCATGCTAAACCTTCCAAGGATGAGTGTAACCTACTTTGCCCTTTTCATTTGCATATATCCCTCTACTGTGATGTGATTAATGTCATCATCTCCTTTGTTTTCTGTAAAAGGTAACCACCTAAAGCAACCTGTGCATAGTAAATGAGGACCATCATGTAATGTGCTGAGAAACCTACTAAAGACCAGTCATTGCAAGGGCTGCAGCTTTTGCTCCCCTTGAGAGAAAAGCCGTGCTGTCCCTTTTCCTCCACAGGACTGGGTAGTCCCTGTGACTGTGTCATTTCATTGATAATGATGCAGACACTGCAGGCTGGTGTCCACATCAACCACTCTTATTCAACGTAGTACTGAAAGTACCATGGAAGCCACAGCAATCACACAAGAAGAAGAAATAAAAGACATATAAATTGGAAAGAGGAAGTAAAACTGTGATTATTTATAGATGAGATGGTATTGTATATAGAAAACCCTAAGTACTCCACCCCCAAACTATTAGATCTAACAAATGAATTTGGCAAAGTAGCAGAATACAAAATTATTATTCAGAAATCAGTGGCATTTTATACAACAATAATGAGCTATCAGAGAAATTAATAAAATAATCTAATTTATTACTGTAACAGAAATATAATGTACCTAGGAGTAATTTTAATGAAATAAAAGACCTGTACTCAGCAAATTATTAGATCCTGAATAAAGGAATCGAGGAAGGTACAAGTAAGTGGAAGCATATACTGTGTTCATGGATAGGAAAAATTATCATCATTAAAATGCCCAACTACCTAAAGCAATTTACAGATTCAATGCAATTCCTATTAAAATACCAATCTCACAGACCCAGAACAAATATTCAAAAAAAATTAAATGAAACCACAAAAGACCCTGAATAGCCTCAAAAACCTTAAGAAAGAAAAACAAAGTTGGATATATCAAATGATCTCATATTAAACTATATTACAAATCCATAGTTATCAAAACAGACTGGTACTGGCAGAACAGGCATTTAGATCACTGGGGCAGAATGGAGAGCCCAGAAATAAACCCACACCTTTATGGTCAATTGTTATTTTACAAAGGAGGCATGAACATACAATGGAGTGAAGACAGTCTTATGAAAATTAAATAAGTTGGATAAATTCAAAAAATGAAACTAGACCACCAACTTATACTATACACAAGAATAAACTCAAATAGATAAAAGATTTAAATGTAAGTTGTAAAACCGTAAAAACCCTAGAAGAAAACAGAGGCAGTAAATTTTCAGACATTTCTTGTAGCAATATTTTTGCCAATATATATCCTTAGGCAAGGGAAATAAAGAAAAAAGGGAACTACATTAAACTATTACAAAAAGTTTTTGCCCAGCAAAAGAAACTGTCAAGAAAATGAAGATAACCCACTGAATGGGAGAACATATTTGTCAATGATACATCTGATAAGATGTTAATTTCCAAAATATATAAAAAATTATACTACTCAATGCCAAGAAGACAAACTAACCCAATTAAAAAGTGGGCAAAGAACCTGAATAGATACTTCTCCAAAGAGGACATATGAATGGCCAATAGACATATGAAAAAATGTTGAACATCACTAATCACCAGAGAGAGGCAAATTAAAACTATAGTGAGATATCACCACATGACTGTCAGAATGGCTATCATCACTGATAAATCAACAAACAACAAGTGTTGGTAAGGATGTGGAGGAAAGGGGACTCTTGTGTACTATTTGTGGGAATGCAGACTGGTGCCGCTACTATGAAAAACAGTATGAAGTTTCCTCAAAAACTCAAGAATGGCACTGTCTTATGACTCAGAGATTGCAGTTGTGGAATATAGTCTAAGAAACCCAAAACATTAATTCAAAAGAATATATGCACTCCTGTATTCATTGCAGCATTATTTACAGTAGCCAAGACCTGGAAACAGTCCAAATGACCATCAGTAGATGAGTGGATAAAAAACCTGTGGTACATTTAAATAATGGAATAGTAGTTGGCTATTAAAATAAAAATGAAAAAAGGAAATCTTGCCTTTGTCATAGCATGGATGGACCTGGAGATTTTTATGCTAAGTTAAATAAGTCAATGAGAGAAAGACAAATACCATTGGATTTCACTCATATGTGGAATCTAATAGACAAACTGGCAAAATAGAAACAGAGACATAGATGCACAAAATGGACTGACAGCTATCAGAGGGGAGGGTGGTTGTGGGGCTGGATGAGGGGATTAAGCAAAAATCACATATGTGTGTGTATGTGTATAAAAGACAACCATGTGGCAATAGAGGGAAAAGTGAGTGGAGGTGGGCAAAGTCGGGGAGACAGGATGGGGACAGAAGGAGACTTTGCTTGGGGCAATGAGTACCTGATACAGGGTGCAGGTGATGTTTAGTTGAGTTGTACATTTGAAACCTGAATGGTTTGTAAAACATTACACCAATAAATTAAATGAAAAATCTTTATATATATGCATTTGTGTGCATGTGTTGTGTGTGTGAGTTTGATTTGGTACCTATGTGTCCCCTTAGAGATTATATATACATGCACATACATACTACCTATATGTTACATGTACTCACCTATACATATACACATGCAGAAACAAATATATGTGTACACTATATAGTATAGATACGCACATACTAGGGAAGCTTGTATACATGGGTATATGCCAGGGTTTATTTGTATTTGGTAAGCATTTCTGGAATCATAGGGAATTACAGTATCTTAAATATTATGTTTACCTTCATGCAATATACATGCTAATTATCCTCATCTGGGTAAACTACCTTGAAAGAAAACCGATAAAAGGCTCAGCAAATTGAGATTTTCATGACTAAAAATGAAGGTGAAAAAACAGATAGAGTATGAAAGCACTCAGAGAGAGTATAAAACAGCTTACATAAAGAAATAATTCTAGCAATTCTAACTTTGCTTTATAGAAAGCAATGTTATTTGAAGTCTTAACTCAGCAACTCTAGTGGTATAATTCACACATTATGTTTATGCAAAACCTTCACTTGAGTATTTAAAACCAAGTGAAAGTTTAGTTTGGTTTTCACATAAAAAAACTGTAATTTAAACTAGGCCTGCTAGTGGCTCATAACATGTGGCCAGAAATAAAGGCAATATTAACTAAGTTTCAGTTATAAATTATTTATAGGCCTTATTAAATATCTTTCCATATTATACATTAAGATGATAAATACATTTATGACATGTTTACTTTATATGTATTACATTATTCAGTCCTCAAAACAACCTTGTTTGAGATAGGAACTGTTCTTGTTACTATTTATAAGTGGGGAAACTGAGTCTCTAGGTGATGTTCAATTGTACAAGTTCACTCAGCAAAGAAGTGTGATTTAAACTAAGGTCTTTTGTTTCTTTTTTAAATTTGAATTTTATTTTTCAATTGCCATTTACATTCAATATTATTTTGTGTTAGTTTCGGCTGTACAGCATGGTGGTTGGACAAGTGTCCCCTCCGTGTCCCCAGTACCCATCTGGCACCATACACCCATACACAGTAGTTACAGTATTGTCCACTGTATTTCCTGTGCTGTACTTTCCATCCCCATGACTATTCTGTAACTTCCAATTTGTACTTCATCCTTTCACCTTTTCCACCCAGTTCCCCCAGCCCTACTCCCCTCTATCAACCATCATTCTTAAATTAAGCCCTAGTTACTCTGGTAAAAACAAGCCGGGGTGGTAGATGGTAGTATTTCTAATACCCTATCAGAATATGAAATCAAGGCACAGAGAGATCCAAGCAACTAGGTCAAGGCCACTCATGCACTAAGTGGCAAGGTTAGGATTCTAACCCGTCTGTCATTGACTCCATAGCCTAGTTGATTTCCTCTGCTCATCTTTGTAAAAATACAGATCTGCCATAGCAGAGAAACAAAGAAGTACTATCTCTCAACATACTTTATGAATTATATAAGCAGAATTTATTGTATAATTTACTGGTTGTAATTTCATGAAAGTCTTACAGTATATTAATATTGCATTTTCTCGGCATAGCAAAGCCTAAGGTGGAAAGGAGGTACATTTGTGTCTGCTCTGGTGAGCTAGGTTTTCTACAGGTAGACTGAGCATAGAATATACCATCCAAATTGAGGAATTTATGTGAAGGGGTGGGGGTACTATTAATAATAATTCTGGGCCACGGGTGAAAAATCTAGGCAAAGAAGGATAGATGGCCACTATCCTGCGAACATGTAGAATTTCTTACTGATAGTCATAGGACCATATTATCCCTGGGTCCACAAATTCTGTTATAACTATTCTCCTGGATGCTGATCTCAAAAGTAATTGAGCACTTCCAATGTAAATCTGAAAAAAATGTCTTTGATCTTAATTTATTAGTCTTAGGGAAAAAATGCCTAAAATCAAGTAAGAGGTCCTAAGCCACTTTGTTACCTTTACAGATGGAAGGCTGTAATACCAAGATGTTTGCATTTTAACCCTAAGTAAAACATTGATTTGGGGGTTCTGTTTTTGCTGTGGGAACAGTGATGCTTTGAGTTCTATTAACCCCAGAGAAAATATGTGGATATTGCCCTAAGGACATATAGACAGGTGGTCAACAGACCTATGAAAAGATGCTCAACATCACTCGTCATCAGAAAAACGAAAATTAAAATCACAATGAGATATAACCTCATCAGAATGGTTATCATCAACACATCAACAAACAAGGGTTGGTCAGGATGTGGAGAAAAAGGGACACTTGTGCACTGTCATTTGGATTGTAAATTAGTGCAGACACTATGGGAAACAATTTGGAGGTTCCTCAAAAAATTAAAGGTAGAACTACCCTATGACCCACCAATTCTACCTCTGGATACTTATCTGAAAAAATCTAAAACACTAATTCTATAGGTTACATACACTCCTACGTTCATTGCAGCATTATTTACAATAACCAAGATCTGGAAGCAACCTAAGTGTCCACTGAAAGACAAATGGATAAAGAAGAGGTGGTACATATATACAAGGGAATATAACTCAGCCATAAAAATGGCATTTTTTCATTTGTATTAACATGGATGGATGTAGAAGGTATTAGATGAAGTGAAATGTCAGATAGAGAAAGATAAATACCACTTGATTTCACTGATAAGTAGAATATAAAAAACAAAATAAATGAATGCCCTGGCTGGTGTAGCTCAGTGGATTGAGCACGAGCCTGCAAACCACAGGATCTCAGTTCGATTCCCAGTCAGGGCACATGCCTGGGTTGCAGGCCAGTTCCCAGCAGGGGACTCACACAAGGCAACCATACATTGATATTTCTCTCCTTCCCTCCCCCTCTACAGATAAATAAATAAAATATTTTAAAAAATAAATGAATGAACAAAACAAACTAACTCATAGATACAGACAACAAATTGATAGTTGCCAGATAGACGAGAAGGTTATTGGGGGTTGGGTGAAAAGATGAAAGGAATTAAGTACACCTGNGAGAGGCAACCATACATTGATATTTCTCTCCTTCCCTCCCCCTCTAAAGATAAATAAATAAAATATTAAAAAAAATAAATGAATGAACACAACAAACTAACTCATAGATACAGACAACAAATTGATAGTTGCCAGATAGACGAGAAGGTTATTGGGGGTTGGGTGAAAAGATGAAAGGAATTAAGTACACCTGACCAGGTATTTTTTAAAAAGCAGTCACAGGGATATAAACACAGCATAGGGGTTGTAGTCAATTATGTTATAACTATGCAGGGTGCCAGGTGGGTACTAGACCTATTGGGGTGATCACTTAATAAGTTATACAGATGTCTTGTCACTATGTTGCATACCTGAAGCTAATATAATATTGTATGTTAACTGTAATTGAAAAATACATTTTTAAAAAAGAAATCATAGACATAATGGTGAACTGTGGAAAGAGAAGCACAATCAAGAAAACAGACAGCATAGAAAGGGAATAGAAAGTTTTGGACAATCATATCTGGCTTTAATGCCTGACCTTCAACTGGTGATAATGATGTTAATAATGGCATGTAAACTCAGGGAGCCTCAGTTCCCTAATGTCAAGGATAATATCTATTAAATATATTTTTCAACTATTTACTAAGGTTGTGAAATAAGGTGAGGTACGTAAAATAGTTGGCATATAGGAAGCAAGGCTTTCATATATTCTGGTTTTCCATTACTCTCTTTAGACATAAAATAGCAAAGTCACACCCTCAAGTTCTATATCTACAGTGTATTTTCACATCAATCACATAAAAAAACACAATCTGTCTTTCTCTTCTCTTTCCTCTTTCCCTCCATTTTTTCTCTTTTCTTTCTTTTGTCTTTTTTCTCTTTCTTTTCTTCTCTTTTCCCCCACCTCTCCCTTCTGTCTCTCTCTTCCTTTTCCTTTCCCCATGTTCCCTTCCCCTCCCTTCCCATCCGTTCCCTTCCTCCCTTCTTGTTCAAAGAAGACTTAAGGTGGCCAAAGTATTATAAAATATGCATAGTACACATGAAAAAAAATTGACAATTAGAAATTGACTTTTAAAAAATTGATTATCAAAATAATTAGTCACTTAATGAAGCATAAGTCAAGTTTTTTTTATAAGGCTTTTGAAGAAGGATTTCAATGATTATGTCCTTATAAATCTAACACTGCAAAGCAATGGCTACAGTTTTTCTGCAGAGGACACAATTCTCTGTGGCAAACACATACATGTATATTAACTTTAGACAAAACGCTCTTCAACATTAGTTTGATTCTTTAAAACCAAATTTAAAAGATTACAATATGTAAATATTTGTCTCTTACTCTCTTTTGATGGCGACTTCTGTTAGTGCTCAATGTTTGTTTTTATTCTGTTCTTTGACCTTCTTCCTGTGACCTTCACTAATGGACCCTGGGATGGAGCCAAAGCCACAAAAGAATCTATGTAAAGGAAGTGAAGGCATGTAGGTAAAAGGAAGAAGAGGAAGTCAAGAAATCAAACTCCTTTATCTTAGTTTAAGACATTGTGAGGGCACCTAAGGATTTATTGTATGAATTAATTTTTTAATACTTTTTAGCATCAGCAGCTGGGTTCCGGTAATTGAATGCTGATTACTGCATAAAGAAGTGAAAAATAGATGCTAATTAGATAAAATTGTCTGATGAGAACAGTAACATTTGGAAAACCTGGGTCACAAGAAAAACTTTCAAGTCTGCAAGTCTGCAACTTTCAAAATTTGCAAGTGTGTATAACAAGAGAAAATTTCCCCTTCTTACCACAATCCTCCTTTCCTATCCTCGCAAAAATCCTCCTAAATGAATCCTCAAACAACTTCAGTCTGCTGAGAACAAGCGCCTGCTTTGTAGGTCTGGATCAACACTGACTGAGGTGTGCAGTGCTGGAAACCTTGGGATTTGAACTTAGCTCACCACCAACCCAAGATCCCTCCCACCAATGAGGCCAATTCAAGGAATAAAAGGCTTCATTGCATTTTTCATGCCAATAGAAATTTCTGGGTATTCCATATAGAATGACAATGAAGCTTATGGCAGAAGTCAAAACAATTTTTATACCTGGAATGCTCTTCCTTGATTTATTCATACAGCTTCTTCCCTCTCTTCCATCAACACTGCCCTGAAGAACACCTGCAGATTTATGAATGTCAACCATGGGGTTTTCAAATTTCAGTGCATCAAGGAATCAGTCTCAGAGGGCAGGGAGTGGGGGAGGTAATTATGATTTATTAGGTTCTGGAAGTGCCCATGGGACTGCATTTTTAATAGGTACTTTTAGGTGATTCTGATTCAGGTGATGAGTAGACTGCTCTACTGTAGAATTAAAATTTTGTTCTAAGGAAGTCTTACTTCAGGAGTAGGTGAAATTCTCTCCCTGATTTATAGAGATAGCTGTGAGACTGGAGATCTGAAGAATTTAAGGAAGGAAATCACTCTAGAGGAAAGGTCAATTATTGCCTAGGAAGAGACTCACTGAGTGGAGTGGGGCAGCCACTGCTGGTGCAGCCCAGCCTTCAAGTTTTCAGATGCCTGAGGTTCTGAAAGGAGACACTAGGTGTCCTTGAAGACAGATCCTAGCATTGCCATACAGTGTATTCCCAGACTGTGAGTCTGTAACATGTGAGGGGGACCCTCCAAAAAATGGAATTATCTTCTAGAGGGTGGGCACCTTGTAGTACAAACTTCCCCTGCTAGGTGAGTGAGTGTTCTAGTGTTCTAACCAGTCTGTACAAGCTGGCATTGTTGTGAGAGGCTGCATTCAGCATCAGAAAACAATTTTGAAGACTCTTGCGTTGGGTTTGCCCATTCAGTGATGCGTGACTTACAAGCGCACTTGCCCACACCATGCTGAGAGTTCAGCAGCTTTTGACCAAAATCAACCTGACCCCTGTGCCCCACCCTCCCTATTCATTCCATCTTGCCCAAGCAACTTTTTTTTTCCCTCGATGAAAAAAGTCCTCAAGGGGAAATCTCAAGGGGAAATGTTTTGCTGATGTGAAAGAAGTGAAACAAAAAGTGGCAGAAGCACGGAAAGGCATCAAAGTTGGATCAGTTTGAAACTGACAGAGACCAGAGTGGAGGGGGGTGGGGGTAAGGGGAGAAAGCAGGGGAAGGGTCTAGTCAAGGAAAAGGTATAAATGACCTATGGACATGGACAACAGGGCGGGGACTGACTGTGGGAGCAGGGGGTGAGAGAGGTAGGGGAGAAGAATGGTGGGAAATTGGGACAACTGTAATAGAACAATAAAAAAAGAAAAGAAAAAGGTTGTAAATCAACAACAACAACAAAAACCCTGATTTGAGCAGTGGAAAACATGTCTTCATAGGTGTATTGCCTCAAATAGAGAGTACTTTGAAAGGAACTACAGGGTAAGTGGAGGCAGTCTGGCTTCCTCACCCAGGTGTCTGGTTAACCAGGTGAAGCAGTGTTCCCATAGCAAGGAGGGGTCTGATAAGTAGTGTTCGCACAACCTTGAGACTGGGTCTGATAAACTGTTCCCATAACATGAAGTGAGCTCACATGTGCAGGATTAGGTTATGTTATATAATGTTCTGGCAGTTTTCTGGCTTTGTTCCCTCTAGTACTTAAAGAGGTAGGGACTCCCTGATGGGGTGATGATGATGAGACACATGCAAGGGGACAGGTACCACGATAGGTGCCACACTGGGGGGCAGGGGCCACGACATGAGACATGCAGATAGACACACAGCTTGGAGTGTGGGTGGTTCGCCTACCTGTGAGTAAAGGCATGCCAGACATCTGAATGGCTCCGTGAATATTTTCCCCTCTGCGTGAATACCATGGACCTGCCTGGCCTTGAAGGGTGGCAACACAGGTACTGAAGTGTAAATGTGTAAAAATAAATACACATTTTTCAATAAATAAATTGTGGTTTTGGGGGGGCTCCCTTCATAGATCAAATATATTGAAATAACTCCAACCTTTTCAGTTTTCCTCTGCACATGCACTTATGAGTATGCAAAAATGATACCATTATATGGAGAATAATTGATTCACTCTGCTTCTTAATCTGGTCAATTATTCACTGGCTTCCACACTTTTGCTGTGGTTGGTATGAAATGACTTTCCAAGCCCTTCACAAATGCGTGAACACACACAGTGCAGAACTTTGATAAGGGAGTTGGCTTTGTTCTTTCTCCACCTGAGAGGATGGGGGTCCCAGGATGCCACAGTGGGGACTCAGGAGAGGGCCTCTCCTGATGTGAAACCCTAAGTGACCGTCCCCCTGGGTTCCTCTGCACTCTGCTGGGATGGAGAACAATAGCTGCAAATGAAGACCTTCTATTTCTCTACACTATTCTACTAGGAGTCATACAGGTCTTTAGTAAAAGCTGTTGGGAGGCTTTTCAGTGCTGGGGATTGAGTGTATTTTTGAATGAAGGGACTATGTGAATGCAGAGGACAGACTCAGTCACCAAAAGCACAGGTTCTCTTGGGATAACCTGAAAGCCCTTGAAAATCCTGCTACACTGTCCTGTCACTGCCAGTCACCATGGCTGTGTCACTGCCGGCAGTGTGACACACTTGTATTCAGGGATTACTGCAGCCCTAACAGTTCCCAGGGTCAAAGGGTTATTCTTTCTGTTCATTGAATGGAATTACTGACTAGCGACAGTTGGGTTTAACAAAGAGGGTGTAGTAATTAAAATACCATCAAACGTATTTACTCAACAGTTGAAACTGCAACCATCACTCATCCAAGTGAGTAAAGAGGATACTTTTTTACCACTTTTAGACAAAGGGTCAATAGGGCAGTTGTATCAATAATTTCAACCTAACTGGGAGAAATCCAAACCTATTTAACACTAGAAAATCCCAAATGCTACTTGCTATTAGGAAACACTTGCAAAGATGTTGTAGACCACTCTGCCTGGTTTCAGGAATTGTAACCCTAACCGCACCCCACCCCATGGCTAAGGATGAGCAAGTGACCTCCGGAATGTGAGCCACATTCATCGAGGAGACAAAGCTTGTCTCTGGTAGCAAATGCTGCCTCAGTTTCCTCCCTGCACCCAAAGCATGGTCAGAAGTCCATGACGGGTAAGTCTCCTCACAGTGGGGAGCAACCTAAGCCAGACTCAACCAGTTGGGAGGCCTTCATGGAAGGACTCAGGGGGCTACAACAAAGAATGATCAATGGACCCTTGCCCGCCAGCTATGTGACATAGTCTGAGTCCCCATGTCCTCTGGGAGAAGTGCTTCCTGGCTCTAATCCCCTTAAGCCTGAAAACCTGTTGGGAAGGGTACAGCTCCTTGCCTTGCTAGAGCATGTCCTGGGGAAAAATCTGGCATCACAAAGAATTCCTGATAAACCTGTGAAATCTGCTCTGCTGAGTGCTTTCATTCATATGATAAGGCATTTCTAAGCAGGAAATGAGTATGTCTCCCAAAGTTTCTGAAAAACTCTCTTCTTGACAGACTATGACTCAGACTAAGCCCTCAGATATCTTTGAAATGCTATCTATTGTTTGATCCTTGTCACCCTGTATTCCTGTGTATTACAACCCAATAAAAGCCCTTGGAGGAAGGGGCTCAAGGCCTTTTTCCTCTGGGAAACTGGCCCCCTCTCCTCCCCAAGCAGATCATATCATGTCATGTTTACTTTTATCAGTGGTGGACGGGGTGACTTGTGGGAAAGGTTGCCCCAGCACAAGGAGGACCAGACAGGAGATTTGGAAGCACTATACTAATTTATCAGACCTGCCCCAGACACACTTCACATTTGCTCATTTTGTTGCCAGAGGAGTAATTAATCCCCAAGACTTGTGATTTGTATTCTAGGACTATCAGAGTGAGGACCTGGGAGCACTTTTTTCTCATCATGTATTTAGCTTTGGGGATTTTGAATACAGAAATAATGACTTCTATACTTAATAGCTGAGAAATAAATTCTGTTGTATCTTATCCACATTTTTAGTTACTGGCAAGAATTCAGTCAGTGAAGTCAATTCAATACTGTGATCAATATTCTATTTAATGTGACAACTTTAGTAATGTATGTATTATTTAAAATATTTTTCTTTTTAAAAGTCCCTATTAGGGCCCTGGCTGGTGTAGCTCAGTGGATTGAGTGTGGGCCTGTGAGCCAGAGGACTGCGGTTCAATTCCCAGTCAGGGCACATGCCTGGGTTGCAGGCCACTTCCCAGCAGGGGACACAGGAGAGTCAACCACACATTGATATTTCTCTCCTTCTCTCCTTCCCTTCCCCTCTAAAGGTGAATAAATAAAATCTTTAAAAAAATAAAAAGTAACAGTCCCAATTAGGGAAAATGTATGTATTTTGTTTGCAATATAAGACCTACTGAAACAGTGGAATGCTGCTGGTGAATGTTTAACAGCCAGTTATCCAAAGAAAAACCCTGTTTTCTAGCTTTTGCTGATTTTTGTGGTGTAGATACTCCCACCACAGCCATTTAGATGACAACGTGGCATTAGTACATTTATAAAATTGTGAAAATTTCACAACTGACTTTGGTAAATCTGAATGAATTGAAAAAAATTTCAGTTTCATTACAGGAGAAAGAAAATGATTTTTATCTGCCTGTCTTAATAAAAATTTCTCCTGCTAAAAAAGTACATATTTATCATTTGTGTTACTACGTTTTTGCATTTGGAGCACAGTGAAATGTGGAACTGTGGGGTGAGAGCGGCTCATAATCACGTCTGGTGCTGATGTTTGAAAGGGCGCATCTATTAGGCCTCAGCCTGAGGGCAGCATGGCAGCACGGACTGATAGTTAAGCCTGTGTGTTCCAGAGTTGGGCGGGTGAAGGCCACCTGAACTAGTAAACTTGGGGAAGTTACTTAACCTGTCTCCTTCAATTTTCCCTCTGTAAAATAGGATAATAACAGTATCTACCTCATACAATTACTGCGCAAAAAAGTTATGTATGGAAAGGGCTTAGCACAGTGTCCACAATCTCGCAAGGACCACATATTACTGTTTTTATGGTCACTGATAGCATATTTTGGGAAGGGTATTAACTTAAGCTATGAGTGTAGAATTTAGGAAGTATTGCTTTAGATCGGTGGTTCTCACAGCAGCAGGGGGCCCTCTCTGCTTTAACAAGCCCTGTAGGTAGTTCAAACGCACACTCAAGTTCGAGAAACTGTTTCACATTGCCAGTGGGAATTCATGTGTTCTGAAAGAGGCAACAACATTCCTTCCAGAAAAGGTGACTGATCATCTTTACATTGCCTATACCAGAGTCACCTGAAGAGCTTGTTTAAAATAGTCCACATTTGTGTAAAATGTGAGAATTTTCTACAATAGATTTTTGCCTGTATGTGAATAAAATAGCTCTGGAAGAACACACAGATAATATTGGTTACTTCCAGGGGAGGGAACTGGGTAGGTGAGAGGCAGGGCTGGGTCAGAAAATGTTTATTTTATCTACTCTTGTCCCTTTTAAATTTTGAATAATATACAATTCCAAAATTATTTAAACATTGAAATTAATATGTTATAATTATATTATAAATTAAATAAACTTATATTTTACTTCTTTAGTTTATTAAATATAAATATGTACATGAAATACAAATCTATGGGTTTTACCAAAAGCATATTAGATCAGAACCCAGCATAAAACCTGCCAAGACAGAACCCCTGTGGTAGATTCCAGGATCTGTGCTGTGCTGGTTGCCATGATGGTGCATATAGGCAGCACCTAGCCCACTGCTGACATCTGCTGTGTGAATGCTCCCAGTTTCTAGCTGTGCTCCTGGGTTGATGGGACCTGAATTGCTCTCTTCACTGGGCCAATAGAACAAAGGCAACATCTCCATATGCAAAGAGATGGAAGACATTACTGTGGCTTGTATCACTTGGAAAGCCTTTATGTATTGGTGGGATATTGTTGGGACTTTGAAATAGGTGACCTGGGTCCTAACCTGGCCCTGCCACTATCTGGGTAACTCTGTAATACCCTTCATGTTTCCATTACTTCTCTTTTCTTATCTACCAAGTGGGGACATTAATGGCTGTCCTATTTACATCACTGTGTCAAGTGAGACTAGATCTGACACCATTTGTAAAATGCAAAGTTGATGTAAAAGGTAATTAAATCTGGCTTTGATAGATTGATGATGCATTTACAACATTTTAACATTTCAAATTTAGTTAGGGCAGAAATCTCTTATATAATAAATAGAAAATGAATTTCTAAATTATTTAAAAATTATACAATGCTTATGTCTAAAAATCTATTTCCCTGATAAGAAAATGAAGAGATTAATTGCCTGTCTTTAATCCTATTCCGGTTGTACGAGTATATGGGTTTTATAGTATCTCTAATACTATGAAAGAGTTAATTATTCCAACAAAACTGGGCACATTCAACTTAAATGTATCTGCAGTGCCCTTGCCAAAAGGAAAGACTCGCTTTGTCTGAATTATTATGGATTACCTTTCCACAGGCTGTAAAATTGCCATGCATGAACTTGCCCAAACATAACAGGCTCATAAATGAAGCAATGGCTTGAGCAATGAATTAGAACAATACAGCCTGCCTTGCTTAGCCTCTGTTACAGCAGATGAAGCTGGCATCTGGGGTTGAGTATTACCAGAGCTACTGTCCTCAACCTCTTTACCTAAAAGTTGCCTTTCTGGAAAGAAAAGTGGACACATTCCCACAAGACATTACATTCTTCTCCAGTTTTGAAGCAGTCTCTTCTCTTCTCTGCAACAGAATTGTCACATCACAACTTAGACTACTTCTTTCAACTTCACAGGTCCACAGTTCATTTTTCTGTAGAATAATTGTGAGAACAAACAGCCTGAATTAAGAAAACCCCTTAGAAATAAGAGTTATAATCTATATGCTAGACATGGCTTCTTCCTGTGTATCTTCTCACTTTTCCACACAACTCTATGAATGAGGTCACACTATTTATCCCTGTTTGACAGGTGGGACAACCAAGTCCCAGAGACTCTAAGAAATGTGCCCAATGCACATGCCAGTCTGGTTCTGTCACCTGGATTTCTATCCATTGCCCTATCGCTGCCGCCCACCCCCTTTTCTAAATAGAGACTGTTAAAAATTTTAGCCTCTTTTTTTAAAGGGATTATGTTGTAGGATGGAGAATCCATAAGTTGTAGGCAGTTGCACATTTGTACCCTTTATCCAGTTGTACCCTTTATCCAGTCCCCAGGTGAGTGAGTGCAGGGCTGGGAGTCAGGCTGGCAGGAGGAGTTATCTGTGTGACAGGAATGTGCCATTAGCTGGACCACTCTCATGATATTTTGCAGAAACTTCTGTATATATTATTATATCTAAGTTTGGTTCCAAGCCCATAAAATCCTGTGAGAAATCCCATGAGAAGATTTCACTAAGGCAGTAACAAACACTCCTGTCCCAATCAACTTTTTATGTAAATGTTAAAAAAATGAATTGGAAGCAAACACCTGAAAATTCATGAGATGCTATCTCTCAATAATTATGCAGTTTTCATGGGAATACACTCTGGGCATCATGCTAAAATTTGGACTTTTTCGATGCTTTCTCTCTTTCAAAAAGTGGAGGAGCAGAAAGGAGAAAAGACACAATCACACCATAGAAACAGAGATAGGGTGGGGTGTGGGGGGTAGGCATTTCACAGTCACTCCTAATGGTAAGTATCTGAGAATGAAATCTCCCATACAGCCAGGAGGATTCAACTTCTGGGAATATTCAAGCCCTCCTGGATGACTAATTTATTACTTCAGCAGGCAGAGCACTCCAAGGGTACCCAGCAATTCTTCTGTGGGCTTACCCTTACCTCCTTAATCAAACAATATTTTTTGTTTTTGCAGTTCCTCAGGTTACCGTGACTCCCCAGCTACTAGTATAAATAAACATAAAGTATTCAGGAGCGTCTATTACAAATGATAATATTCTAGGGAGAGCTCTTGACTGTATATCCTCAGAAGACAAGTTTTATTGGAAATAAAAAGAATGTATGCTGAACGGCAGTGCTATCACTATCCATTTTAAAAATATTTTACTACTGTGTTAGTAAAATATTTAAAATGATCACCTGAAGTGCTCCCCCTGTCACATGGGAGTTTGAACATGTCACTATCCATACAACTTTCTGACAATCTCATATTAGCACAATGCTTTCCAGAAAATAATCACACCTAAGAGTGACTGAGACTGTTTTTATTTTTAATAGGAAAGAAATAGACTCGTGTTAAATAAGTGCTGAGACTAGGCATTAATGGCTGTAGCAAGCTGTTTGCCCCCGATTCAGGCTCTGCAAACCAGCCCCAGCAGGCTTTGATGAAAACATCATTTTTGGTTTCAGTTGAGTGTGTGCTTGACTGCTTTTAGTCCCCTCTTTCTGTCTAGTGTCTCTGGAAAGAGCATCCCATAAAAGAGCCCCTCAGACCTGGCCACACTCTGGGCATTGTTTGTCCCTTGAGCCCTTTGCTCCTGGGATGCGATGTAAGAGCACTTCAGCTCCATATTCAGCTTTGGCATTGATCTGGTCCTATTTCCTGAAAACTTTCCAGGCTTCTTTAGACTCTCAATGAGCCATCTTTAGCTGGCCTGCAATTCAGTGCAACAGATACCTTTTGGAGAGACATTGAGTATATGCCTGAAAAGGGACCAGGTAGGTCATTAATAGCTAGAGTTTATTTCTAAGTGGAGTTCTCCTAGACTGACTTACAATGATCTTTAATATAGAATCTAGCACCAAGGCCTAAGATCCACCAGGAAGCTGGATGGATCTCCCACAGATATTTTACTAAATTTTAATGCTGCAAAGTTACAAAGTGGCAAATACAGTGATTGATTCTTTCAGACTAATAATTGATACTATTGATTGAAAGCTTACTATATGCTGTACAATGTATTAAGGACTTTATATATCATCTAACAACCCAAAGAAGAAATGAACATTGTTTCTATTTTATAGAGGAACCCAAGGCTTACAGAAATTAAGTCACTCATTCAAGTTCACATAGCCAGTAAGAGGTGGAAGTGGAATCTAAATGTTGGTCAATGTTATCCTGAACTCCACGCACTTAATTGCTACACCAGAAATAGAAAATAGGCTTCACACTGTGCAACAACTCTATTACACAGGAACGATGGCCTGAAGCACTGAGTTGAGATGGTTTCTGAGGCGTCTGTGGGCTCCGCTAGATCAGAAAAGTTAGCAGTGCCAAGTAAGTGGCATCTCTCCTGCCAGGATCTGCTTTCCTTACTTTCCTTTTACTGTCTCTCAGTCACTGATCTCCATTTCTTGTGTCAGTCTCCTATGAGTGTAACGTGTGTGGAAAGGAAATACAGTAAGTAGAAAGTCCCTAGGATTAGCAGTCTTGGTCACTATTTCACTGAGTGATTCTGGAGTCATCCCTTTCTCTGTTTTAGTCCCCTGCATCTGCAGTTTCTCTTCCTAAGGTTTTACTTACCCATGGTAACTAGAAGAGAATAAATATTAAATGGAAAATTCAAGAAAGAAAAAATTGTAATTTTTAAACTGTGCACTATTATGAGTAGCATGAAGTCTCACACCTTGCCACTCCATTCCGCCCAGACATAAATCGCCCCTTTGTCCAGCATGTCCACACTGAAGACACTCTCCACCTGTTTGTAACTTAATAGCTATCAGGGTGATCAGATCTACTGTAACGCTATCACAGTGCTTGTGCCCAGGTCACCCTTATTCCACTGAATAGTGGCCCCAAAGCACAAGAGCAGTGGTGCTGGCCATTTGGATATGCCAAAGAGAAGCTGTAAAGTGCCTCCTGTAAGTGACAAGGCGTGTATGTATAGGAAAAAAAAACCATAGTTTATGTAGGGTTTGGCACTATTGTGGTCTCAGAAACCCACTGGGGGTCTTGAAATGTATCCCCTTGGGATAAAGGGGGGCTATTGTATGATTTGAAAGAATTTGATTCTTTCAAAGAATCTAATTTGGGGGACTTTATCCCCAAAGACCATTTGAAAGAATGGTCTTTGGGGTTAAAGCCTTTATAGGTAAATATATAAAGGGGCAGGAAAAGTAGGTTTACAGTTGTTTGTTGGAAAATAATACAATAATTAATAAATAATAGTACACGAATAAACTGTTTTATATATTCACAACTGTAAATCTACTTTTGCCCACCTTGTATATTAAAATTATTTTACCAACTAAATCATTTTTAAATTGTAAATTTTGTTTTTTTTGCTTTATATTCTCTTTCTGCTAGTAATCTACCCAGCTGAAAGTGAAAAATAGAAGTATAATAGAATACGTGATCTTTACATAAAGCAGAATCCTGCATTTACATTTCCTTTAGCTCATGTCTGCAAAGCCACCAAAATTCGGCAAAGTAATCTACTGTAATCTGATCCATCCTGTAATCTGCTTTGATAATTATGACAATACTAAAATGACAGATTTTCCATTATAATAAGTGGAAATCATCTATTATGACATATCCAAGGACAAAGGCTTCCAAAAGAAAAAAACTAAAACCAACTTTCTTAGAATTAAGCAAACAAAACCCTTAATGTAAATGAAAATCAGTGAAAACTAGTGTTGTTTTACGTCCACAAACGAATGCTTCTTCACAGGAGAAACTTCACCTCATGCAGGTAGTCATCATCGTTCACTGAATGAGGGGCAGGACTCCAGTCTCGTCCTATGTTGACATAGGAAGGGAACAGGGCCAGGAGTATGCAATTCCTATTTCCAACATCAGCCATTCAGAGTGTTTTAGCTTGTGCTTCACTTGATGGCAAGAATTTTTGCCTTGATATTGAGAGGCAGAAGTGCAAAGGAAGGATTCCTGTTTAGTCAGGAGAAACAAAATAATGCGTGGTAATGACGCCAGTCTGAAACCGAGGCGGAGAAAAGTGTGGCTAGTTGTAATACCCTCAACTTCCAGGATGCCATTCAGTTCCCCGGTAGTGAACAGGCAAGAAATTCTTCCATTAATAATCAATTTGAAGGTTAAATCTGAGATCATCAAAACAAACTGCCTTTCCAGAAAGACAGCAAGACATAGCCATTAGAGGCATAGTGTCTTGGATTGTGGGCAGCCAGTATTACAAATTAATATTTTTTGCTTCTCAATCCCTGAGACATAATGTGTTGTTATCGCCTGTTAATGGAGTGTTTTCAGTGTTTTGACCACCATTAGCAGATGATTAGCATGCCTTTAGCCATCTTTATGAAACAGATGTTTGTCTTGGCATTTTTCCAACTCTCCTTGGGTCGCCCAGCCCAGTATTCCTCCTTTATGAGTTGGCACACTATTTTTTTATGGTCTTGAGTGAGGGGGCTGCTTCTTGGCTCTGCCATGCGGTTGCTTTGATCCCAGATGTAAGAAGTTGTCCCACCTGGGATGGATGAGGATATTCCCCACGTTCCATGCACATCATCTGGGAAGAGGCTCAGGCAGGTTGAGATGGGAGCATAAGAAGACAATAAGGGAAGTGCTCTTTAAGTGGTACTTTTTCTGGCTAAGGACACCGTGTTCATGTTTAGCTTCTAATGTGATGTAATGAATTATGAACTAAAGGTAATTGAAAGATTTGTGCCCTCTGTGCAGAACGGAAGTTTAGTGTATGAAAGCAAACCACAGGTCAATTAGGAGAGTGGATCAATATTTGTATTGCTCTTTAATGAAAGGAAATAACTCTGATAGATTTTCCCTGGGACTGCTGATGAGTATGTATTTGTAGTTGATACATGGAGCTTGTCATTGATCTCAGTCAAACTAAAATTTTATTAACAAGTCAGACACCCATCTGTATTTTTTCATAGTCCTCTTTCTCTAAAAGCCAGTTAATTCTATTACCTTCTGTTTCTCTTTCTCTTTCTCCGAACACTTAAGTACCTGATTTGTACCAAACCCTTTCCCATATATTATTATCTCATCTAACCCTTCTAAAAACATTGTATGGTCATATATTTAAATTTCTATTTACAGGTAAGAAAATTGAGGCAGAGAGGCTAAGTAACTTGTCTTTTATCACACTGGTAAGAAAAAGCAAAACACGGGCTCAAACAGACCTGGTTTTCTCTGACCCGGAAGTTCATGTTATTTCTGCAATCCCAGACTCTCCCAGATGCAGAGAGAGGCTCATTTTGTAGCACGGCCTTGTCTGAAGGATAATGATGGGAAAGGATAAATGATGAGGCTAATAAGATGTACATCCAGACGAGTAAGTCTAGGAACTGACTTCACCCACCCAGGAGGGCCTGTGGCAGCTGCTTCTTCCTTGCTCAGAGAACAGAGCTTCATGTTCATCTACATTAGCAAAGGGCCAGCAAGTCAAACATGACAACTCTGAGACAAGAAAAGAATTTAGCACATGTGACCCTAAAATTTTTTAAGACTCAGTTTTAAGACTTGGTTTTTGGTGGATCTAAAGCAAAAATAGTGTTTCAAACAGTATTTCTACTCCCTGGCTGTTTAGATTGAGTCTCCTCACTTTGTTCAAAGGTAAATTTCAGACATTGAAGCGCTATGCACCAGGTTAGATTTTTTGAGGTTTAATCAATAAAATTGACTAGGAAAGAATTCAAAAGCCACACTGCCTGCTTCCCTGCTTGATGCACTGAGCAGACACTTAGTTCTCGCCTTGTGTTTGATCTACAGACTCCCTGTGAAAACTGTAACTTTTCCTTCCTGCATGAAATTTTAAATTACAGCTTGCATTGTGTTCTGCAGGCTGCAGGGCTACTGTGGCAATCAGTTCCTGGAGCATCAGGATTTTATCTGAGAAGTGACTTAATGAAGATTATATTAAAGGTCGGAACTTTGTCTTGGTTCTGCTTCTACACATCGGAGCCCTGTTCCCAAACAGATGGCCTGATGCATACTCAACAAGTTGCTCATAAATACACTATGCATAAGTCATTACCAGGCCACTGGCAGGAATCAGCTCTTTCGTATAAAGGAAATTAAGTGTACTTCAGGAGCTAATATGTGAGAGATTTCCAGAAATGTGAGAAACAGTTCAGTCTAGTGAAAACCTGCACAGGTATGCAAATCAAGTAAACACACAGACACATGTGTGCACACGTGCAGACACATTGCACGTATTAAGTGCCTCCTGCACGCCAGCTCTGACCTAAGAACATTATATGCATTAACTCTATTCTTCTAACAACCCAGTGCAATGGGTGTTCTTTTCTTCCCATTTTGAAAATATGAAACTGAGGCATGAACCAGTGAAGAGATTTTTCTCATTTAGATCACACAGATAATAAGGAGCAGAATTGAGACATCAATACCAAGCAATCTGGATAAAGAGGATGTACCCTTAACTACTCTACTATCCTTGCCCAAGATATGACCTGAGAGCAGAGAACCTAGGTGTGAATCGCAGTCTCAGCTTTGGGATCTTGGACAAGTCACTTAAACGAAGCTCAGCCTCTCTTCCTATGTGTAAACTGTGGTTTAAAGTACAATAACGCCAACCCATTCTGATAGTTGAGAAGAGGTGAACAGAAAACAGAAGAGGTTTTGTAAACTGTCGAGTGCTGTATGCGTGTCAGCATCAGCTGCAGACACAGCACACAGGAACTGCCTTTCCCATTTCATTCTCCTCTGTCGCCTGAGTCCACCCCACAATGAACCAGACACAGGAGAACATGGAACACTTAAGAATAACAATTTCTAATTAAATACACACAAGCAGTCCTGGAAATATCTTCATAAATCAGGAGGCAAATAATGAATACACCCTTACATGTCTCAGAGACAATGGGGCATCGATTTCAGAGGAATGGGAGCAAATTCTTCCATCAAGTTATGGAAAATGAATGCAAGTGAGAAGCACTGTAAATCTAAGCACTCGTTCAAAAGTGTTTAATAGTAGAGCTATTATCATCACCCAAATAAGAAAACTGGTAGTAAGTGCATAGAGAAGATGTGCTTGTCAATCATTTGACATAGTATTTTAACAAAAAAGAGGCAAAGTGGATAACTGAGATACCAAGTGGGACCGACCACAGGGCATCGGATCTGGACTCAAAACACTGGTATAAATCTTCTGTCCTTCTAAAAGCTATCAAATTAAAACCACAATGAGATACCACTTTACACCAGTCAGAATGGCTATCATAAACAAAGAAACAACAAGTGCTGGAGAGGTTGTGGGGAAAAAGGGACTCTAGTTCACTGTTGGTGGGATTGCAGACTGGTACAACCACTATGGAAAACAGTATGGAATTTTTCTAAGAAAACTAAAAATGGACCTGCCTTTTGACCCAGCAATTCCACTGCTGGGATTATATCCTAAGAACCCTAAAACACCAATCCAAAACAACCTATGCACCCCAATGTTCATAGCAGCACAATTTACAATAGCCAAGAGTTGGAAGCAACCTAGATGCCCAATAGTTGGAAGCAACCTAGATGCCCAATAGTAAATGACTGGATCAAAAAGCTATGGTACATTTACACAATGGAATTCTATGCTGCAGAATGGAAGAAGGAACTACTACCCTTTGCAACATCATGGATGAAACTGGAAAACATTATGCTGAGCAAAATAAGCCAGGCAGTGAAAGACAAATACCATATGATATCACCATTAACAGGAATCTAAACAACAAAACAAACAAGCAAGCAAGCAAAATATGACCAAAGACACTCAAATACGGAACAGGCTGACAGGGACCAGAGGGGAGAGGGGATAGAATCACAGGGGGAAAGGGGATGGACTCATGTGAACAAGTATAAAGGACACATGGACAATAACTAAGGTGGGGGGCAGAAATGGGAGGGAGGTGGGGAGCACTGCCTGGGGGAAGGCTGGGAATATAAGACAGAAAACTGTACTTGAACAGGAATTAAATTTAAAAAAAATTTAAAAAAGCTATTGAATGCTTACTCTGTGCCCAGCCCTCTCAGCCAGGCACAATAGATACAAACGCACATACAGACAGGGCTCTTGCCTTCATTCTTGTTCTCCTGCTCACCCACTAGCCATGTGACCTTCTATCAGTCGTTTCATTTCCCTAAGAAAAGCCTCAGGTTCCTGTTGAAAACTGCTCTGCCTGGTTTTAGGAGTTGTAATTGCCCCCCATGAATAAGGTTGAGTGAGCGACCTCTGGACTGTGAGCCACTAAGAAGACAAAACTTATCTCTGGCTGCAGTGCTGCTTCTGCTTCATCCATCTCTGCTCCCAATGTTTGGTCAGTTAGTCAGTGATGGGTAAGACCCCTCAGAAGAGGGGAAACCTTAGTCAGACATGATCACTTGGGAGGCCCTCAAAGAAGGACTAGGAGGGCTGCAACAAAGAGGAAGTGATGGAGCCTCGCCCCCCCCACCCCCCCGATCCCGTTTCCGGCTATTCTGATATAGCCTGATTCCCCATTTCCAGGAGAAGCACTTCCTGGCTCTAATACATTTAAGCCTAAAAGCCTATGACTGGGAGGGCGGTGCAGCCCCTTGCCTGGCTAGAGTGGGATCTGGCGTGATCCAGCATAAGAAAAAATGCCTAAAGTCCAGTGAAGCCTGCTTTGCTAAGAGTGCTTTCATTCATATGATAAGGGTCTGAGCAGGAAATGAATATGTCTCCCAAAGTTTTTGCAACCCCCTTACCTGACAGACACTGACTCAGACTAAGCTCTCAGATTTCTTTGAAATATTATCTATTGTTTGATTTTTGCCACCTGACATTGATTGATGAGCTTTACCTGTATTCCTGTGTATTACGAACCTAATACAAGCCATTGAAGAAGAGGTTCTTGGCCTTCTCCTGTGAGAGACGGACCACCTCTCCTCCCCAAGCAGATCATTTCTTGGTAGTTTCATTTTCATCTGTGGTGGATGAGGGGGCTTGCATGCAAAGTTTTCCCCATATCTGGCGCCTGGGACAAGGACCTGAGGATTCAGGACCTACTTTGACCAGAGGCTACAAGCCATCGTCAGGGATGACAAGCCTAAGAGGACGAAAATCAGCACTTCATCCCAAGAGGGACCAGGGGCACCTCTGGGTAAGGCCCCCAGGTGTGTTACAGATAAGAGGAAAGGTTACTGTTACTACCCCTTGAGTTTCCCCCACAGGTTCCATGTCATTGGGAGGAACCAAGTGAAGAATCAGAGAGGTAAGCTCACCTTTCAAAGTTCCTGAAGCTGATTGGTGCCACAGAAAGGATTGAAAAGAAAACTTCAGACTTCCAATTCAGTGCTTTCCACAGGTAGATCTGAATATTCATTTTGCAACTTACAGCACAGTTTGTTGCAGTTATTTGTTTGGCTACAATATGTTGAGATGTAAGTGATTAAGTTTCCTCACATGCAGCCAGATTTTACTTTATACTGTCATATCACTCCCCCCTCAAGATAATGAATGATTGATTTTTGAAAGATATTATTTTTAAAAAAGGATAAGCCACAGACTAGATACATTTTTGCAAACATATATCTTACATAGGGATTTTATCCAATTTATAAGTGGACACTTCTGGCCAAGATGGAGGCATAGGTGGGAACACTGTGCCCCCTCCCACAACTAAATTTAAAGACGGGCTAAGTTTTGGGAACAAAAATGCAGCCAAAACAGTGAAAATTGAGCTGTACAGAACTCCAATGATAATGGACCATTCAGCCAGACTGGTAAGAGGGGCGGAGTCAGCAGTGGAGTGGGGTCGGGCTGGAAAGATCTTTTGGTCCAACCGACCCAGGAGTGGAGGTGGAGGCGGAGGCGATTGGTGGATCCAAGGCATGGGGTGGTGACAGGTGACCCAGTGAGGGTGCAGGGCGGCTGGCTAACTAAGGTCACACATTTGAGTGCAGATAAACCAAGTGAAGGAGCGAACAGTGAGATAGACCGCTCAGGCTAGGGCCCCATCAGGAATTAGAGCCTGAAAGCACCAACTGGAAAGACTTTCTTGGGGTTGAGGGGCTGGGAGAGGCTCTTAGGCCCACAGAGTGTTTGTTGGAGAGATCCACAGGATCCCGGAGAGTACATGGGCCCACACACCTGGTAACCATAAGGGACATATTTGCTTGTGGGAAGCCACAGAGGGGACAGAAATCTGAGAGAGAGTGGAGTGGAGCAAAGCACCATTTTTTTCTCCCTCTCTGACCCCGCCCCCACATACAGCATTACAACCCAGCAACTGAGTTGCCCGGCCCTGGTGAGCACCTAAGGCTCCGCCCCTCAAACATAACAGGTGCGAACTGACCAAACATTATGACTAAAGAACAGCTCAAAGCCCCAGAGCCTATAATTTTAAGTGACCAAGAAATAGCTAGCCTTTCAGATGCACAGTTCAAAATACTAGTGATCAAGATGCTCACAGAATTGGTTGATTTTAGCCACAAATTAGAGGAACATATGAAAGCTAAACTAATTGAAATGAAGGGAAATGCACAGGAAACCAATAGTGATGGAAAGGAAACTGGGACTCAAATCAAGGGAGTGGAGCAGAAGGAAGAAAGGAACAACCAAACAGAAAAGAAGGAAGAAACAAGAATTCAAAAAAATGAGGAGAGGCTTAAGAACCTCCAGGACATCTTTAAATGTTCCAACATACAAATTATAGGGGTACCAGAAGGGGAAGAGGAACAGCCATGAGTGGAAAACTTATTTGAACAAATAATAAAGGAGAACTTCCCCAGTGTGGCAAAGGAAATGGACTTCCAGGAAATCCAGGAAGCTCAGAGAGTCCCAAAGAAGTTGGACCCAAGGAGGAACACACCAAGGCACATCATAATTACATTACCCAAGATTAAAATGAAGGAGAGAATTCTAGAAGCAGCAATAGATAAGGGGATAGTCACCTACAAAGGCGTGCCCATCAGACTGCCAGCCGATTTCTCAAAAGAGACTTTACAGGCAAGAAGGGACTGGAAAGAAATATTCCAAGTCATGAAATCCAAAGACCTACATCTAAGATTACTCTATCCAGCAAAACTTTCATTTAGAATGGAAGGACAGATAAAGTGCTTCTCAGGTAAGGTCAAATTCAAGGAGTTCATCATCACCAAGACCTTATTATATGAAATGTCAAAGAGACTTATCTACGAAAAAGAAGATAAAAAATATGAACGGTGAAAGGACAGCAAATTCACAGTTATTAACAACCACACCTAAAACAAACAGCTAGATCGGGAGTGGAACCATAGAAATGGAGATCACATGGAGGGTTAGCAACAAGGGAGCAGGAGGAGAAGGGGGGAGAAGGTACAGAGAATAAGTAGCATAGACAGTAGGTGGAAAATAGATGGAGGGGGGGAGGCAGGAATACTATGGGAAATACAGAATCTAAAGAACTTGTGACACATGTACATGAATGAAAGGGGGGGAATGGTGGAGGAGAGGTGTGCAGGGTGGAGGGTAGTGAAGGAGAGGAATGGGAACACTGTAATGACATAATCAAAAAATATATTTTTTTAAAAATCAACAACAACAAAAAAGTGTTATAAGTGATTAATTTTTGAATTTTCCCAGATTATTTTCTCTGTTTTCTGACTAAAAATATCTGGCAAGGTCTACATCAGAGCCTTCCCCTGCTTCCTGTCCAGAGGGGTGTAGTCTCGGACAGGCCCTGAGCTGTGCACTGGGGGAAGGCTTGAGGACAACAAGGAGGAGGCAAGAATAAGGGCTGGGGGAGTTTTCATGGGCTGGAGAAGGGGAGTTGCACTGTGTGGAGCAGTGGATTGGAAAGGACCCAAAAAGGGACTTTAAAATTTATTGCTGGGTATATGCTGTCCCTTTCACAATACTGAATAATGATGGTTTGAGTTGTTTTAAAATATTCCTGGTTGCTAGAATGTGATCATGTAAGTACAATATCACTCTGAAAGTGATCTGTGTGTGTCACAGGTCTGTGAGCCTTACAACCACCATGGCTTCATCTCATTAGCTGTGGAAGTTTGGGTGTGGACCGTTCCGATGCATCTCCAATAGGTGAGCATTTAATTAGCTGTAGCACAAGTGGCTGATATCTATCAGGGGAAGTAAGATCAGCAAATGGAATGGGTCTTCTGAACATGTGTGTTGTTAAGTTTGAATAACTACTTCAAAACTCCCTTCAAAACTCTATGTTAGTAAAGAAACATACCTATAATCTATCAGGTCTATCATTTCTTTATTACACCACCTGGTGATTGAAACTAGCCTGATCTTAAGGCTCTGGGTTAAGGTCTGAGACACAGAAAGAGCATTATTGTATCTGGACTAAGGAGATTGCACTCTATTCTAAGGTAGTGACAAACTCGGCATGATGTTTGATCTAATTTCTGTGCTTCTAGCTCTGAAGTAGAAATCATAGCTAGCTCTTGTCCCTTAAACTTTTACATTCTAGTGAGTGAGAAGATTGGCCTTTACTGAAATCTACTAGTTTATACTCATCCTCTTTTAAAAAATCTTTACAACACCTTATGTGGTGATATTAGTGGTATTCCCATTTTGCAAATGAAGAAAGACTTAGTTTAAACGACTTGTTCAGGCCCTGGCTGGGTAGCTCAGTTGATTGGATCATCATCCCAATATGACAAGGTTGAAGGTTTGATCGTGGATCAAGGCACATAGAATAATCGACCATTGGATGCATAAATAAGTGGAAGAGCAAATTGATGTTTCCTCTCTTCTCCCCCAATCCTCTCTCTCTCTCTAAAGTCAATAAATAAAATAAAAAAAAATAAATGAGTTGTTCAAATTGTAATGATCACAGTTGGAGAAGGGAAGAGAACGGGGTATTTAATTACAAGGTAACAGTCATAAACTATGGTGTTTGAAGGGGAAGATATTAAACTGAAGTAAGCACTTCTGTTTAAAAAATAAATTAGGCACATGTGTCTTGGCGCTCTGAACTATTTTAGTTGACAGTTTAGATGTGAGGTAAATACATGGAAATGAGACAACAGAACTGTTGTGACACCCTTCTTTTTGAGTGAGGAGGGAGGGCATGTCTACCAGGAGCTCCTCATTCCTCCTCATTCCTCCAGGTGTCATAACACATCAGCTGTGTACATCACGTCTATATAACATGTATTTATTTTTTCTCTTTTTGGTTCTGAATCTGCTTTGATGTGAAAGTACGATAATTTTAGTTAGTCAAAATAGTATTTCAAAATTTACAGTTACACAGGATAAATAAGTTGTAGAGATTGGCACCGACCTATCATTAACAAAAGTTATTGTATGTGTCAGCATTTGTAACCAGGGTATATTCCATGTTAAGTGTTCTTACCACAAAACAAAAAAATAAAAGGATAGAAAAAAACTTTTGGAGGTGATAAAAATGTTTATTACCTGGATTATAGTAATGATAACATGAGTATATACATATATCAAATACAACAAATTGTGCACATTAATTATGTGCAGTTTTCTTTATATCAACTCCTCAATAAATCTAGAAAAAAAATAAATATGATTGTATTTCCCTGTTTTAAAAAATTTAGCATGTCCATAATAAAGCATCAAGCAAGCAATTCACACTATGCAGCCAACAAAAATGTTAAGGCACCTACTATTTTTCCCTCTTCTTCTCATATACAGCCAAGCCAAGACAATGTAGTTGGATCCTAGAAGTTCGTCACTTGAACACTGGCCTGAACAATCAGCTGTGCATATTTTAGTACATTAATGATACCAACATCCTGAGTCTCTGTTTCCTCATTTGTAAATTGAGGATGATAACACCCAATTCTCAGGAGTATTACTGATATTAATTCACAAAACATGAGAAACCATTTACCACAATGTAAAACACATAGTAGGTGGGAAATATTTATAATGCTCAATCGGTGTTTATTATTATCACTATTATGATTTTTATTATTTTACCATTATTCTATTGGCTGAGAGAAAATAGTCTGCATATACAAAATCTCTTTGTAATTTTCCAACACTTCCCTGATTATTCCAGTAAGCAGAGTGGGAGATAAGATAGCAAGTGCAAACAGATAGAAGGGAGGTGAGAACTGCCATGGTGAGGGGTTGATGGTGAAAACCAAACTGAACACGTTATTTAGTCATTCTGATCAACTGGAACTTAGGATTCTTAATTTCTTCTTTAGCTTGAGAAACTTCTTTCCACCCGGGAACTTTTGAAAACCACATTTATAACAGAGAGACAATGTTACTGTCAGGAATGCTTCTTAGAAAAGGGATTCTCTTTGAGCGTAAATATTTTGCTTATTGATAGATGGTGAGACACCGAGGTACCTGGTTTGGCAGAATTACTATGTACAAGGTTTGGGTTGGAATGGCTTCTGAAGAGGGAGAGAGGAAATAAAAGGAGACAGAGGAACAAGACAGAAAATAGCCTGCTGTCATCTCCCATGACCCTCCACCACATCCTATCTTCAGTATATTCTCTAGCAAAGGAAAAAAGAGAATGAAAAAGGAAGGAAGGAAGGAAGGAAGGAGAGAGAGAGAAAAAAAGAAATTAAGATAGGGAGGGAGAGAAAGGAGAGAAAGGAAAAGAAAGGAAAGGAGGGAAGGAGGCAGCGAGAAGGGACAGAGAGAGAGGCACTGAGGCAGAGGTCAGAGATTACTATCTTTCTCACATCTCCACATCCAATTTATCAGCAATGGAATTAACTGATGTTTCTTAAATATATATATTTAAGTATATATATATATATATGCACATGTATACATGTGAAGAGGGAGCCCCAAAACACAAAGTTATCTTCTGGAGGGCTGGCCCCTTGTCATACAGGCTTCCCTTGCCAAGAGAGCATTCTAGGAACCCATCTGTGTCAGTGGACCAGCTGGCACTGTCATGAGAGGCTACGTTCAGCTTCAGCGAAAAAATTTTTTGAAGACTCAATGCGTTTGCCAATTTTCATGATGGGTGATTTATGAGCACACCTGTCTGCATGGCATTCAATGCTCAGCAATTTTTGACCAAAAATGCATGACTCCCATGCCCCACACTCCCTGTTCATCTGATCTCACCCTGAGCAACTTTTTTTTGTTTCCCTGTGTGAAAAAAGTCCCCAAAGGGAAACATTTTGCTGATTTTGAAGAGATGGCACCAAAAAATGGCAAAGCAACTAAAAGGCATCAAAATCAATGGGCTCAAAAACCATTTGAGCAGTGGAAATAAACATCTCAGTAGGTGTATTGCATCAAGTGGAAAGTACTTCAAAGGTGATTGAAGTTTAAACATAGAAGAACAAATACACAATTTTTTATAAATAAACTACCTATTTTGGAGTCCCCCATTATACATTGTTTTTCAATACTCCCACTGCTACCACCCTGGTTCAAGCCACAATTACCTCTTACGTAGGTAACTGTGGTGGCCTCCTCATCTCCTTTCTCTATAGTTGCTCCCCCACTGGCCCTTCTAATTTTCATGCAACATCCAGAGCAATTAGGTCTTCCTTTGCCAATGCTTTACTCTTATTATTTCCAAGTACATTTTTTTAAACCAGTATTATAAGACTGATATGGTTACCTTCCTATCTTCTTTCTTTATTTCTTCTTCTATAGCTATGCTAACTTTATTGATATTTTTTTAAAATTGGTCAGATCCTTCCCAAACAGAAACACTTGAAATCTCTCTTCTTTCTATCAAGGAAGCCTGTTCATAGATCTTTACATGGCATATTCATCATAAACTTCAGGATTCCCATGAAGGGCCCTTTATGATTCCACTCACCCTTCAATTTACTGTTTTTACAAGCCTCTCTTGGGGCCATATGTTTGCTCATTTGTGATTGCTTAGTTCCCAATGGAAGGTGTTGAATATGTAGAATAAAGTCCTCATTAATACAAGGACTTTATTGTATCCATTGATTCATCTTCAAAGTATATAGCGTGTTTTCAACAAGTACTTGTTGAATGAATGACAGCCTGAACTCTGTGTATGTGTGTATGTGTGTACAGGAGTTATAGAACAAACTGTACCATGAATGGAAGGTTCTGGCAGGCACTGGGGAATTAAAAGCTGAAATACTTTGGGCAGATATGAGGTCCTTCCAGAAGGCCAGCACCATCATCATTTATTCAGCAATTGTCTCATTGTTATGTGTGGCTGAAACCAAAGATCCACAACCGGAACAAAAAGACACAGAAAACTATAGGTCAATGTGCTGCACAGTTTCATACACATTGTCTTTAGCTTTACCCCAATAAGACTGACATCTTTCTCATTTAGGCTAGATGAGTAACTAGAGACCTGGAACATTCATTTGACCAAGTTCATACAAAAACATGGTCGAGTCAGAATTTGAAACCAGGTTTTATGACTGTTTTCCTCTTAAATGTTGTTTCTATGTTGCTACCAATGTTAGAAAAACTCAATAGAATAAAACAGAAGGGAAGAAAGGAAGAATAAGGAGTCATATCTTTAGAGACCTCATAATCCATGTCTCTATAAATTTACCTCTGTAGATACAGTATGTGTTAAGTAGTCATTCCCTTGAATAAAAGAGTAATTCTCATTTAACAAACAGCACATTTTTCCCCTTCTTATTCATCATATACATTGTTCAATAATTTGGTTGAATCTTATTAAATCATTAATATTCTACCATTTTATTTTATTTTTTAACTTAAGTTACATTGTATATTTTTCCATTACCATTTAGCCCACTCATACCATCTCCCCCCAGCAATCACCACACTGTTGTCCATCTCCATGAGTCCTTTTTCGTTTTTGCTTAATCCCTCCACCTTCTATCCTCCCCCTCCCACTAGTTGTCATCCTGCTCTTTATCTATGAGTCTGTTTCTATTTTCTTGTTCAGCTTTTTCATTAGATTCCACATGAGTAAAATCATATGGTATTTGTCTTTCTCTGACTGGCTTCTTTCACTTAACATAATGTTCTCCAGGTCCACCCATTCTATCAGGTAAAGTTTTTCTTCCTTTTTATGGCTGAGTATCATTCCATTGTGTAAATGTCCCAACATTGTTTTATCCACTCATCTACTGATGGACACTTGGGCTGCTTTCATATCTTGGCAATTGTAACTAATAAGCACACAGGGATGCTTATGTCCTTTTGAATAAGTACTTTGGGCTCCTTCAGATATATTCCCAGAAGAGATATTGCTGGATCAGGAGGCAGATCCATTTTTTTGAGGTATTTCCATACTGCCTTCTACAGTGGCTGTACTATCCTGGAAGATCTATCCATCCAAGACAATGAGGTGTTAAAATCCCTGACCATGACTGTATTTCTGTTGATCTCTCCCTTTAGGTACACCAATATTTGCTTCACATATTTGGGGCTCCTATGTTGGGTGCATAAATGTTTACTATGGTTCTATCCTCTTGGTGGATTATTCACTTTATCATTATGTAGTGTCCTTCTTTGTGTTTTACTATAGCCTTGATTTTAAAGTCTGTATTTTGTCAGATCTAAGTACTGCTACCCCAACTTGTTTTCCCTCTTCCATTTGCATAAAAGTTCTTTCACCATCCCTTTACTTTTAATCTGTGTTTGAATTTGAGATGGGTCTCCTGGAGGCAGGATACATATGGGTCTTCTTTTCTTAGCCATTCAACTACTCTGTGTCTCTTAGTTGGAACATTTAAATCATTTGCATTTAAGGTGATTATTGATAGACACATATTTAGATAGATACACCATTTTATTAGACTATTTTCCTTTTTAAAATTTTCTTTTTCTTCTTAAAGCAAGCCCTTTAACATTTGTTGCAGTACTGGTTTGGTGTTAACAAACCCCTTTATCTCTTATTTGTCTGTAAAACTCCTTATTTCTCCTTCAATTTTAAATGATAGTGCTGCTGGGTAAGTTGGTCTTGGTTGTAGGTTCTTACTTTTTATCACCTTGAATATTTCATGTCACTCCCTTCTGACTTGAAACATTTCTGTTGAGAGATAAGATGCCAGTCTAATTTGTGGTCCCTTGTAGGTAACTACCTGCTTTTCTCTTGCAGCTCATAGGATTCTCTTCTTTTCTTTTTAAAAAAATATATTTTTTAAAATTTTATTTATTTATCTTAGAGGGGAAGGGAAGGGGGAGAGAGAGAGAGAGAGAGAGATCAATGTATGGTTGCCTCTCGTGTGTCCCCTGCCAGGAACCGGGAACTGGCCCGCAACCCAGGCATGCACCCTGACTGGGAATCGAACTGCAATCGTGTGGTTCGCAGGCCCGCGCTCAATCCACTGAGCTACACCAGCCAGGACTCTTCTTGTCTTTAAGCCTTGTCATTTTAATTATGGTGTGTCTTGGCGTAGGCCTGTTCAGGTCCAACTTGTTTGGGACTCTCTGAGCTTCTTCAACTTGTATGTCTTTTTCTTTCACCAGATTAGGAAAAGTTTTAGTCATTATTTCTTCAAACAAATTCTCAATCCCTTGCTCACTCCCTTCTCTGTCTGGTACTCCCACGATGTAGATATTGTTATGCTTCATGCTGTCCAAAATGTTTCTTAAGCTCTCCTCATTTTTCTAAATTCCTTTATTTTTCAGCTCTCCCTGAGAATTTTTATCTACCTTGTCGTCCAAATCACTAATTTTGATCCTCTGCTTCATCTAACCAACTATTGATTATTTACAGTGTATTATTTGTTTCAGATATTGAATTCTTTATTTCTGACTGGTCTTTTTTAATGGTTTTTATGTCTTTTTTCATTCTGTTGAGTATCCTTATTGCTCTAAATTCTCTGACAAATTGCTTGCCTCCATTTCATCTAGTTCTGGAGAATTCTCTTGTGCTTTCATTTGGGGTCTGTTTCTTCGTCTTCTCATTTTGGCTGCTTCTTTGTCTTTTCTTCTTTAGTTGTTAAATGAAACAATGATATAGCCTTAAGTTGTGATTAGCAGCACTGCTTAAACTTCATAGGCTGGGGCAGAGTGATTTCTGTAGGTGGGGCTATTGCTTTCCCTAAGGCTGAGGCCACTTGGAGGGGAGTGCTCTTCCTAACAAAGATGGCTTCTGCAATATTGAGAGTGACTCAGCGCAGGGACCCTGGACACTGTTTCTTCAGTTCTCTTCTCACATATTCTTCTCAAGTGTGTCTAGTTCACACTGCTCTCCCTCTGCTGGAGTCCAGGGTAAGTGACTGCAAATAAAATTTTGTGTGTTGACCCTTTAGGAGGCTCTTTGAGTCTCCAGCTGTCTCTCTCTGACAGACAGAACCGCTGCTGGTTTTCATAGCTTTGGGTTATCTGGGTTTCTTTATGGCTCTAGTGCTATAGAGTTGTAAGCCCAGCTTGTGGTTCAAACCCCACACTCCTCAGGGGGAAGCCCTCATCTGCTGAAATATCCTTCCAGAACTTTAGCTACTGTCCATGGGAACCCAACCAGCCCTCTCATGCCTCCTCCACAGTCCCTAAGAGTCTTGTTGTGGTGCAGTGGTTTCTTCTGTCTGTACTTGGTTATAAGGCTTCTCTTCAGCTAGTGTTCATTTGGTTCTTTAGGATAGTTTTTATATGATTAATTTTAATTCCAGGTTGGTCCTGGGAGGAGGTTAGTGTAGCTTCCACTTTTTCTTCCACCATCTTGGATCTCTTCCTACCATTTTCAGTCTATAAAAACAGTAATTCCATATGATTGAACCTAATAGAAGGTACATTCTTTGAAGGCAGGAGTTACATCTATTATCTCTTTGCCTCTACTACTTTTTGACTAGTTAATATTTATACATATTACGTGATAGCAGAAATACAATGTCCCTCATGTAAATGTAGGGGAGAGACATGATGGCCTATATTTCTCAGCATATTAGATATATTTTATAGATGTCATTGGGCTTTAGTGACTCTGCAAAGCACCACACTAATAGCATCAATCTCCCCATTACTTTGACCTCAGTAGAGATCTTCGTCTACTGAAGTTTTCAGTGTGTGTGTGTGTGCCAATTAAGAGTTTGAAGCAAGGACATTTATCTAAAAAAATGATAACTACATTTACTATGTTCCAGGCACTATTTTAAGCTTCATATCTATTCTCCCAATTAGTCTTTGTAATAGTCCTGTGAGAAGGAATGCCATCCCCATTTCACAGATGAAGAAATTAAAGCATTTAGTGTTAGAGTTAGCTGATGAATACTACAGGTTAATATGTAGAGGAGCCAGGATTAAACGCAGGTGTGTATGACACAGAGTCTGACATACCACATCATCCTAACAAGGAGGAATTAAGTGCTTTGCTCCCTGTAGGAATAAGACATTTGGGGTGTCATTGAAACAACCTTACACACTAACTGTCACTGGCATTCATTTTCCCTACTACGTCTAAAGATTGAGAACTCATCTTGCTTTGGTTAAAGAAGCCAAGGACTTCAGGGCCACTGATATAAAAAGCCACTTTGAATGAAGTGAGCAGCCCCTCTCAGTCTATTTCCTGCTAAACACAGTTGAGTAGGTCAGGGCCATCACAGGTAAACCTCACACTATACAGAAGAGCCAACAAAACACCAAACATCAAGGAAAAATAATACAAAACCTAGTGATTATTCTCAGTTTTTCTTTCTCAGAGTACTTATATTCAGGAACTCACACCACTACATAAGGGATTTGGTGAAGCACAATAAATAAACAAATAAGTGTAAAGAAGGGTTTCTCTGCATTAAAGTGAATTATTGACCATGTCTATAGCTTTCTCTAAAGAAATTAGAAAGAGGGTAATTTTCCTCTCCAGGATGATTCACTTGTGGTTTTGGTCTTTTTCCTCAGAGCAAACAAATGGACTAGGTGACCTCCAAGATTACTCCATAAGTCCTCAAGATCTGTGCTCCGGTGATAAATCAACACAAAGGCAGTTCAGAGCTCCACTTGCACTCTTCTCACCGGCAACCATCATTAGCACAATTCTCTGAAGGCCAGGCAGGTGCCAGGGGTCGGAGCACCCCTATTTTTAGAACACTGGAGTTGGAAGCCTTTGAAAGGGATGCAGACAGAAAGGGAGAAGCAGACAACATGAAGGGCAACTGTGAACACATGGGACCACAACTAAAGTACTGACTGTGCAAACCTGGGGTCTATATATATATATATAACTTTGCACTTGGCAGACTTTACCACTGGCTGGCTGTCTCTCTCACCTCAGAAAACTCCTAGGGATAGTAGAGCATTTTTTTAATTTTAATTTTTATTTAATTCTTGTTCAAGTACAGTTTTCTGTCTTATATTCTCAGCCCTGCCCCCCACCCAGTGCTCCCCACCTCCCTCCCATTTCTGTCCCCCACCTTAGTTATTGTCCATGTGTCCTTTATACTTGTTCATGTGAGTCCATCCCCTTTTCCCCTATGATTCTCTCCCCTCTCCCCTCTGGACCCTGTCATCCTGTTCTGTATTTGAGTGTCATTGGTCATATTTTGCTTGCTTGTTTGTTTTGTTGTTTAGATTCCTGTTAACAGTGATATCATATGGTATTTGTCTTTCACCGCCTGGCTTATTTCGCTCAGCATAATGCTTTCCAGTTCCACCCATGATGTTGCAAAGGGTAGGAGTTCCTTCTTCCTTTCTGCAGCATAGAATTCCATTGTGTAAATGTATCATAGCTTTTGATCCAGTCATTTACCAATGGGCATCCACTATTAGGAATATAATCTAAGAACCCTGAAGCACCAATCCAAAAGAACCTATGCACCCCAATGTTCATAGCAGCACAATTTATGATAGCCAAGATTTGGAAGCAACCTAGATGCCCATCGGTAAATGACTGGATAGTAGAGCATTTTTTAAGACAAAAGTTGAGAAATATTATTTTATGTCAAAAGAAGTCTCAATATGTATAAGCATTATTTTTGTGGGGAATGGTCAATCATATCACAATATTATGTCTCAGATGCTGCCACTAGTAGGCTGAGCTGTCCTCCATTTTAAAAAAGTGTCTTTGTTCCCCATTTTCTTTTACCTGGTTGTCAATTTCTAAAAGATTTCAGGTGTCACCAAAATCATACATTCATTTTCACTGCCATCCTCAACCAAACTCACACCCTGATTAGAGGAAACTCCCATGTGGCTATTCAGATTGAATTCTATTACTTTTCTGCTTTTGTTGAAATACTGACAAAAGTATCTCGAAAAAACGATAATGCAGTTTGCTGTGGCCCCAAAGAAATCACCATTGGTGTGATGAATTTTGACTGAAAACACCCTTACAGTCCTTTGCCCTAACATACTACTGACAATATTTTTATATACTCTCTCAAATCCTTATATTCTTAAATTTGAGTACTAATCCCAAGAAGTGACAGAAATAGGGGAAAGAATAGGAAAGGTTTTAAATCCTAGCCATAAAAACAACAGCCTACAGTTATGATATAATGATTTATGACATATCATAACTTATGATATATCATAAGTTATGATATAATGACTCAAAATAATGTATGCATTGTTATTAATCTCCTCAATAACTATTTATTGAATCTATGTGCCATACCTTCTGCAAATTGCTAGAGCCAAGGCAAAGAAAACTGTCTCTTGGTAGAAATAGCCCAGCATAGAAAAAAGAAAGCATTATAGAATATGGTAAATGTGATAATGGAGATGAGAATATCATACTATGGGGAAATAGAGATAATGATTAATGCAGCCAGAAAACTAGTAATTATAGAAGTCTGTGTAGCAACTATTATACAGTTTAGTGATGTAATATAAAATGAAAATGAATAAAATTGGATCAATACTATGAACATATTGTAAATGTATATAGACAGGCATTAAAAGGCAACAAGAGAAGATAAAGAAAGGTTGAGGTGGCAGCTTTATGGCTGGTTTTCTGTTTTGCTCTCTTTTAAGTTATTTTATAATTTATAATTTTAATTTTTTTCCATTACCATGTATTTCCATCATACTCTCCTCCACCTCCACCCTCTGCTCCTACCCTGCAATTACCACACTGTTGTCCCTGCTGTGTTTGACATCCCTCTCTCTCGCTGCCTCTCTCTCTCTAACAATTGAAATTTGGCGAGGGGACATTAGCTATGTAAATGGAGCCTGTGTGAAGCATCACTTTCTAAAATGGATCTTGCCCCAATAAGAAAAGGTACAAAAGCAAACTGATGGGCTTCCTATGTTAGGCACATGAAGTTGATGTGTGGGTAATTTCAATGCCACTGAAAAAGCCACTTGAAGAATGATGGAAACTCTTTTTATTTTCCATATGTGAACTTCAATATGTTGTCATTTGGAAGCCAACTATAGAATCAGTAAATCTATGGATAAAAGATATGAATTACTTGACCATGGTTAATGCAACATATTTACTGACTGACATGCTAAATTTATAAATGATACTAACATTTGTCTAATTTTCTGGAGGCAGGATGAATGTTTGAAATGCAGGTGAATTTATTATTCTAATATATGCTGCATTTGGTGATTTTTTCCACTCTTTCCCTTGCCTTTTCATATATATCCTAGGTTAAGAAACAACTTACTAACTTATTTATTTTTGGTAACAATAGGGTTTTGAGGCTGGTTTATGGATAAATTTTTGTTTTGTCCTTGGTTCCTCATGAAAAAATGCCCTGTATTATCTATTCCTTCTTCATATTCAAATCCAATTCATCATTAACAACCCATCTCAAGCTGCATTCCTTCCATAACAGTAGAAAATTGTAATGGAAAATTGTAAACCACCCCACCATATTTTTGACATTGTGTCTGTAAGTGCTGACTCTGACTAATATGTAGCTTGTAGATAAACAGCATGTTTGTAAAAGGATCCAAGGAACTAACTCCAAAAGACACAGACTCTGAACTCCAGGCATCCCAGCTCCCGGACATTTTCTGATGCTCAACCAGGGAGTCAGGATGACGTGGAGCCCGGATAACTAAATCAGGATGACACACACCGGACTATCACTTGCCCTATCAGAAGGGAGTGTGCTAGTGTGCCTGTAGAGAACTTTTCAACCCCCTCCCTTGATATCTTTGTTCTGTTCTCCTCTACCTCCTTGTAAAAACCTCTGCCTCCATTGAGATGTGGAGATGGGCTCTGAGACCTGAGTTCCCCATTTTCCAGATGGCCAGCACCTGCAAAGAAACCACTGTCCTTTACATCAGCACCTGCCTCTCGAGTATTGACTTCTGTAGTGGCAGGCAGCTGGTCCTGTGTTCGGTTACACTGCCATGAGGTATGTCATCAACAACAAACCTAAAAATGTATTTTTTATTTTCTTAACTCTTGCCTTTTTTATACATAGTTTAATAATTGACTACTTCTTGGTGTCTGAATATTTATATGTGTTGGTCTTCACTACTATACTTAATTTTAAATTCTTTAAGGGGAGTCATTTTATGTTTTATCACTTAAGCCTAGTACCTAGCACAGGTACTAGGGTTAAAAACTCATAAAGTGCTTATTTTTTTAAAAAGATTGATTTGTACTTTTCTATCACACATACACACATATCTATTGTTTTCAGCTTTAGTTGACAAAGGTTTCAAAGAACCTATTGTGTAGGAATATGTCAAATCAAATTTTTAATTTCCCAAAGAGGGATTTAATATTTACATGGTTATATTAAGCAAGATTTCTTGCAAATCCATCACTTATATCTGACACATAATGGTTCTTGCTGGTTTTATGCCAAATTTAATCAAAGGCCAGCACAACTTTCTGCAACATCTGTAACTGGGCAAACCACATAGGCTACTCAAGGTCAGGGCAAATTATCTGTATTTGCATCCACCTGGCAGATATGAAAGACTTAAGATATGCTAGCACTCATTAATTGGGATCAAGCTGTTCTCTGCAGAATTCAGCAAAACTCCAGCTGAAATATAATGGCATTCATTTTGAGGTAAAACCCCCAGGTCATTAAGCAATTTGAGATGTGATTTTTCCTGTAGTAAGTGAGAGGATTTGAGTCCAGGTGAGCTCCAATCTGGCTCTGTTCCTAAAAGGTGTGTGACCTTGGGCAGATCCCTTCCCCTTACTGAAAACCTCAGATTCCTGCTTATAACATAAATTTGTCTTACTGATGCATTGCTAGGTAGTACTCCTGCTCAGACAATGATTCTCTACTATTTAATTGAATACTTAGAGCTAATTTTTATTGTGCATTTAC
Organism: Sturnira hondurensis; assembly: GCF_014824575.4. NCBI lineage: Eukaryota > Metazoa > Chordata > Mammalia > Chiroptera > Phyllostomidae > Sturnira > Sturnira hondurensis. The sequence goes on from NW_028084643.1 coordinate 2,309,402, forward strand.
CATGTGCCAGGTAATATGCTTTTATGAGTTTGCACTGTGTACCAGGCTGAAATTAAGCCATCTTGGGTTTAACCAAATGAAGATATCTTTGCTAAAATATATCTGTTTGCCTGATGTGAAAGCTACTCATAAGCCAGTAGTCTACTCTTCTCTAAGACCTAACAGTTCTAAAGCCAGTTGCATACTACTTTAATGCAGTCATTCTACAACCACCAAGTAAGTCCTTTATTCCTAAATTGTGTTCAGAGGAGCAGCTGATATCCTTTTCAAAGTGTGGGCTTCTAGGTATTTATTCTTTTTCTTTTACAATTTTATATTATTTATTTACTGTTCTTTTTTTATTTTTATTTTTTCCCATTTTTTATTTAATTATTTTTCAAATACAGTTTTCTGTCTATTACTCCCCTCCCCCATGCTTTCCCCTCCCTCCCATTTCCACCCTTCTCAGTTGTTGTCCATGTATCCTTTATATAGGTTCCTCTAAATCCCTCCCTTATTTCCCCTGAAATTCCCTCCCCTCTCCCCTCTGGTCACTGTCAGCCTGTTCTCTATTTCAGTGTCTTTTTTATTCTAAATGTATTTCAGGAAATGAGTTCGCACAAGATTTTTTTTTACTAAAGTGAACATCAGGTTATGATTTAGTTGCTTAAAATTATCATGTGTTAGTTGCATGCAAAATGACAGCCATCAATACTTCCCCCCCCATACACATAGGCCATTCTTCCCTTAAAAGGGAAGGTCCATTTCTCCTCCCATTTGAATCTGGGCTGGCCTATGACTAGTTTAATCATTACAATACAGAGAAAGTGGTGCCATGTGACTTCTGAGGCTAGGTCACATGAAGCTTCTCAGCCTCTGCTTAAACTTTTTGGAATTCCCACTTTAAAGGGGACCAGCTGCCATCGAAGAAGCCCAGCTGCTCTTAGACTATCATGTTGTGGGGAGGCCCAAGCCAGCCATATGTAGAAGTTTCAGGGAGAGATGCCTCAGCTGTGCCACTCTTTCTAGCTCAAGAATTAGGGAGGGAGCTTCAGCTGACTCCTGTCTCTCCAACCACCATCTGATTGTAGTTATGTGAGTCCAAAGCAAGTACTGCCCAGTTGAGGCCTCGACCTACCAGTGCATGGGAGAGAAGAATAAATTATTATTTTAAGCCCCTGCATTTGGGATGATTTGTTATGTCAGATAAATAGAAAATATGCTAAGCTCAGAAGATACTGCAGGTAAAAGTTTATTTCTCATGCTACTTCAATAAACCAGATTCTACTAGAAGGTGCAGATTAGAGAATCAGCCTAGTGTTCCCTCTTACTTTTCATACTGGTTAAAATCTTAGCAGAATAGAATTCAGGCATGCTTAGGAATGCAGAAGCAAGAATCAGAGGTCCATAGAGCCTGAATACCGTTGCACCTAGAAAAAGAAAGACACATTGGGCCCTGGACCTCAGGTTTCAGGTTAGTTAGTGCATCTGAGTGAAAGTCCAGTGAACAAGAACAAATAAAACAAAACAAAAAACCAAGACAGAGAAACAAAAATGGTTTCAGGAGGCCATCAGCAGAAAGCATAAATCATACACACTGTAATGGAGGAATGCCTGGGTGAGGAGCTTGGGTGGAGAGGAGAAAGCAATTTCCATAGACTCCTTCTACTTAACATGTCTAATCAGCAGGGTACACACGTCTCTCTGTCTGCATGCACACTCATACAGGAATGCCTATGTAGAGGTGTGATAGACCCAATATGGAGGGTACCCATTGGGCATCTGCCTTGGAGGCAGTATGTTTATGTGGGTGACTTGTTTTCTCTGATGTTTCCTTTGATGTTTCTATGGCAGAAACTTTTCAGGCTTCTGGGATGCCCCGGTGAGAGTCATCCTTTGGGATGTTAGAGAAGTGCATTATCATGATTATGCCTATGTTCAATAAAAGAGAGCCGTTCAAAGGAATGCTATAGCTCAAGACAGGGCTCTCTTGGGAACCCTCAAACACATGCTTTTTAACAGACATATAATTTTCTTGTATGAATTATATGTCTGCTTAATACATAAATAGAAAACAGAATGGATTTTATTTTATTTAATTTTTTTCTTTTTTTAAAAGATTTTATTTATTTATTTATCTTTACAGGGGAAGGAGAGAGGGAGAGAAACATCAATGTATGGTTGCCTTTTGTGTGTCCCCTGCTGGGAGTTGGCCTGCAGGGAACTGGACTACAACCCAGGCATGTGCCCTGACTGGGAATCGAACCGCAATCCTCTGGTTCGCAGGCCCACGCTCAATCCACTGAGCTACACCAGCCAGGGCCAGAATGGATTTTAAATGACAAAATTCTACTGTTACTCAATATTTACATCTTCTATATATGGTGCCAAATAATTTGTGTTATAGTACTTAAAAGGAGCTTTTGAGGAGACTGGATTGTTTTCTAAAAACTCTCAGATATGCAACAACCATTGTGGTGTTGATTTAAGAAATTAAACACAATGAGCTCAATGAAAAAAGCAGATGTGAGTGAAAGAGAATGTGAATACCATACATTCACTGAAGTGTTATGGAGAGGATCATACTAAACTATGAGACATAGGAGCAAAGTACCAAACGGCACTATTCCAAAATCAAATCGTAAGTCAGTTTTTCTAACTTGCAATGGGGTTTTAACTGAAACAAAATCACATAGGATGGTTAGTCTTACTGGACAACCAACAGACAACATATCATGGGACCAAGTGGTGGTATTCAAAGGCCTGACAGGAGACAAAGAGAACAAGAGAATGAAGTTTGTTGGGTATTATTTTATTTCTGGCTCCTTCATGAAAACTTTTAAAATCTAAGTCAATGGGGCTTCATTGAATCTTTAAATAAAGATAGTGTGGAAAATCCTTCCATTAGACACAGGACTTTTAGGTGCTTCCATGCTTGTCAAATGTCTAACTTCATTTACTGGAACACGACGTCTGTATTCTTGACACCTGTCCACGAGACAATCATTTATGGAGCACCACCTGAATGCCTCACACTGTGCTAAGTGCTGTAAAGATTCAATAGTTGTGACATTTTGAACTTCCTAGAGTTGGAGTTTTTTAAGAGTGGGGAAACTACCACAAAGTTGATGAGTCTTTTTCATTTGCCAAGAAAGTGCACCAAAAAGATTTGAGATCTGTGACTATGACTATGAGACTATCTATTCTCATAGTCATTCTTCACTACAGCCTAGTGGAAACTTCACCCAGATTCTCAGTTGGGATTCGCTGCTCTGTATGGTACCTAAAATTAATATTAAAAATATTCCCAACTGCGTAGTCTCCTCCTGACATGTCAGCTTAATGAGTAGCTGAACCGTGATTAAAACTGACATTCCTTTCAAGACAACTGCAAATTACTACCATAAAATATTTCAGATGGACTGATCATTACATAGCAATTTATTTCTTCATTCTAGAAATGATCTGTTTAGGAGTCATAATCCCCATCAACATATTTTTATACAATTTTTAAAGAAGTTTTTAAATCTAGTACAGAGGTTTCTGAAACGTTTTTTGGAAAAAATTATAAAAACCTCCCTTCAAACAAAATTTTACTTGGTAAGACCAATATCTAAAATAGATCAAAGTGAGCTGTTCTGATTGAAGCAGTCTGCCTGGCTCCCCCTTCCTTTGTTCCCCACAGCGCAGCAGCCCCGAGGCACCTCCACAGGACCCCCTGGGCCCCACTCAGCAGTCTCGGACAGCTACTGATCTAACAGAGCACAGACTCCTAGAATTTTTAAGTCAGGGGATATCTTAGAGATGATCACAAATACAGGATAGCAGGGCAGGAAGAACCTTAGGGCTCCACTGATTTATTCCCTTCGATTCCCAGATAAGAAAAGCAAGGCCCAGAACAATTGAATATACACAATTGAATACACTCACTGAATTGGAAGTTATACAGATGTATGAGGAAAACTTGCTGCCCCATTATCAAAGTGGGCTTAAAATAAAATATAGACCATATTCTGACAATTGAATTAAAAAAAAAACCTCAATTGTTACATTATAGCAAAACTTTCATTCACATTGGGAGGGGCACGTGTTGCTTCTCAAGACACAGAGCTGAGGGAGGGCACAGCTTTGCCATCACCCAGACTGTGTATTACAGTGTGAGCACCCTTGTGGTGGACGACCCTGAACACAGGCGAAGGAGTCCTGGGGGTGCGTGGTGCCGGCAGCTCTGTGCAGCAGCCCTGCTTCTGTCCGGCCTGAAGTCCCACTGTCAGTGCTCAACAGATGGGAGTGATCTTCCCTTTCCTCCCTCTGTTCCTTTTAGCTTCTCTTTTAAACTTCAACTTGTTTCAGTTTGTATAGAAACACATGTATGTAGGTGTGGTTTGAATCACTAACTACATAGAAACATACTATTTACTGTTTTTTCCCTAATCTTTCATAGCAATTTGGATTCAACATTTTATTCATATTTAAGACAATAGCATACCCATTCCTATAAAATTCATCCATTAGTAAGTGGTTCTAAGTTAGAAAGCACTACAACTAAGAAATCAGAAACAGATTTTCTAATTTGCCAATTCATTTATTTTCTACTGTTAAAAGCCATAATGATATTAAAGAATTTTTTTCAAACAGGAAAAAAATCATTCTCATCTTTGTATTACAACTGTTTCTATTCATCCATGTTCCCAGTTTGTTTATATTCCATTTTAAAAATATTTGAAATTATGATGTGTCATGTGATTTTGCTTTTGGTTCTGATCACTTTGCATCTGTAAATGTTTGTCCATGTTGCTACCTAGCTTCTTTGTCAGCGTACACCAAGCAGTGTCCTTGGGGAGATGTAAGTACTATGTGAAAACTAGCCACCTTGGTTGGGGCCAAGTCTGTCTCTCTTTTGAATCCCACTGTATACAGAAGCAGGAAATGCAAATACTGCTGGTTTCAAAGTATTTAAAAAATTATTCACTAAAAAAAGGGTGAACTTGAATCCATTGAATAAATAATTTAACTAAACACTAACATGCTTTCTTTTTAAGGACAATGGAATAACCGAAGTAGCCTTCAGTACAACTTGTGTATCTGTCTTGGGACACTGGGATCATTAGCTCCTCATTATCCCAGCTTTTTGTACAGTGCATTGTCTTTTACAAATGACATATCCACCTAATCCTCTCTAATAGTAATTAATCACTTCCTATGATAGGTTCTTGAGCCCTTTGTGTTTTTTGTACACTTTTATTTAAAATATCAGATAGAATAAATTAAAATGTATTGTTTATATTTAATATATTTGTTAATAGAGAACAGACTATTAGTTCCTTAAAGGTAGGGGTTTTTGTCTGATTCATTTTTATTTCCCTCACAACTTGCAGCACAGTGTTATGCAAATAGTGTATGTTCATAGAAATAGATTGATTTTAGCTTCAAAGTAATCATTTACCAGGAGACATGGCTTCCTGATAAATCTAAGCCAGTTTGTAACCTAAATTCTGATACTTATCAGATGAGTCATTTAGGGCTTTTACCATTCAACTGTGCTGGTGAAATATACACAGTAGGATCTGAGAAGTTATGACTTGAGTAATTTTGCTAATTCAATCATGTAACAAATCATGACTGACCTCCAACTCCAGGAAAATTTCAACCACATGGCCTTTTATATTCTGTCCCCCTGTTTAAATTCAGATTGAGTTTGTGAACATTTATTTATTTTAAAAATATTTTATTGATTTATTTTTAGAGAGAGGGAGAAAGAGAAGGAGAGAAACATACATGTGCAGTTGCCTCTAGCGTACCTCCTACTAGGGACCTGGTCATAACCCAGGCATGTGCCCTATACTGGGAATCACTGACTCTTTAGTTCACAGGACGGCACTCAGCCCACTGAGCCACACTAACCAAGGCTGAACATTCATTTATAGTATGGAGAGCATACGTTTTAGAATTCCCAGGTCAGAAAAGAATTCCAGATTGGAAAAGAGGCCCCTTCCATATTTTCTCACAGACCTGGCTCCCTTGTAGCATCCGCCCCAGTCTGTAATTATACATTTTTTGTGGTTATCTGATTAGTGTGCATCTCGCTCAGAGTCTGGACTGACCATGAGAGCAGGGCTTGTTCTGTTTCTGTATTATTTTGTCCCTGGAGTTTGGCACCATTTCTGACCCAAATGAATCTCCAAAAAAGGTTGCTGAATAAATTACTGAAATACAAGAGAAAGCAGAATCTGAGCTGAGTTTTGAAGACAGGTAAGAGAAACTGACCTAGCAAGATGAAAAAAGAACACGGAATGGGATGATGGTTTGAAATGGGGGCATGGGTGGGGGTAGAAATATTGGGGGAGATCCTAAGGAAGCACACTTAATTCTTCAGGGACCTCCCTGTCTTTGCAGCAGTATGTGCAAAACAGGAGTTCCGTACAGATGCAGGTGTGTGCTTCTATCTGGTGTAATCTCTAAAGCCATCAAGGAGCCCAATAATACTGAATAGTCACGGATATGAGTTTCTTTTTTTTTTTACGTTGCCTTTGTTATGCGCGAAGAGGAAATTTCCATGATGTGCATTAAGCAGGTGGTGTTTCTGAAGGTGGCAGGTTACCCATGTTTTCCTCCTCTGGCAAAAGGAAAAATGTAACCAGTTTTCCCAGAAGCACGTCTCTCACCTGGGTAAGCTGTTTCCTTCCCAGAGGGTGTGATCTGCTGAGGTTGTACACATTCAGTGTTTTGCAGTCAAGTCATCCAGTCAGACATTTTCCATGATTCATTCTACAATGATCTGTGTCCACCGTGGACATTTCAGAACTTTAGAACATGTGTAGCTCTCTTAACTATTGGTGATCTGTTGGCCATGTTTCTTATCCTGCTCTGGTGAGGGAATGACCTCATATCTGTGCTTCCCAGCTAGATATGACATCATATGACATCATGATGACATCAGAGCAAATGGAATAGGATTCCAAAATTTTTCTCCAGTCCCCATTGTTTTTCCCTTCTCCCACCCTTTTGTTTGCTAATTGTGTTTTCTGTCGCCTTTCTTCCTCACAGTTTATATGATTCTCTACACATCCCAGAACATTTAGGATCCAATATCCCAAATTTGTGCACTTATTTTGTATGTAGAATGTGCAATCATTTCTCCCCCAAAGTTCTATTCCAAGAATGTGGCTGCTCCCATGTGTCCCATTGGGCTGCAGGCCCATATATTTTGAGTGCATTTATGTTTGTGTGATTTCTGTCTGAGATTTCTTTTAGCTGCTGAAAGAAGCAGAATAGCAGCACGTTTGGATATATTTTAATATATAATATTTTATATTTTGATTGTAGCTTTGACAGAAATGCACTTTGCAAATCCTTGCCTCTCCAGGGCAGCCACATCACAGCAGAGAGAAAAAGGCTTCATGAGAAAGCATCCAAGATGCATAGATGGCCTTACCACTTTGGGATATTCAACCTGGTCGGAGTTCCTTTTGTGTCTGGTTTCTATTAAAGCTATTAAGAATGAATTCAGTGGACTGCCAGTTCACACCTTCCTAGTGAGGGAAACCCAGTGACATCAAAACATATGAATATGCCTGTATGTACTGATAAGCAATTATCACTGGGCGGAAAAGAAGAATGATGAGGTCTGGGCCTATCACAGGGCAAAGACACTGGGATTTATTTACAGGAGAGCGTTGCTACCATGCAAAGCTCCTTCTTGGGGGGGGGGAGAAGAGAAAAGCTTAGAGGGAGACTATATTTCTTGCAAACACATCAATCAAAGCAAGAAATTCTGAATACAAAATTGAATACAAAATACAAAATTGAATACAAAATATAATCACAAAGTCAATTTTAAATGTGGGGAAGAGCCACAGAAAACATGGGCTTTCTGAGGATTAAGGGGAGAAATCCTTACCAAAGATTTAAAAAAAAATCCTTACCAGAGACCAAAATAGTGAGGGGCTATGAGAGGGAAAAATTGCTAAGAGATTGCTTTTACAGATTATTTGGGATTGAAATAATGTATACAGCTTGTTATTTGCCATTGAGAGCAAAATGGAAAACTTATGGAACTGTATAAAATGGCTTGCAATAGAATAGAACTATAAAAAATATTAAAAAACTCATGACTCAGAAAAATTTTCTGTTAAATTAGGAAAACCAAGTTGTCCATAAAATGCAGTTTAAATGATGAATGTGATATTAATTAACTTGATATTAATTCCTACAGACCCTTCTAACCACAGAAACTTTTGCCCCAGTAGGTCTATAATAATTTTTCAAGGAAAGAGGAAACTTTGTTAGGGAATACTTCCTAGTCTTCTTTCTTAGAGGCACCATGTCTAAAATGAAAATTCCAGAGAATCAGCCAGTTCAGAGGCTATTAGATCAAAGAATGCTAAAATAATTTATCCCAATCAACCTCATGGCTCTGTGTCTCAGAAATGCTTTCCATTAAAACAGAACTATTGTCCAATAAATACTTATGAATGAACAAGTTTAGGCAGCAACTAATCCACACATACTGAGCTGGTCTCCTTCATTTCTTTCATTTACTCATTTATTCATACAGAAATTATTTATCAAACACCTAATTATGTGTTAAGTGCTGGACTAAGTGCTGGGGGTGTTGAAGGGAACAAACCAATGAGACAGACACCCACCCTCTTGTGACTTATAGTAAAACCTTTCACTGCCAGGTAGTTTGCATGTAAGTCTTCTAAAGCTAATAACTCCTTTTTCAAACAAAATCGCTTGTACAGCACAGAGTAACAGGCTCATAGATAGAAAGGATCTTAGATAGGGGAAAAAACAGGGAGGACTGGAGGACTGGAATGATTGGAGGACTGGATGGAAGAAGATGAAGGGATTAACTAAAATAGTATACACACAACACACAGACACAAAGAAAAAGGGGGTGGGTAGGTGGAGGTGGTCAAAGGAGGAAAATGGGGATGGTAAGAGACTTTGCACTGGGCAGTGGGCACCTGATGCAGTGTGTAGATGATGTTTTATTGAATTGTACCCTTAAAATCTGTGTGGCTTTGCAAACTAATGTCACCCCAATAAATTCAACAAAAATTTTTAAAAAGCTCAGAGGCAGACCATCTACCTCAATTCCTTAAGAAAGATGTAAAAATCTAGAGTCACCTGTTTGGAGCTTTGTAGTGTGTGTCACGGTGAGGCCTAAAACCTGAGAAATGGTGACATGCACAATAAAACTGAAACCTAACTGAATTATTTATAGAATTGAAAATAATTGCATTGGTGTAGGAGGTAGGCAGGAAAGGCAAAACAACAGAGCCATACATGATTAAAGCAAAGAAACTGTCCAGTACCTAACAGAGCCTTCAGTTCAGTCCTCCAAAACAAGCAGTAAACCTGACTATGAAAATGCCCTTTTAATACTGAAATAGAGAACAGGCTGACAGTGACCAGAGGGGATAGGGGAGGGAATTTCAGGGGAAATAGGGGAGGGATTTAGAGGAACATATATAAAGGATACATGGACAACAATTGAGAAGGGTGGAAATGGAAGGGAGGCGGGGAGCACAGGGGTGGGATGGGATGGGAATAATAGACAGAAAACTGTACTTGAAAAATAATTAAATAAAAAATTGGGGAAAAAAAGAAAATGCCATTTTAGCTGTTTTCTTTCCAAAGTGACAGCCCCACTTATCTTTATTTCAGGAGCTCTGAAATGGCTCTATTGAGTTACAGTGAAGTGCCCTTGGAGGGCGTTCTCTCAGTCACATCTTACATGCCCTTATTCATAGAACAAAAATTTGAAAAAATAGAAAGACAATAACTTCTGTTATTTTTATACCTAGGTATACAATTAACTCATACCTAATAAGAGTTTGTACGACTGAAACGGCCACAACTTAGAGTTACAGAGCAATATGTGGTTTCCTAAGGACTATCATCTCCTGCTATTTTCATAGCAATCCTCTAATGGTTGGATGGACAACCACAGCAATTTCTAATCTATTGATGAGAACACTCATCTGACTTAAAGTTAAAAAAAACAAAAATAATATTATAGACCAAGTTTTCAGGCTCCTGCTTATTTTCTTTCCATTGTGTCACAGTGCCACTCACAAACATCTAGTGTCCAAAAGGTTCAGCAGGTAGGCTCTTTGTTTGCTTATGAGACCATTCACACAGCATCTTCCACAAAACCTGGGCAGTGCAGATTCTCACTGTGTGCCTGCTGAATCACCATTTTTTGTGTTGTCATTGAAATTGGGGGCTTTTGTTACCTGATCTAACACTGCTCCCAGATTACAATACTTGTCAGTGAACTTACTCCACCCCACTCTCAGTAGAGGCCTGCAAAGGTGGACAGGCTTTCTGTGAGCTACAAACCAGGGAGAAACTCAGACAAAGATTATTTTATTGAGTGGCAAGCTGACGGAAAATACTGAAGTTTAACTTAATTCCCATATGGCTTTTTTCTCAGCATTATGATATTTATCCACCCTGTAACCATAACTTGTATGCTTTTACAAAATATACATCTATCTATCTAATACCTATAAAATAAATAATGTATTAATTTACAATGTAACCTATGCAAATATAATCAGCAAGGCACAATGATACCTTTCCAAACCACAGTGGTCATGTCACAGTTAAGTGTAATTCTACTTTTGCAACTTCCGTTCAACCTTGAACTGGAGTTTCTACCTAGGACAATTAGGCAAGAAAAAAGCAGGCTTCCAGATTATAAAGGAAGAAGTAAAACTATGTCTTTTTTGATTATATCATATGGTATACAGAAAATTCAAAAGGATCCACTAAAATGTTAAAACGAATAAATGAGTTCAAGATACACTGACAATATAAGTATATAAATATCAATTGTATTTACTGTATGCATTAGCAATGAACAATCTGAAAATGAAATTATAAAACCAATTTCATTTATAATAGCATTAAAAAGAATGAAATACTTAGGAATACATTTAACAAAAGAAATTGTTGAAAACAATTAGAGAAGGCTAAGTAAATGGAAAGACACTGTATATTTATGGATTGGAAGATTTAAATTGTTCCAAGGTCACTAACAGATTCAATACAATCCCTATCAAAATATGAATCACCGACTTTGCCAAAATGGAAAAGTTGATCTTAAAATTCATGTGAAAGTAATTTTAAGGAAGTACTAATGGGTGTACCTAAGAGGGACACAAGTAGCCCAAAACTATCTTGAAAAAGAAGAATAAAGTTGGAAGACTTCCCCTTCCCGATTTCAAAACTTACCACAAAGCAGCCAAATAACTGCAGTGCTAACATAAAGATAAACATAGAGACCAATGGTATAGAATATGGAGTCCAGAAATAAATCCTTCCATTTATAACTATTGATTTTTGGTAAGGTGCCAAGGCAATTCAAAGGAGAAATAACAGGTTTCTTAAAAAAGTAATAATCCTCAAACAACTGTACACACATGTGCAAAAGAATTAAGTTGGACCCCTACTTCACAGTATACAAAAAAAGTTAACTCAAAATGAATAATTGATCCATGTATAAATACTAACACTACAGACTTTTACAAGAAAACATAGGAATAAATCTTCATGATCCTGGGTTAGGTAAAGCCTTCTGAGACATGCACCAAAAGTGCTAGTGAAAAAAATATTGGACTTCATCAAAATGGAAAATCTTTGTGCTATAAATAATACCATAAATAAAGTAAATAGGAAACCCAAAGAAGGGGAAAATGGTAAATTATATATATGTAAATCACATTTATATAATATTTATACATATGATATCATATTTATATTATATTTATATATGTGATATATATATAATAAGAAACTTTGGTGTAGACTATATAAAAGACTTTGATAACTCAATTTTATAAGATAAATAACCCAATTAGAAATGAACAAAGGATTTATATGGATACTTCTTCAAAGAAGACATAAAAATGACCACCAAGTGTATGAAGGGAAGCTCAATATCATTAGCCACCAGGAAAGGCAAATCAAAACCACCAGATACCCACTAGGATGGACTGACTGAAAACACAGATGATAAAATTGTTGGCAATGACGTGAAGACATGAGAGTCCTCATACTGCAGGTGGGAATATTAAACTACATTATCTTTGGAAAACAGTTTGGCAGTTTCTTAAAAAGCTACTGTGTTAACAGATTTACCATTATGACCCAGAAATTCCATTCCTATGTGGATACATTCTGACAATATATGGACACACAATACATATCCACACAAATGACAATATATACCTACATAAAACCTAGTATGTGCATATTCGTAGCACCATTATTCATAATGGCTGAAGAGGGGAAAGCACCCAAATGTTAATCACCTGATGAATGAATATAATGTGATATATCTATACAAAGGATTAGTTTGGGCAATAAAAATGTATGTTATATTGTGAATAAACTTTGTAAGCATTATGTCAAATGAAAGACATCAGTCACAAAGGACAACATATTACATGATTCAATTTTTATAACATGTCTAACATTGCAGAGAGTGTATTTGTGGTTGCCAGGGGCTGAGGTGTGATAAGAAGGTGATAGCCAAATGGTAGAGCATTTCTTTCTTTCTTAAAAAATTTTTTATTTATCTTCAGAGAGAGTGGAAGGGAGGGAGAAAGAGAGGGAGAGAAACATCAATGTCAGAAACATCAGCTGTCTCTTGTACTCACCCTGACTGGGGACAGAACCCGCAACCCAGAGATGTGCCCTGACCGGGAATTGAACCAATCTCACCAGCGACCTTTGGCTTTCCAGGACAATGCTCAACCAACTGAGCCAGTCAGGGAAGCATTTCTTTCTTTCGTTTTTTTTACTTTTTTATTGGGCTTATTGGGGTGACATTGATTGGTCAAATTACATAGGGTTCAGGTGTATAATTCTATAATACACCATCTGTATGTTGTATTGTGTGTTCACTACACCAAGTCAAGTTTCCTTTCATCACCATTTCTTTTGGGGGTGATAAAATGTTTTAAAATTAATTGTGATGATGACTGAACCCTTGTGAATAGTTTAAAAACCACAAAATTACATATTTTATATATTTTTTTACATTTTGGCCATAAATTTGTTCTAGTTAATAAAAAAGTTAAGATTCTGACTGGTGTGGCTCAGTCGGTCAGGCATCATCCCACAAGGTGAGGGGCTGTTGATCTGATTCCCCGGCAGGGTAGCAGGTTTGGTCTCTAGTCAGGAAACATGAGAGACAACGGATCCATGTTTCTCTCCATCTCTTTCTCCCTCCCTTCCCTCTCTTTAAAAATAAATATAAAATCTTTTTTTAAGTTATGTATAACTGATACCTAGGCAGGTAGTTTGAATTATAGAGCCTTGAATCTGCCAGATTCTGCCCTGACCTAGTTTGTAACCCTGACACCTGGACAGTGAGAGCTCACTCCTCTGGGTCTCAGTTTCTCTTGCCAATATTACACCTGGTGGTTGTTTTTTTAAGCCTCGTAAACTTCTTTTGGAATAAAACCTTACAAAAGCTCAGTCTATAAAGCAGAGAAAATTTTTGGCAAAAAAGTGGAGCACTGTGGGCTCTCTTGTGTCCCCAGACCACTGTTTAAGTCCATCTAAATGGGCTGAAAGATGCCTCCCAACCTTACCATTGTACTGTCCACTCCCTACCACGACGGAGGTTTTAGCACTCAATTGAGTGTGACCTATTCTGCCAGGAAGGGCTGGTTGAAGATCTGTGACATTAAATCAGTCCACTGGTCTGCAGAGTGAGGCTATGAGTAGGTAGGGATGCCAGGGAATAAGAGATAAAATCAAAAGTAAGGGAGCAGGTGACATTGATTTTCAGATTAGCAGTGAGGAACAAAGGCTGGATTTTTGTAGCATGAAAAAAAATCAAGTGCTGGCACTAGAGTTTTTCTGAGGAAGGAAAATGCATTTGATTAGAAAAATTCCTTTATTGCCCTTTTGGGTGTACAAGGTGAGGCCCTAAAGGCTTGAGTATTTGGAGGAAAGGAATCAAATACTATGTAAATTAATCTGTATTGCAGAGTAGCAGGAATTTAGGAGGGTGAGGGGAGGGAAAAGAAGAAGAACCCCTGAAGTGGGAACATGGATGGACAGCTAAAAAGCTTTTTAAGAACAGAAAAAAGTTCACAATTCTGTGATGTAAACCCCTTTCAAGTCCTCCAAATCCTGACTGAAGTTTGCTGCACACACAAATGACTGGTGATTTAACAGTAGAAGGTCAGGTGCATGGGTGAGGTTTTATAGGTCATTTTTTTTCAGTTGTTTGGATCAGAAGTGATGGGATTTTATTTCATGTATATGTGAACTTGAAGCTCCATGCTTATAGGGATTGATGAGGCCTGTGCATTATCATCTTGCTGGAGAGATTAAATACCTGTAGTCACAAACTAGGAGGAAGCCTGAGGCTTCTCCCAGCAAAAGGAGTGCTCTGGTGAGGAGGATGCCTCTTGTGGCGGACAGCCAAAAACACAGCACGAACTGGAATCCAAGCCAGCCCATGTGCACCAACTGCCTTCCATGTCCAGTGATCAGTGCGCCTCACCGGCTGACCCTAAGTCTCTCAGGGATAGTACCATCGTCACTCTTAGGATTAGATGATTATAAATGCATGTTTTTTCCCAGGACCCAGAGGACCTTGGTGCTTATGTTTTTTAAACCAGCCTCCTATGAATACAACCCATCCCTTTTTTCCCCATGTAAGTTGAGTTAGAACGTCACTAAAGGGAATTGGATTCCTCTTCTCTCAGTAAATAAAACACATTTCTCTGTCTTTCAGGAAAAGGTGGGGAAAGGGTAATTTTGGAGTGCATGTTTGAGTTACATATATATGAGTTTATTTATGAGGAGGTTGTGAAGCTGTGTCGGAGTTGGTCTGATATTGATTATATGTCCTTATGGCTTCTGACAGAATGGAGAGTTTTAAAAATGATGACTTATCTTACTTTTTAGGTGTGACCAAAAGACTTATGGGTTGCACATGGTCTACCATTCAAGGTTTAAAAAAAAAAGAGAGGATTTTTTAGTCCAAGTCAGGGTCTTCCAGTTTCTAGCCTTCTCTACTGCTTTGACAAAGGCCCATTCAAGGGCAGTGAAAGGAGTGTGATGCTGAGGCTGGATTCTCACTTGACTTAGTCCCATTTCATGCTCAAGAAAGAACCTCTCCAGTGCAACAGCCCCTTCTTGTCACTAAACTCATCGCCTGCCAACCCCTCTCCACTGCCTGCCTAGGCCACTCTGCTCCACAGGCCACTCTTGAAGGGCTAGTCCAGAGTTGCTTCAGTCGGGGTCCACAGCTGCCCTAGGATGATCATTTGCTTATCATTGCCACTTCCCAGGGAACAACCAGTAATATCTCCAATGAATCTACTCTTGTGTTTCCATTTACTTAAAAACAAAACAAAACAAATCTGTCAACCTAAATTTGACCATTAAAAGCAGCATCATCTGCTCTAAGTTTTTGTTGCTTTTTCTGTGAGCCCCTGTCCTTGGAAAGCTTTAGAATCACATGCAGGACTTACAGGAACACATATTCTTGGACTGCACCCTGTTTCTGACTGTGCAGGTATGCAGTGGGGCCTCCTGAGAATTTGCTTTTCTAACAAGTTTTCAGGTAACATTGATGTTGCTGGTCCAGGGTTAACACATTGAGGACTGCTGCTTCCCAAATTTTAAAACTATAATGTTGCAGTTATTTCTTTTCTGGACACTGCATCTATGGGCATAATCATATTTTAGGGTGGTGACAAAGCTAACATTTGACATACAATTTTCCCCATTTCTGACCCTCTTTTATTGTTTTTTATTTTATTTTTTCACATTAATTCTCTTTCCTCCTGTGCCAAGCCTCAGTCAAGAGAAGGACTCCCCACATTCCCAATGACTGGAATTTATAACAGGAGTGGTGTGAGAAAGAGGCACCATGGGAGTTGAAAGCTCTGTTATTGAAACTAGTGTGGTCACCCCTTACTCTAGCCAGTCACTCAGCAATCCATTTATCAACCAACCAACCAATCAACCAGTTGGCAAATCATCCAAATGTCTGCAGCTATTTGGCTTGACCCTTTTATCAGTATTTTTTAAAGATTTTATTTATTTATCTTTGGAGGGGAAGGGAAGGAGAGAAGGAGAGAAGTATCAATGTATGGTTGTCTCTGGTGAGTTCCCTGCAGAGAACCGGCCTGCAACCTAGACATGTGCCCTGACTGGGAATTGAACCGCGGTAGTTTGGTTTGCAGGCCCATGCTCAATCCACCATGCTCAAATGCCAGCCAGGGCATTTTTATCAGTATTTTTAACAACTATTAAATACACCTGTAAAAAGGAATGTGTGAAAAATGGCAGAAGGTGAGTAGAAGCGGACAGTTTCTCAGGTCTACATGGGCTTTCCATTGTGAAAGCTGCACCTTGCTTTACAGCAGGGTTCTAGCTTGCTGATAGGAAGTAGAGGCTTTCCACAAAGGGGATTTATAATTCTTCTTTTTTGATAACCAGATTTTACTTGTTGTTGGGAATCAATAAATTCAAGATTATTGTTATCTTCATCCCCTTAGCACTGTAAATTTGTTGATGATAGGGTTTTAACTAGTCTTTTTGTTGTTAGATGTAAGGATATTTCTAGCTAAAAATTGGGGCATTCATTGCCCTTATTTTCTTTAATCCCTGCTGAGAACTGAAACTGATTATATTGCCAAGGTGAAGAGGTGCATGCTCTCGTGTTGCTGTAGTCAAGTTCTCAATGCTCTGACAGCTTGTGAGCCCTCACGGAAGCAATAATTTCTAGCATGCACAGTCTTCCTACCACAATGGTGGAGGGTGTGGTTATCACCCAGAAATTATAGCAAGTTAATTTAAAGGCTTTATTAAATTATTCTTAGGAATACATGAACACAGTTGGTGTTCTTGAGCATTTGGAAAATTAAATTATTCTTTAGAATTAGCCTACCGAGCTAAATGAAGAACACTCACCAAAGGGGAAAAAGTGACAAAAATTCCAGTGACTAATGGTTTTTAATTATAATTGCATAAAAGTCTCTTGATACAAGTGCTACTTAGTGTTTTGGTAATTCCTACCACTGATCCATTAGGCCCTTTGGCACATTTGTAAGCACCTAGACTAGAGCACAGAAGAATATCAGAGTATTATCTAACTGCACTCAAGTGCTTTGAATTAGATCAATACAATAGCACTCCTAACCATTCTACCATTAGCAATTTCTGGGCATATGAGCAATGACAAGCAGCTTTCAGCTGATATGCTAGTTAATGGTTTTATGCTGGGAAAGAAAAGAAAGACTATAACAAAGGTAACATTTAGTTTGTGGTAATATGCTTTTTTAAAAGTCCTGATGATTATGAGTAATGTTACTACAAACGCTGATGTAATAGTTTTTATTACATAAGTGAACATAAGCATTCATTTTTTCCAGAATAAATTACTAGAAATTGGATGATTAGGTGACACACTAATCATATGAGTATATGTTAAGAGGGTCTGATTTCAAAGGGTCCCCATGAGATAACTCTATCTGTAATAAGGTTATGTGAGTCTAGGTATTTGTTTTATATGTTAATACTCATAGAACTATGTGCAGAATTGGAGCCCAGGATTTCTAAATAAAAAATTAGTAAATATTTGAATTAGAAAAATGCATATGGCAAGCACATAGTAGGATAGTAATATACTGAAAATTTTAAACTAATTAAGCTCAGAGAGTCCCAAAGAAAGTAGACCCAAGGAGGAATACACCAAGACACATCATCATTAAGTTACCCAAGATTAAAAAGAAGGAGAGAATTCTAGAAGCAGCAAGAGTTAAGGGGACAGTTACCTACAAAGGAGTTCCCATCAGACTGTCAGCTGATTTCTCAAAATAGACCTTGCAGGCAAGAAGGGGACTGGAAAGAAGTATTCCAAGTCATGAAATCCAAATACCTACAGCCAAGATTGCTCTGTCCTACAAAGCTTTCATTTAGAATGGAAGGGCAGATAAAGTGCTTCTCACATAAGGTCAAGTTCAAGGAGTTGACATCACCAAGCCCTTATTATATGAAATGTTAAAGGGACTTATCTAAGAAAAAGAAGCTAAAAAATATGAACAGTGAAAGGGCAGCAAACGCACAGTTATTTACAACCATACCTAAAACAAAAGCAAACTAAGTGAACAGCTAGGTCAGGAGCAGAGCCACAGAAATCGAGATTACATGGAGGGTTAGCAACAGGGGAGTTGGGGGAGGAGGAGAAGCAGGGAGAAGGTACAGAGAATAAATAGCATAGATGGTGAGGAGACAGGGGGAGGGCAAGAGTAGTGTGGGGAATGTAGAAGCTAAAGCACTTGTGACACATGGACACGGACTAAAGGGGGGTAAGGTGGGTGGGAAGGGGTGTGCAGGGTGGAAGAGAATGAAGGGAGCAAAATGGGACAACTATAATGGCATAATCAATAAAGTATATTAAAAATAAAATATGAATGAGAAAAAATTTATTGCAAAGTTTATAAATAGCAAATCCTCAATGAAAGAATTTTGAGGTTTGATGTTTAAATCAGAAGAGTGGACCATTTTTCTTTTTCTCTGAAATTCAGTGTCTAAGATGGTCCAACAAATTTACATAGTAAGTGTTACTTGTAATGTTGAAAGCTTCAAAGAAAAACAGGTCTTAGAAAGAACCAAAGATCCTTCCACCAAAGGGCAGAGATACTAAACAGAATAGTTTTGCTTTTAATAAACAGAATAAGTATATGCTTTTTGGAAAACAGGAATAATCATTAATCTGTCTCTTTCCCTTCTCCCCTGTGAAGAGAAGCCATCAGTCAAATGATGATACCAACTTGCCTTAGACTAATCCTAGAAAGAGATCTTATTTATTGACTTTTCATTATGCAAATATATATTGGATGCAACTACACACCACAAACTGCTTAATGTTTGGGATTCGTTGTGAGAAATTGTACTCTGACTTTACAAAATAAGTCAAATGATTACACAAATATTTAAAGAGCAAGTGGGCTAGCCATTTTGAAGGAAATGTAAAAGGGACTGGCAAAAAAGACATCAGGAAAATTTGAAGGGGATATAGCTTTTCTGAATTTCAGAGAAGGCTCTTGGGGAAGTAGCATTTGATTTTAATTTTGTACCAATGACCTGCATTTACTGATTCCAACTTCCTTTTTCCTCTGCATCCTGGCTAATAACTATGAGTGATAATTTCAGGGTATTTGCATTAGGTTCCAAATGGGACCAAAAATTACTTCACAACCTGGCAGTGGGTACAATGACGGGGTCTTAGGTGGCAATCTGAGCAGAAGCAGTTTCTGATGAAGTTCCTACCACAGCTAAACATTTAAACGAGGCCATGTGAGGACAAGAGTTGCAAACCCTCATATCCCCTAGGCTACTATGATGCCCTGAGCAAAGTGTTCAATTTTTAGATGTGGTATTTGGGACTAGGAAGGGGAACATCATACAAATTGGACAAACATGACATTTCCAATGAGAAGCTGAAGCTTGTGTACTTAGAAATACCAGTTTCTAAATTATGGGACCTAGGCAAAATTTTTTCTCATTATTTAGCAATGGATTAGCAAACATACACTGAAAGTTCACTAAGATTAGGGGAAAACAACCATGGAAGGAAACAAAGGAAAAACAGAACTCTGATCAGGCCCTTTATATTACTATCTGGGCAAACACGAAACTCACCAATTAAAGAAATGAAGGCAATAACAAAGAATATTATGAGTGATGAATAATAGAATCAAACATATTTAATCAATGAGTTCAAAAGAAACACCAAATGAAAAAGTGGTCAGATGTGTAAAAACTTAACTGGGTTTATCCTGAAGTGGTAGAGTTATGACAGATTCCTTACTTATTCTTTTTGCTTTGCCTACATTTCTAACTTTCTTCCGGTAAGCTGTTTTACGCTAAGACTACAAAATAGTAAAAGTATTATCAAAATTATATTCAAGTTTATTGATTTTTCTACAGTCTACTGTAGAGAGTAGACTTGTGTCTCGTCTATTAATAAGCCCATCAAAGACATTCATCATCATAGCATTTTGACTCTTTCTCAGAGTTTTCCTTTTTCTAATTACCTAACTGTTTTTGCATGCTTGTGACATTTTCCATGAGAGACTTTAACATATTTATTTTAAATCCCCTGCCTATTTCCAAAATGTGTATCATATCTGAGTCTAACTTTGATGCTTAATTTGTTTCTGCAGACAGTGTTTTCTCTTGAGTTTTAGCATAGTTTATAATTTTTTATGGAAGATTGACATAATTTTTCAGGTAGTAGAAACTGAGGTAAATAAACTTTTACCTATAATTTTAATTTTTATCTGTCCAGATAAAATTTATCTGATTGAATTGTTTTTGGTGTTTACTGAATCTGCAGGTACCAGAAGCCTCACATTCCTCTAATTACCTTGTTTTTGACTCCGCCTTAAATAGAGTCCATGTCTTGCAGAATGTTTAGCTGTAATCCACTGCAATTACACTGGAACATCATTAGTGTGGTTTAAGGTGTGGGGATGAGGAGTGTTTTGTAATCTCATGAACAAATCTCAGTCTTTCAGTGGGCCTATGTTTGCTGGCCATGACCTTCACATCTATTTCTTAGTTTCCTTACCCACCAACAGAAACAAGAAAACTATATAGTACCAGAGTGAGAGAAATGTCCTTTCCCTCGTGGGAGGAGGCTCTGGTCAAGTGTTTTTCTCTGAAGAGGCTGACATTTGCTCTAGAGTGCACCCTGGGCACAACTCACAATGGCCACTTTTCCTCTTTCTCCACCTGACCAGAGCTGAGAGATCTTTTTTGGCTCTTCACTGTGAGAATGTGATGAAGTTTCTGGAGGTAAAACCCACAACAGTATGGAGATCTCCTAAGACTGTGGTCCCTGGGAATATTTCACTCTTTAGCTAGTCCATATTTAATCTCTAGCAAATCATGAGGATTACAATTTAGCTTTTCCTACCAGTTTATGGCTCCAGAAGCTTCTGTCCAGGCAGGCAAATCTCATCTGTGCCACTTCAGATCCACCTGTGCTGTGGGACAGAATGGTGTGTGCTTCTAAAATTCATATGCAGTACTAGGAGGTAGGACTTTGGAAGGCAATTCCAAAGGTTTAGGTGCAGTCACGGAAGTATAACTTCTGTGTTAGAATTAGTGCTCTTAAAAGAAGAGAAAGAGGCTAGAGATCTCTCTCTTCACCATATGAGGATACAACAAGAAGGCTACCGTCTGCAAACCAGGGAATGAGCTCTCACCAGATGCCAAATCTGCCAGTGCCTTGATCTTAGACTTCCAGGCTCCAGAATTGAAGGAAATAAATGTTTGTTTTCTTTAAGCCACTTACCCTGTGTTATTTTGTTACAACAGCCTGACCTAAGAAAACCTGTCTCTCCAGATTTCAGGGTGGCAGTTTGCCCTGCAACTTCACGTCTCTGATGGATACAAGAAAAGTCATAGATTTTTAGTTTGTTCAGCTTTTCTAGTCATAAGCATAAAATTGACCGCTACTAAACTCTTTAAAAGTTGTAACTAAGACCAGAAGTAGCCCCTTCTTTTCATAATTTTATATATATATAGTGATACCTTTGAGCAAACCATATATAATAATTTTAAGCAGTTCAGCATTTTCAGGGCTCCTGCCGATAGTTGTGAAGGTGGTGCTCTATGCAAGGGCACCCAGCCTAGCAGGCAAGAAGAGATGGCATTATATTTGTATAAAGGTGCCCTGTGCGCTGAGAGCTGACCCTGTTTTGCAGGGAGATCCAAGCTTGAACTTGTCAATTATGGCCATCGTGTGAAGCTAGCTACTCAAAGGCTTTTCCCAGCTAAGTTAGGACTCACCGTTAGAATTTGTCCACCCTGCTGAGAGATTGCTCAGTGGAACAGTACCATCAGTAGGGAGTCATTACAGATGCTTCAGTAATTTCCAGCCTTACTCTCTGGGAAGGTCAGAGCCTCCACTATCAATTTATTCAGGTTTTATTGTGTCTCCTGTTGTCTTTTGCTTTCCAAGAGTGTGTCTGACAACCAACATTTGAAAGCAACAAGTATTCCATAATCACAGTCCCTTAATGGACACCCTCATTATTTGGGAGAGCCAACTGTCAAACGTGAACTTGAGTTCAGGACAGGAGGCTTATGGAAGACAGCCAACTTTGCCACCATGAAGCCAACATTTGCACCTAAGAGGGGGATTTGAGCAGCATTTTCCTAACCCTGACAATTACATGGGGCCCTTACTACAGGGGAGGGGTTGGTGGCTATGGAATCTGGTAATGACTCCAGCAATGTGCCAGCAGCAGGCAGCCCTCATTTGTTTTGCTGCCTAGCACTAGGGCAAGATCATTATATGTTATTGCTCAAAGGCAGTAATCATTTCATATAATGTGAAGATTTTTTTCACTCAATTTACTTTTATGCTTTGGGCTGATGAGAATAATAATCACATGTTGATTACTGGTACCTTGACAGATGATGCTCAGAAATGCAGGTCACTGCTCATTCCTATCCTTTTCCTCGGCTTAAACACTGAAGGCTGTGATCTGGCATCTCATTCAGTCACCACTTTCACATTCCAAAGTTTCTGATGCTGAGAAGACCAAGACAATATAATTCTGTCTGGGGCCCCCAATCCTGCAGTCTGCCCTATGGGATAATCTATGCTGATTTGTTTTAAAGAGACAGGCATACATAATTCATGTCCTGTGCTTTGTGGTTTTTGGCCATTGAAAATACTATCTCTCTTTTGGCAGCCCTTGCAGGAATCAGCTACAATAAACATTTCATACCTCAGTAGACACTCTTTTCTCAGCTAATAGGAGCCTGACTTAAATATAGAGTCCATCATGAGAGGAATGTATTTAATGGCGAATTCAGCTGAGGTTTTTTTTTTCCTGCCAAAGCATAAAATGAGCTTATTATCAGTATCAATAGTTGGTTTTTCTCAAAAGGAGTCAAGGTGTGAATGGGCATGAAAGGGAAATTAAATTGAAACTCTAGTGGTTTCATGGTTGGAGGCCAGTGTGAAACTCAAACTTAATAGCTGCTTTTGAACTAGTCAGGAGAATTTTAGGATCAGAAAAGCACATAGATATGAAGGAAGGCATCAGGGCTGGCTTCTGAGACAGAAGGCAGAGGGCCAAACTGGAGACTTCTGTGGGTATGAGGGGCATAGCTAAAGATGGCTGAATTCATACCTGTGAAGATTACAGGGGTATTAAGTATAATTGACACCAGTAGAGCCAAAGTGGTCTTTGAAAAATGTAAATCTTATCAAGCTGCTCCTTTCCTCAAGAACTTTTAATGGCTTTACCATTTCTTACAGGGTGAAGGCCAAGGAGCCTATGTGCTCCGGTCTCTGCTTCTGCTTCATCCTGGCCAAGCCTCCTGCTGCCCTCCTCCCTCTGCTCCAGCTACTCAGCCCTTCTTTAATTGTCCTCAGCTGTGTGTGTGCACCTGAGAAACTCTCGTTCTCATCACATAATTCATCCTAAATGTCACTTGCTTAGGACATTTTTCCTATTTATTCTGGCAAGCCTAAGTCCTATTAAATGTGCTCACACACGTTTTTGCTTCTGTCTTTTTTTTTATTATTTGAAATTTTTGATGTTCATGTCCTTCTTCTAGATTATAAAGTCCTCAAGGGCACCTGGACTCCGCTTCACAAATGTATCCTCCGAAGGCATGATAGCCCTGGGTAAACAGTTGCCATATGAGTGAATGAATGAGAGCAGTGGATCTCAAACTGTTTGGGTATCAGCATGACCTGGTCGAAGTACAGATTGCTGGACCCCTGGAAGTTCCGATTGATGAGGGTAGGACTTCGATCCAAGAGTTTGCATGTCTAACGAGTTCCCTGATGGCGCTGGAACTGCACAACATGGGGAAGAGCTTCTACATCTACATTCCGACCATTCACACCCCAAGTCAGGAGATTTGCATTGTGGGACCACCTAACCAGCTGGAAGTCCTTAAGTAATCCCTTATATATTTTTTCTAGTCAGTTAATAAATTCTTTTGCTTCATTCTTTGTCATATCACCTATACCTTTCTGTTCCTTCTATTTTGCTGTATTTCTGGATGGGGGACACTATAACCTTATATTTGGATTACTATAACCACATATAGTCATTTTCTTGTCCCCCAAATTGACTGCCCCTTAAATCCCTCATTTACTTTATTGCCAGTATGAAGTGCCTCAGAGACCATTATGACCATGCCCTGTCCTTATCAAAAATCTTGCTGGAGATAATCAATATACAAGGCTTTTGTATATTGACTGGACTTTCTGCCATGCATGTCTCCCACCTGCCCCTGGTGCAACATGAGACTCCTCACAGCTTATTGTATTTAACCTAACTGTCCATCCTTCCTGAAAGACTGTCAGCTGCATAGCTGCAAACGCCACACCAGTCTTACTAACATAAACTTGACCCACAAATGCTGCATCGTAAAACATTAGTAAACAAAGAAATCCTTGAACACCAGATTTCCCTTCTGTACAAGAATAATAACAATCCTAGAAAGCGCTTAACTGACATTACTTCTAATCGCTTCAGATTTCTTCTAATCCCTTTACACATATCAGATTTTTAATCCTTACACCATGGATTCTCATTTTACAGATAAGGAAATTGAGGAACTAACTAGTAATGCATCCAAGGTCTCACAAGTGGTGGCTGGAATATTGAAACCCAGGTTTTTAGTTACAGGAATTCATGATTTTACTTATCACCTCATGTTGGCGGAGGAGTAGCTCAAATGATGCCTAAAATTACCTAGAATCTATCTGTGTTGAGTTATGCATAATCATACACACATTTTTTTTTGTTGAGCATCTACTATACGTCAGGAGCTAAGATAGACTGGGGAATCAAACAAAGTTCAAAATAGCACAAAAGATGAGAAGCAGTCTAGTACTATAAATAGAATCAGACAATCCACATTCCATAACTTTCTGAGCTGTGTGACCTTGAGAGAATTACTCAACCTTTCTGTGTTTTGTTCCTCATCTTTAAAATGGGGGAAATGGCCCTGGCTGGTGTGGTTCATTGGATTGAGTGACTGCCTGTTAACTACAGGGTCACCAGTTCGATTCCTTGCCAGTCAGGACATATGCCTGGGTTGCAGGCCAGGTCCCCAGAAGGGGGCGTGTGAGAGGCAACCACACATTGGTGTTTCTCTCCCTCTTTTTCTCCATCCTTTGTCCTCTGCCTAAAAAGAAAATAAATAAAATCTTTAAAAGATAAAATGGGGAAAATAAACTCTATTTTCCCAAGTTTCTGCCCAGATTAAATGTAAAGGGTGTATGTAAAGCACTTATCACAGTAACAAACAACCTGCCTCCTTAATAGATGAGAGTCATCATCTGGTCCCTGACCTTGAGCAATTTTTCTATTTGTTCAGTAGACAGAAATTGGTTGTGATACTGTTGGATGAAGATTTTAGTTGCTACCAATAGTGCCTCAACATATCCAAGATGGAATACCAGTTATGTCTAGGGTAAGTTCCAAAAGCTATACAGGTAGGGTGTATAGATCCAAAGAGGAAATCAAACTTAAGAGTAATAAAATTATTCACAAATTAAGTTTTTAAAAAAACATTCACTTATTTAATAGTTATTTTTTGAGTATCTAAGTGTTAAAAACTGTGCTAAGCACTAAGAATTCAGGGAAAAGGAAAATACTGTTTGCCTTTTTTTCCTCCAAACATTTTTCATCACCCATGCTATGTTAGATCTTTACCACTGTGTTATGAATGATTCTGGTGCTGAGTTTAGGCTATTTGGAAAACACACCAAAAAACTGGCATTTGAATGAAACTGGAGAGCTTGAGTGGGTAGGTCATTGATATAGCCTTCCGACAACCAGGCAGAGACAATGCAGTCCTATAAAATCTATACTTCATTCATTCTCATCTTTCACTATCTCAGCTTTTCAAGCTACTCTGCTTGACACTGCAACAAAGTTATACCATAACGAGTTGATAGTATATTTATGGGCATTTAAACATAAAAGGTAAAAGTAGGATTTGGGTTTCTATACATACTACATTTGTTCATATACAAATGTATATACTTAATATCCACAGAAGACAGTATTGATGCACATAATATGATCATGGAGCACTTGTAATGTACATTAATATGCGCTGAGTATGTGTGTGTGTGCATGCATACACACACACACATACTCAGCCCATATTTGTAAGAATCCAAAATTTATCTCTTCTGAGCCTATGGGACCAATTTAATCTTGGTGCAGCAGGCTCCAAGGCAACCAGCAAACACTGCATAGACAAGCACTTATTAGATGCTTACTAGAAAGGCACACAGAAGCTTTCAGAAATAGGACTGTCAGGCTAGATAAGAGTGAATGTATAACAGCCTCTTTTTTGTAGACAAACTTCAAATTGTGTCTTTCTCCCTATGGAGAAATCTGTTTCTTATTCTGTTTGGTGATCGAAAATGTCCCATAAATAAGTTCCCTCTAAGTAAAGTGATAAGACAATTTTTATCTAGAGCAGTGATTTTAAATTTTTATTGCATATTTGTATCACTAGAGACTATTGTAAAACTGCAAGGTCAGACCCACCAAAATATCCTTTCTCGAGGATGGGATCCAGGAATCTGAATTTTAACAAGCATCCTAGCTGTTTTACTGCCTTTGACCTGTGGCCAACATATTGAGAATCACTAAAGTGTAAATTAAAAACAGGCAGGGCACTACTCATACTACTCAGAAGACAGAAAGGAGAAAGGCATTTCAAGGCTTGTTGATCTCTCTGTCAGGAGAAATGTTGGAGCCACTTGAAAATGAGAGGCAGGAGGGAAGATTTAGCACTCAGTGCCAGCAGCAGGAAGATCTACAGAAGGAACCACACTTACAAAGAACAGTCAAAAATAAGATGAAGAAGATGGCAGGAACTAGGAAAAGTGACCTGAGAAAAGCCATAAGAGAAGATAAATTTTAAAAGCTTATATTGAGATAGTCAAAGCTTGTAATAATTAGTAAACAGGTAGTGGATTGTTATTTAGATGTTTATTTCTTTAAAAATTTCTCTGAATTGTTATTTTCCTACTTAAAATATAATTATTTTTTCTTACTGTATAAAGTAACATTTTTTCACATACACATTCCCACATGCTGTGTAGGTTTCACGTCAATTTTGTCCCTGGCTAATGGGATGCATTGGCTATTTTAGATATTAAGGACAAATTTCATGGGGCAAGGAGTAAGTATGATAGTGTGTGGAAAGCTCTTAGAATGGTCCCTTGCAAATAGACATTGTTCACAAATTGTATTCATTTAATTATGAATGCTCAATTACATGACTTGGAGAGTCCTTCCTATAGGTTGGATCAAGGTTATAGATCAGACAGCAAAGCTTAAATACACAATAATTCTATAGTCCTGAGAGAAGTAGCAAGATTCCTATTCAAAAAGAGCACAAATCTCAAGTGATTAGCACAAGAAAATAAATCTGGAATCCCAGAAATCAGTGAGGATGATGCAAGGTCACCAGAGATCAGAAACAGAGGTAAGAAGTGGTCAGATTCTGATCTCTGAGGACAAGGTATTCTGATCTGTAAAATCTCCTTATACTCTAGGCCATAACCAGCTGTCGTCGAAGTTGAGTAATAGGGGGTCTTGCCAGATACCTGGGGGGCAGGGGAGAAACCCCTAGTGCTAGCACCCCACTCCTGAAGGGAGGAGGTTTGCAGGATGTGCTAGAGGCCACCTGGATTGAAATAGAAACTACATGACAGCCTTTGCACTCTCTGGGGCTCCTGTAAACAACCTGTGAGTTGTGACCCAACTGGAGGGAGCTTATGCAAAGCCTGAAAGATCCCTGGGGGCTGGGCTCCCCACTGCTGACTGAGATGTCTTGTGTGCCTATACACCTATATGCAACTGGGAAACCTCTGCCACCTTCCACAAAACAGTGGCTGGAAGATGGTCAGCTCCCTGGGGAGCTGACAAAATGACAGGCATTGGTGTACACTGATGAAAAAGCCAGAGGCTCTGTTGTGCATGGATTGCTGGGCTGAGTCTTTAAAATTCACCACACTGGTAAACACAGTTTTTCCCTTTACACTGGCTAGCCCAGTCGGCAGCAGGAGTTCTGAGTACCCGAGACAGGTGGACCCAGAAGGCTGTGTGGTCTGGAAATGTTCCTGGTGCTCCTCCAACACAGACAGTGGAAGCAGAGTTGGCTGTGCTACGCAGGACTTCGGCAAGGGCACACAGACTCGGGTGACATGCCTGGAGCCGAACTGGGACCAGGAACCAGCTAAGCTGCCTGAATGATCAGAGATCCATGTTTCCTAAAGGACAGTACTTTTAGGAGTGGGAGAATGGGTTCCAGGCACTTCCTTGAACTGGTTTCCCCTGGCGGAGGGTGGCAGGATTATTAGTCTGTGGGTGTTTCAAAGGGAGTAGGGTTCTGAGGCAGAAACCTGCCTTTGTTCCAAAACTATGTAGCCTTTAAGTAAGCGACACCTTTCCTTTTCTAAGAAACTTCTGACTCCAGAGTTTTGCCCATAGGTAGTGAGCAGTAGAACCCCACTGGCTGTTGTGTAACAGTTGCAGATAATGCTGAAAATAAGAGGGAAGGAAAAATAGTGATAGGTATGAGCTTGGGCTTTAATAATTCACATTCAACACAACTGGAACATGAGAAAACACTTTCACTGGGTGAGGCCATTTCAGAGATAGAAAAGTATAAAACCAAGTGTATATTTAGTTTATATTAATATTCTTTTATCAAATAATGTTGAATTTCAATTAATGCATTTTATATTTGCATATTGACTAAAAAGTATAACACCCTAAACTAATAGGTTCACTGGTAATTAAGGAATTTAGAAAACAACTTATAAAACTTTTGGAAATATAAAAAATTTTGATTGCACCCAAAATGAAACAAAAGGGCCAAAGACACTTCTCTTTTTGAGCTAAGTATCTGGCAATCACAGATATTTAAAACAGTTTAAAAGTGGGAACTACTAATGTACGTCCAAAGAAATCACTGTGCAGCCGACCTGCATTAAGAGGCTAAGAGAAGTGGTCGTGCAGGGTTCTGGTAGCACAGTGATCCTGCAGTAATGTTTCACCTCTTAGGTGTCCAGGAGTGAGTCACACATTTTGCCCAAAAATAATTAAAATTATTTGAGGTAAAATTCTAACATATTCTGAACCTACCACATATTACAAACAACAGGCAAGAATGTAGTTTGAGAAGGTAAAACTAGTTAAGCGCAAAAAGTGAGAGGGGATCACCAGTTAATGATGGAGGAAACAAGAAAATCTGTAAAAGGCAGACACGGATTCAAGGTCATAAAATTGCGATTTCTGAAACATCATAAACTTACACCCTTCTTTTTGAAATGTGGAAACAAATCAAAGCAATGGGCCACAGCACTGCTTTGTCCGAAAACTCTGCATGCTTCCTCGCACCCACAGAAACTCTGATGTGTATGTAACAGTTAACAATGACCTGCTCAATTCACAGATTAATTACACAGGATTTTAGTAAGAGCCCACTAGGTGGTAGGCAGTCTTCTTGGGGCTGGAACTGCAGTAAGCAAGGTAGGGGAACATCCCTGCCTTCATAGAGCTTATGTTCTGGTGTGTGGAGAACGTCAAAATAATTCAGCACCATATACAGTCTGTCGGTGATAAGCACAGTGAAAAAAAAATAAAGCAGAAAGGGGGGAAGGGAGGGTGGAGTTGGGGACAGTAATACTTCTGGGAGGCTAAGGTAGGCCTCCCTGTAAAATGACTGCCTTGAGCAGAGGCATGGTGGGCATGAGGTAGCAGCCAAGGTGACGCCTGGAAGAGGGCCACTGCTGACTGAAGGGAGGGCAGATACAAAAGCCCCGGCGGGGGCAGGCCCAGTGGGGTGGGAAACAGTGAGGAGGAGGCAGCCAGAGCAAGAAGGAAAGCACAAGGAGACAGCTGGAGATGTGCCGAACCATGCAGGTCTCTGTAGACTCTTCTGTTGGCATTGAATGCAAAACCATCACAGGCATTGACATGTCTTGCGGTTTTAAAGGACCACAAGGGATTCTAAGGATCAAGGGCNATAAAGCAGAAAGGGGGAAGGGAGGGTGGAGTTGGGGACAGTAATACTTCTGGGAGGCTAAGCTAGGCCTCCCTGTAAAATGACTGCCTTGAGCAGAGGCATGGTGGGCCTGAGGTAGCAGCCAAGGTGATGCCTGGAAGAGGGCCACTGCTGACTGAAGGGAGGGCAGATACAAAAGCCCCGGTGGAGGCAGGCCCAGTGGGGTGGGAAACAGTGAGGAGGAGGCAGCCAGAGCAAGAAGGAAAGCACAAGGAGACAGCTGGAGATGTGCCGAACCATGCAGGTCTCTGTAGACTCTTCTGTTGGCATTGAATGCAAAACCATCACAGGCATTGACATGTCTTGCGGTTTTAAAGGACCACAAGGGATTCTAAGGATCAAGGGCTGACACAGAAAGCTTTTAGAGGCTACTGGGAAAATCCAGATGAAAGGTGATGTGCCTTACTCGACCATGTGGTGGTGAAGGTAAGAAGTGGTCAGATTCTGGAGGAGACTTGACATGCAGTGTGAGAGGAAGAGAAGGCTGGAGCTCCACGCCCACGCTTTCAGGCTGAACAACAAAAAGGCTAAAAGAAGCCAGTACAAGCTGTTCAACAGTCCCACAGCTGCACTTCACCTGCTGAAACATACTTCAGTTCAGAATGGGGGACCATAAAACCAAGTCTGGGGCTTAAAAGCCTGTGGATTCAGCTGAATGGAAAACTCTGTCCCTGGATACACTCCATCCCCAGAGATGTTGGCCAGAAGAGACACTGCTGTCCTTCAAAACCAGGCCCTGCCTTTCCCTTTAAAAGCTCCTTTCTACTTCAAACTAAATTGTCATACTAATCATGGAAATTAAAATTTAATTTCTTAGTATGTGGGATAACCCTGACATTTATGTGGCAGTTTACAAACCTAGTTGGTCCACACAGTGCAGCTGACTCTTGAACCATGTTATTCAGAGGACATTAGTTATCATCGGATGATTCTGTAATGCTTGCTCCCCATCCCAGTGATGCCCATGTTGTCTTACACATTCATGAGTGGAAAACATGTGACCTCCTGAGACGAAAGAACCAAATTAAACTTCTGTGGGCTGCTTCTGAACAGAAATCATAGCTTACTCCCTGTTAGACTGCCAGCACCTACCATGGTGTTTGGCATGTAGGATATACTCAGTATATGTTTGTTGGTGAAATATTTAATTTGTGTTGGGGGTAGGATGGCCAGAAGCCTATGTAAACCAATAGAAAACCTGAATTAAAATAGTTTCCTTTAAACAGAGATATTGTTCTATATATTCAGGAAGAGTGACTTTAGTAAAGTACATAAGAGAGATACTCAGGGAGTGGTGGGGGGGAATGGGGAACTGTACTTGGACAACAATAAAAAACGTGGAGAAAATAAACAAATAAAAGTTAAGATTTGCTTATAATTACTGTATCAATATTTGCATATGAATGGATGCTTGAGAGCAATTTATTCTCTTAAGTAGCTTAAATATTCCATTGCAAGTATGTTTATGCCAATAATTTGCTTAAAACATCATTTCCTTAGTTGGTACAAAGGTAAACTTTAGCCCATCCTCCCATTCTGATGAGCAGAAATTCTGAATGCTGTATGCACTTGTATGCATTTGACAAGCTGCTGAACTCCCCAGAGAGAGAGAAATAACGACTTCTTTCCTGAATAACAACTCTTCCTGGAGACCGAGACTATGTGCGTGACATGCTATCTCTGATATATTCGAAATACCAGCAGTGTCTTTATCAGGTTTTGGAAACACTCATTAAATGAAATGGGGCCCTCTTATTATGTTCTGCTTTGTTTTGTTTTGTGTAGGTTGAGCAATCTGTCTATGCAATCTGTCTATGCTTCTACTCACCTCAGTAGAGGTGGACGGATTGTCCGAGTCAGACTGTTTTCATTGGAACCTGGGGTTTACCATATACTTGCTGTGTAACCACAGTTATTTAATCTTTCAAAACCTCAATTTTCTCACCTGTGCAGTGAGATCAATGAGATATCCGCCACACAGCATTGTTGTTGGGGTGGGAGAACTGAGAAGCTACTACCTGCTCTGATTATCCTCTGTGGGGATATCAGCTGTGGGCTGCACCTGGGAGCATTCTGCCTGCTCCCTTTCAGTACTGTACAGCAGCAAGCACTGCCCAGGGCACATGCTAACCTGTCATGGAAAACACACCGTTCTAGGGAGATAGTGGCCTTTATGTTCTTAAACTGTTGGGCCAAACTGCACTTCACTATAATCCTCAGAATCCTCCTTAAAATACCTGTAATCTGGTGTGTTATTATGGCAGCCAACTGCGTGGAAGGCAGGCGGTGCCTATTAAAAGTTGTTTGGAGATTAGAACTCAGAGAACAGCTGGGTACCTTTGTTAGCGGCAGGCTGCTGACTCAAAATGATGAAGGAAAAAAAAGCCTCACTGGGATGAAAAGAGGAGAGAAAAGCCACAGAGCTGGGGGGGTGGGGGGAACAGTTTTGGCCTTTGAAAACAGATTGCTTTGCTGTCCTGTCAGGGAGAAGGTGCACAGCACACACAATTCCGCACAGGGCCTAATCCAATTCTTTGAAAAAAAATATAATAAAACTCAGGGCCAGGTGCAAGCTGTTTTCTCTTGGTACTCCATTTGAGGAGGCATTTGGTGCTCTATTTATATTTTGAAAGTGCACACACTGCCCTCTCTCTCACTACCCAGCCCCCTCCAGCCTTCAGGACTACAGGATGCTGACCACAGAAGGGCTCCTCGGGAGGGAGAAGAGCGAGATGCTGCTCTTGCCGACAGTTAAATAGGATTCACATAACTAACCGCTTGTGCCTCATGATTCCAGGCACACAACTCTTTGTGGATTCAGTGGTAACTTAGAGTTGGGTACAGGAACAGCTTCCATCTCTTGGTGCCTCCTTAAAGCAGTTTACTGAGGCAGGAAGCACGGGTTTTCTTAGCCCCTTTTATGGATGGAAATGCTTAGACTCGGAGGGGTCAAGCAGCCTCTCCAAGGCCACTGAACTAGCAGGAGACAGATCTGGAGTCCTGGAAGAGAGTCCACGACCCATTACTGAACATGCATTGACACAGGCAGATCCTGCCAGAAACCTTCCCCACAGTTCCAGAATGTAACAGTGACTACTGTGCCATCCAAAAGTTCTGCTTTGCTTTAGCTAAGTGGTCCAATCAGAGACGCCAGTTATAGACAGTATGCCGCAAAAGTGATACAATTGTAAAATAAGATTTTCTACCAAGTGTTGCCTTCTCTCATCTGAGAAACTTGAAAACTTCCTCAGAGAGCACGCTTGTTCGCCTTAATCTTTCTGATTCTTTATCCAAAGGAAATTCCTGCAGCTCTCACTGATGAGCAATGTGCTAGAAAACTAAAAGACGGGCATGAAGGGAATCCAGTAGTATTGCAACTAATACTACAAAACCTGTAGTAGTTATGTATGCCGTGTCCATTGTAAATGTGAGGATGGATGTGTCTTCAATCCCTTTGCACATGTGCACTGGGCCCAGCACAGTACGTTACACTAACTAGGTAGGTGTTAATAAGTTCTTTTTAAATATGCCCACTGAACTCCTTACATATCCTTAGGACTGTATTTATTAAATTATTGTATTTGAAAGAATCTCAGTACTGATGGGAAGTAGAGTCACCACCCTCTGCAAAGGCAGCATGTTGGAGACACGGCGGCCCTTCTAGGAGGAGGATCTCATGCTAGGAGCCATTAAAGGCTCTTGCCCACCTGCGCTGACTCTCCTGTCTGCCACACTGAACCAGGCAGCGCAGCTTGTTAGTGGTGGGGAGAGGCATAGCAATGGGGGTATAAGTTGCCATGTTATAATTTTAAAAGGCTCCTGGAAAGTAAACACATGGAAATACCAATTAGGTAATTTCATCATGGACTGATTTTGTTATCCCTTTCAGGTTCTTCTTCTTCTTCTTTTTTTTTTTTTAATTTTGAGAATGGATTACTTTTATATTGAAAAAATCCCAACAATTACATGAAAATTTTGAAGTCTTTTCTTTCTGTCTAGGATTAATACCATTCTTAATGAGCTCAGGTCCTGTGTGAGATATTGATAAATACTCAGAAATAACCAGGATCACCTACATTTATTAGGAAGAGAGAAGAAGACTTGGCTGGGTCCAGTTAGTTGGAGCTGGGTGTGAATTCAGTCCTAGTTATGTGTTCAGGCTCTTTGAAGGGCATTTTTGGCTGATAATTATTTCATCTTTCCCCAGTTCATCACTTTCCTCTGGGCCCTTGTAAGTTCTATTCTTATAAAACTTCAAATATCACATTCTGGAAGAAGGGGCAGTTTATTTTTATAAATTTCTGTAGGTCTTTTTTCGAGAAATGCCTTAACGATGCTTCATTTGCTCTGGGGGTCTCAGCTCTCCGTACAGTCTAGAAAGCTCTACCTAGGTGAATCAGCTTCATTCCCCGCTTTTGCTCTGCCTCGGACCTGCGAGGGGTTTGTTTCCCAGGGCCAGGACTGGCCAGGGCATCCAGCAGCCGGCCCGCATACCAGCTGCTACTCTGCTCCCCAGAGCCCAGCCTGGAACAACACAGCTCTTTTGCAGGTTGTTGGACAGGGAGGGGGTAGATGTGAAGGGCAGAAGAAAGCTGATTATTTATTTTCTTTCCTTTGGAAATTCTGCTTTGGGATCCTGTTCCTACTTAGAATGCTCCCCCAGGAGCCCATTCCACTTAGCTCTCTTGCTAGGGAAAATTTTCTAAAAATGTACATATTCTAGGCAGTTAGTTTGAGATTTTATATATGTCCCAGTTAGGAAAGCTCAGTCTGGCTTTCCTATGTATTCCAGAAGCCTAGAATTTTAGCAAATTCATAAAGAACTAAAGTATCCTTAAGTGTGATACTTGAAAGATGGGACTTTGCAAGTCAGCCTACAAAACAATGATAGTCTCTGGGCTGTAGAACAGATGGGAGAATGAATCCCTTTCTGATTTGGAGAACAAGGATTTATCCCTTGGAACAAGTTCTCAGGGACCTGTCATTTTCTCTTAGGGGCTGAAAAGCATATGCAGGCCAATAATTGCTATCTTCTCTTCTTCAGAGATGTTTCCTCTTGTTTTGGCTCCAGTATTTAGAAGCTGAACCAAACTAACATTTTTGATGGATCCCTTAGGGATTGCTAGTAAGTGTCTGTTGCAGGTTTTGAGTGTACAGGTGACTGTGGCTAGCTGAGAGCACAGAGCAGATGAAGCAGCTGTCACTGGAGCCCCCACTCCACACCTGTTTGAAACCACAGAACTAACCATGTTGGTGCAGCTCCTTAACTAAGGTTCCTATTTTGGTATTCAGATATTTTCTATCAAAACAAAATTATATATTTGCTTATAGCACCTTCCCTCTAGAAAATTTTACCCTAAGGGTCTTTTAGTACAATGGCCTGAAGTTGCTTTTATTTTCCAGGTTCTTGTCAGTACATCACCCCTCAGGTGACACGTGTTCTTTCTCTGTTTTTTCTTTTTAATTTAAAAAGATTTTATTTATTTATCTTTAGAGGGGAAAGGAAGGAGAGAGAGAGAGAAATATCAATGTATGGTTGCTTCTGGTGTGTCCCCTGCCAGGAACTGGCCTGCAACCCAGGCATGTGCCCTGACTGGGAATCGAACTGCGATGGTGTGGTTCACAGGTCCACTCTCAATCCACTGAGCTACACCAGCCAGGGCCTCTTTCTCTGTTTTGTGATTTATCCTTCAGAAGGATTTGTATAGGCAAAAGGGATGAAACCACAAATTTCCTTATAGGACATATTTTAATTTTATTTTTCCAAATTACTTGTTTTCATTTTAATTTAAAATTCTTTTTTCTTCTTTTAAAATAGTTCACTCTTACTGTATTTTTTCCATTACCTTTATGCCCCTATAACCTCTTCAACCTCCACCCCCCCATCACCACACTGTTGTCCGTGTCCAAGAGTTCTTTTTCCTTTTTGCTCAATCTCTCCATCCTCACTCCCATGCCTTTACCTTGGATTTAGAACCTGAGTTCTCACTTGGATGTCAATGTCTTTCTCAGTATAGTTCAATAAATAATTACAAGGGCAATGACTCATTTATGGAAACCTTCCACATTAACATGACTACCTTGGGCAATTTTAGTTGTGTTCTTGGTTTGCTGCAGTATGTAACAAAACGCAGTGTAATAACAATGAACTGGAATGGAATTTCAGTTAAATTTAACATAATTGATAATTAGTCACACTTGCTATTTCCCATTATACATTAACATAATAAATGCTATACATGTTTGTGTTCAATTTATACATTTATTTTAACTATCTTGTTGACTTTTCCCTTAATAATTACATGCATTTCAGGGGCAACATTATTATTAAAATTCTAAGACTCTCTTAGGGCATTAAATTGAAGTCAAATCAATCTTTCAAACATACATAACTGACATCACAGTAGGGGTATATATATTAAAAATGCATTGTTAGTTATTAATTAGAAGGTTATACATGAATACAAAAGCTTATAAAAATGAGCTTTTTCATGTTCTCTTGCTTCAGATTCCTCATTATATAAATATAGAATAAATGGAAACAACAGAAACTAGGTAACTCACATATGCAATGCAAATTTAATACTGACTATTCAGGTACTTGGTCTGATGTGGTCTTTTAATACCTATCTTTCATTTTGAAAATTAATTACTGTTGGGAGTTCCAGCCATTTTGGAGGCTTGAATAGAAACCCTTCGATTCCTCACACAACCAAAAGGAGGATAACAACCAATCTAAAAACAATAAACAAAGTGCCAGAAGGTCAAACTGCATGGAACTCTGACAACCAAGGAATTAAAGAAAAAAATCAAGCAGAACAATCAGACTGGTAAGAACCTTCAGCAAGGCCGTGTGGGCGGGGCCAGTTGAACAAGAACTGGGACTCAGAGCTGACTGTGGACTGTGGCGCGGATGCCTCGGTGGGAGAAACTCCCAGTCTCACAGGAGAGTCTGTGGAAAGAGGGCTAGAGAGGAGGAGGGGAGCTGCATTGCTCCCTCTCAGGCCCCTCCTGGACAAACAGAGCCTCAGTGCCGAGCAGCAGGGAAATGACTGGGGGATTACCTGAATGCCCGCCCCCTTAACAGCTTAACAGGTGCTCCAAGACAAAGAAATATGGCCCAAATAAACAGAGCAAAACTCCAGAAAAAAGAACTAAGCACTGAGAAGATAGCCAACTTATCTGATGGAGAATTTAAAGTCCTGGTAGTCAAGATGCTCACAGAACTGACTGGGCTTGCTCAAAAAATGAAAAAAACAAATGAAAGATACCCAAAATGAAATAAAGCAAAATATTCAGGAAACCAACAGTAACAGGAAGGAAACCAGGACTCAAAGCAACTATGGGTATTTGGAATGAAAGGCAAAAATAAACATTCAACCAGAAAAGAATGGACAAACAAGAATCAAAAAAATGAAGAGAGACTCACAAACCTCTCTGGGACAACCGGAAACATTCCAATATCTGAATTATAGGGGTGCCGGAAGGAAAAGAACAAGAGCAAAAATTTGAAAATTTATTTGAACAAATAATGACGGAACACTTCCCCAATCTGGTGAAGGAAATAGACTTTCCGGAAGTCTAGGGAGCCCAGTCTCAAAGAAGTTGGACCCAAAGAGGAACACACCAAGGCATATATAATGACATTACCTGAGATTAAGGATAAGGAGAGAATCTTAAAAGCAGCGAGAGAAAAGTAGTTACCTACAAAAGAGTTCCCATAAGGCTATCATCTTGCCAAACATTGAAGGCAAGAAGGGGCTGGAAAGATGTATTCTCAGTCATAAAAGGCAAGGACCTACTTCCAAGGTTACTCTATTCAGCAAAGCTATCCTTTATAATGGAAGGGCAGATAAAGTGCTTCCCAGATAAGATCAAGGTAAAGGAGTTTATCATCACCAATCCCTTATTATATGAAATGTTAAAGGGGCTTATCTAAGAAAAAGAAGATAAAAATATGAACAATAAAATGACAACAAACCCACAACTATCAGTAAATGAACCTAACAGAAAAACAATGAAATAAAAAAACTAAGCAGACAATTAGAAGAGGAACAGAATCAGAGAAATGGACATCACATGGAGAGACTTCAGTGGGGAGGGTGAAGGGAGGAATAGGCAGAATGGGGGGAAAAGGTACAGGGAAGAAGGAGCATAATTACTAGGCACAAACTAGTCAGAAAAAGACAAAAAATGGTATAGGAAACAGAAGACTCTAAAAACTTACATGTACTACCCATGGATATGAACTAAGGGTGGGGGGTGCTGGAGGGTTGGGTGTTCAGGGCAGAGAGAAGACAAAGAGGGGAAATTGGGAATACTGTAATAGCATAATCAATAAAAATACTTTAAAACAGAAAATTGATTATTGTTGGAACAGCACCAAAGATAGGAATATAGTGTGTTTATTTAATAAATAAAGTGCTTTGAGGCTGACAGCATGACAGGAAAGAGTTAAAGAATTTAAATGAGCCCAGAGGGTTTTCTAGTGTTGTGGCAGCAATTGGAAGAGAAGCCAAAACATCACTTAAGAAACAGGGCTATTTTGTTTTGTGCTCACCATTTGTAGGAGAAAAGGGAAGTTTCTGGAAGGGAAAACAGGCAACCACCATATAGAAATGATGTGCTATTCAGAGGCAGATAATCTTACCAACAGTTAACTGTAATTAGTTATTCTTTCTTATCAAAAGCAAAAAGATACATAGTTGCTCCAGATTAATCCTCTGGGAAAAGAGATGGGCTTGCAGACCAAGTGGAGACATAAAACATCCAGGGGCAAAACTAGCTTTAACTGAGGAGCCAGATTCTTTACTGGGGCTCCTGGTTAGTCAAACCATGGTTGTCAGGAAAACTAGAAGGATTGAAGTTATCCATCTAGCTCTAGTAGATCTCTGGCTGGGCAGGTTTTACCCTGGCTAGAGGGTAGAGTTTGTAACTGATGAAAGCAGTAATCTCTTGGCTAAAAATGGTTTTCATTATTAGAAAGGCATTCAAAGAAAAAGTGCTGCTTCGGAATGCTGCAAAGACAAACAACTGAAGGGGATGTATGTGTTAGTCCCAAGTTTGGGGCAACGTAAACCAAGATGCCTCCTAAATCCTTAACTAGTTGGAGGAAAGTGCTTTATTTCTTTCAGCAGTGTACTGAAATACCATGATTGAAAAAAAATGCAAATATGCACATGTATGAGATAAAGAACAAGTTTTTAAATGCAGGAAATGATGATTAGCTTAGTTTGGACAAGAGTTTCTAATGAGAACATGGACCCCAAAATTTGAAAACTATGTTTTTGCAAATAAGAAATTAGTGTTTAAATGAGAAAGGTGTAATGCATTGCAATTAGTTATATCAGGGCCTCTCACATACCTTAATATATCTGTGTGTAACTCATCTATATTCCACTTTGCTTATTTTGGGTAAATTCCTGTTTCTAACATTCTAAACTCAAGCACTGCATTCAAATGGGCCTAAATATAGGAAAACATAAGGAGGGGTGGAAGCAAATAGCTGCCTGGTAATAACTGGTGTCTGCTCAGGGTAGGGAGGCAACTCTGAACTGGCACCCTAGTTACGTAAACACAAGCTATTCCGCAAACATCAGGATTCTCTGGCTTAAATCTGTCTCTGAGCAGGCCCACAAGGTCTTCACTGCTCCTGTCCACTGCTCTATCACCATCTGGTCACTCCTTGACTCAATCTTTTGACCCAAGCTAAGTTGCTTGCTATTTCATAACCTCTACAGTATTTACTTGGCCTGGAATTGATTTCTGCTTATTTGCCTTGGGGGCACATGCTCCTCTTCAACAACTTAGCTAATCTTTCTTTAAAAAAAAAAGACTATTGCCCTGGCTGGTGTAGCTCAGTGGATTAAGCACGGGCGTGTGAACCACACAATCGCGGTTCGATTCCCAGTCAGGGCACATGCCTGGGTTGCAGGCCAGTTCCCAGTAGGGGACTCATGAGAGGCAACCATACATTGATATTTCTCTCCTTCTCTCCTTCCCTTCCCCTCTAAAGATAAATAAATAAATTCTTTAAAAAAATAAATAAAGACTATTTATTTTATTTTATTTTTTAAGACTATTTATTTTTAAGGAGAACTGAAGGGAGGGTGAAAGAGAGGAAGAGAAACATCAATGTGTGGTTGCCTCTTGCATGCCCCCTACTGGGGACCTGGCCTGCAACCCAGCCTGTGCCCATACTGGGAATCGAACCCACTACCTTGTGGTTCACAAGCCAGTTCTCAGACCACTGAGCCACAACCAGCCAGGGCTAATCTTTTATCTCCTTTAGGGAGTCTTCCAAGAGGCCCTGGACAACCTTCATTGGTCCTTCCTTTACACTGGCTTTGTACCTTGCAGGATTATTTTATTCTTGCGTGTTTCCACTACATTTTGATTTGTTTGTTCACCTCTGAAGTCTGTGAAACCATTGGGGGCAGCAACTGTTTCTTATTTATCTCCATGCCATGGTTGCGGTGCAATGTCAGAACTGCCATAGCAGGACTCCATGAATGAGCACGGAATGAATGAATGGGTGAATCAGAACCCAGCAACTCAAATAGGGATCACCAGATACGGTCACCTTCAATTTCACAGTTCTTCATGCTAGGTGCTACTACTCTCATTTGTTCCTTACATGAACTAATTCATTCACACGGTCACAAAGCACCCTGTGAGATGTGCATTATTAACATTCTCATTTAGGCGAGAAAATTGAGGCATTGCAAGGCCAAAAAATGTTTCCAAGGTGACAGACAGTAGGAGCTGAACGAGGATTGAACCATGAGAATCAGTTTCTGAGCCCAGCTCTTAACCACCAGGGTATACTACCATAACAAGGAGAGGATTTATGAGTGCAGATTCTTAGCTACTTCTAAAAAATGAGCCTGAAATTTCATTTTCTGTGGTGGTGAAACATTTTAGCCTAAGCAACCCCACATTTATAATAAATTTAATTTGAGATCATGGCAGGACAGACATTTATCATGGTTCATTTAAGGAACTGCTCATTAAGTGCTTGGGAAAAGGAAAGCACTATGAGACCAGATGGGGCCTCTAATGAGAAACAGAAAAGGATATGGGAAACCAAGAATGAGGTACTGGGAACATATAGAAAATTGTAGAGCTGTGCATATATGCATATTAATAAATTTTAAAAGCACTGTTTATAAAATTAAAACTCATGTAGCATACAAGAATGATGTTGATATCACAGAAAAACACTTGAAAAAACAGAATGAATTTTCAATAAACACAGTTCTTTTAACTTGTATTTTTCGAACACAATGAAGGATATTCACAAACTGCAGTAATCTATTAAATTTCCTATATTTTCTGTATTTATTTTCTTTGAAATCAAGGTTGCTTGCTGCCTAGCATTTCTCTCTAAATCTTTTCTGAATAAACCTTCTGAATCTCCCACTATTTTTGGCTCTGTACAATGAAATCCCAAAGAAATAAGCCAGTCACGGAAAGACAGATACCATATGATCTCACTCATTCATGGAATCTAATGAACAAAATGAACTAACAAGAAAAATAGAGACAGACTCATAGCAAGAGAGCAGGCTGACAGCTGTCTTGGAGGAGGATGCTGGGTGGGGTGGTGGAGGGATTGAGCAAAAAAAAAAAAGAGAAAAACTTATGGACATGGACAACAGTGTGGCGATTGCTGGAGGTTGGGGGTGGGTGAGGAAAGGCAAGGTGGAGGAGGGTATAGGGGGATAATTGGTGATGGACAGACACTTGACTTGGGGTGGCAAATACACAATACAGTGTACAGAAAATGTGTGGTAGAATTGTGTACCTGAAACTGGTATAATTTTGCTAACCAGTATCACCCCAATACATTCAATAAAATGGAAAAAAACACCAAAATGATACCTGTTAAGCTACCATGGTATATTTATGTACTTCCTGGAGAACTAAGGCTACAAAAAACCAAATCTACCACTTTGATCTCCTCTCCCCCCACCCCCCAAAAGAGAAATCTCAAAGATCTTGGCATAGGAAGATATTCCTGGGGCAGGGAGGGGAAGAAGTTCAGGGCAAAGCCAGAATCCTGTCTGAGCAAGAGGACTTTTATTAATAAGCAATTAATTTTCCATCTCACAGAATTGAAAAACAAGGCTAAGCTACCTGCGGGGCTTGCAAACTGGGCATTCATGAAGTGTAATTTTCTATAAAGGTTTCTCAAAGAAATAAGGCTGTGCCCTTACTTTGAAGAAATTTGGCTAACAGAAAAAGGTCAAGAGATTTGACTAATTAAAAAAAAAGCTTTTAAAGTTTTACATATAACGCTTAAGTGTAAAGACAGTTTGAGATTTTTATTAGGGAAAAATGTAAGAAAACATACTATTGCATACACATTCTAACTTGCA
Source organism: Sturnira hondurensis (assembly GCF_014824575.4). Taxonomy (NCBI): domain Eukaryota; kingdom Metazoa; phylum Chordata; class Mammalia; order Chiroptera; family Phyllostomidae; genus Sturnira; species Sturnira hondurensis. The sequence continues at coordinate 2,351,896 of NW_028084643.1, forward strand.
AAAAAGACACAATTAAAATTGGGGAGGGGAAATAAAAGTTATCTGAGGAAATGCCATCTACACTCCCTTGAAGCATAGGAGGTAGGTATGTGTGTGTGCGCGCGTGCATGTGTGCATGTGTAAGAAGGGGCAAGACACAATAAAAATGGGTTCCCACACATACTGAATGGAATCATAACAGTCTTCAGGGCCCTGTGTATTAACATTTGCACATCTGGGCAGGCTTGATGTTTACCCCAGAAGAGGAAGGGATGAGAATATTTGCAATTTCATGGAGTACTCTCTCTGAGTGAAGGCTAGCTCAGTCATGGTAAGTCTCAATTCCTGACATCATTTGACCAGAGACAAAAATTTAGTCTTGCAATAAGCTTCTGATTGAAACATGTTCCTAACAGACCCAAATTTCAGTGCCCCCCTTGTTTAGTGCTGAGGCCCACGAGAGGATCATTTTTGCCGTCTCCCTCTGCCTGCCACTGGCGTGTTCTGCCAGAGCATTGGCTCCATGAGGCGCAGATGAATTTGCTCTCCTTCACACATTTGTTACCATCCTCAAAAGTGGGAACTTTATTAAAACATAAGCTGCTGGGCCTGAACCCATGTGCTAATCTTCATAAGATTAAATGAACTACTTAATTTGGGTCCTGGGAAACTTCAAAACTATGTTGTCATATTCACTGCATTTAGTGTGTAAATTCAATTTTGAATAATTATCACTTCATTCCTTACAAACTAAATTTTACCTTCTTTCTTACTAATTTTTTATTGATGTTAGCAAAACAGATACATTTATTAAAAGTTATTTGTGGTCTCTTCAGTTCTGCCAAATAATTTATGCAATTGCAGCAAAGGCAAATTTCTAATAATGTGTCTTGAACAAAATGGCTTAGTGCTGGATTGGGAAGCAGTTGCTACCAAAAATGAAATTGAATTTCAAAAGTTGCTGAATTGAAAGTTTCCTAGCAATGTCCAGTGTGGCTGCCCAAACATGGCTTGAAGTCTTTTTTGTGTGTGTGTGGGGGGGAGCTTGCTACCTTAAAAGACAGATCATTTTCGACTGTTAAAATGCTTTTCTTTGTATTTTAAGTGTGAAAATTCTTTCTTCTTGATAGTTCATGGCAGTTTCTTTCTCTATTATGATAAGGTAGTTTATAAGCCAGAATTTTACAATTGTTCTACTGTTCCAATATTAGTTAGTGCTGCCTACTTCAAATACTTCTGTTGTTGTCTGCCACCCACTGAGAGTCAACTACTCAATGGCTGCTTTGTCTACACTGTCTCTGAACTTTAAGAAACATTTCAAGCAAGTTCTATTAATCCCATTTCACTGATAAGAAAAGTAAGTCTCACAGAATTTAATCAACTTTTTGCAAAACACACAGACTAATTAGCAGAACCATAACTTTTAACCCAGGGATGCCTCCTCACAAAATTCATGTTTTCTTTTCACTACAAAATACTTGCTGCTTTTTTTTAATGTACTACCCACTACATATCAGGCATGAGCTGGGTGCTGTAGCAATAAAGGTGTGTTTTGGGTTGCATATTCTGCTCTTAAGAAGTTATCAATCTGGCAGGAAAGACAGTAACATATTGATGGTATCAATGGCAGAAAGACTTCATCAAGCTTCATTCTCTTACTGGGTATAATTATGCTACATCAAAGTGGTAACATTTTCTCTACAGAATTCAGAATCTAAATACATTGTAACACCAAAAGTTACCACTGTGGGTAGCTAACAATGTATCCTTAAAGATATCTACACATCCTTCTACTGCACCTCATTAACAGTTTTCTCCAATTTTCAAGGTGGAGGAGGCCAATAAAGGCTCATACAAAGCAGCCAGAATTTTGGACTTAGGTACAGGAGTGAAAACATATCAACAATACAAGAGTGAAGATACAGGTATCAACCACAAATGAAAAGACTTCTTCCTTGAAAACCCATAAACTACTTCAGCATGATCTCCTTTGCAGGGTCAACAAGGTGCAGCAGAAAAGAAACAGATATCAGAGCCAGACACAAGTGGTTTAGAAGATTAGGCCCATGACTTCCTAGCTGTATGACTTTGTGTAAGTTTCTGAACTTTTCTAAATTCTTAGTTTGCTCATAATTAAAAGGGAAATAATAAATTTAGCTCTTTACATGCTTCTAAAGATTTCATTAAATAAAATGCATATAGAACAAACTTAGTACTGGTAAAAATGTTAGTTCCTGCCTGAGGCTGGTAAAAATGGTGTATACAAATAAGTCGGGTTCTGCATATTTTATACTTTCTTTTCTTTCATTTGCTTTCAATTTTAGCAAAACAGTGGGAAGCAAAGTTAACACTAAGCAATTGAAGGCATTTTTGTACACCAACAGTGAAACAGAAATCAGAAAAAAAATTCCATTTGATATAGCAACAACAAAAAAATAAAGTACTTAGGAAAAACCCTAACCAAGGAGGTAAAAGACCTGTACTCAGAAACTGCACAACACTAAAGAAAGAAATTAATGAAGACACAAATAAGTGGAAGCATATACTGTGTTCATGAATTGGAAGAATTAACATCATTGAAATGTCCATACTACCCAAAGCAACTTATAGATTCAATGCAATCCATATTAAAATACCAATGACATATTTCACAGATATAGAACAAACATTTCAGAAATTTATATGGAACCATAAATGACCCCAAATAGCCACAGCAATTTTGATAAAGAAGAACGAAGTAAGAGGGATCACAATACCTGATATCAAACTATGTTACAAGGTCACTGTCATTAAAACAGTCTGGTACTGACACATAGATCAATGGAACAGAATAGAGAGCCAAGATAAACTCATATCTCTATGGTCAATTAATATTCGATAAAGGGGGAAGAAGCATAAAATAGACTAAAAATATCCTCTTCAACAAATGGTGTTAGGGGATCTGGACAGCTACATGCAAAAAAGAAGAAAAACAAGAAACTCAACCACCAAATTAAACCATACACAAAAATAAACTCAAGATGTATAAAAGACTTAAATATAAGTTCCAACATCAATGAAGTCCTAGAGGAGAACATAGAAAAAATCTCATATATTCCATGCAGCAATATTTTCACTGATATGTCTTCTAGAGCAAGGGACATAAAGGAAAGAACAAACAAATGGGACTTCATCAAAGTAAAAAGCTTCTTCATGGCCAAAAAAAAAAAAAAACATTAGCAAAATGAACATGGAACCAAACTTATGGGATAACATATTTTCAAATGATACTTCAACAAGGGTTGAATCTCCAAATTATATAAAGAACTCACATGACTCCACTCCAAGAAGACAACCCAATTAAAAAGTGGGCAAAGGACCTGAAAAGACACTTCCTCAAGGAGCACATACAGAAGGGCCAAAGAGATATGAAAGGATGCTTAGCATCACTATCCATCAGAGAGGCAAATTAAAACTATAAGGAGATGCCATTTCTCACTGGTCAGAAGGACCATTATAACCAAATCAACAAACAACAAGTGCTGGCAAGGTTTTGAAGGAAAGGGAACCCTAGTGTACTGTTGGTGGGAATGCAGACTGGTGTAGCCACTGTGGAAATCAGTATGGAATGTCCTCAGAAAACTAAAAATGGAACTGCCTTTTGACCCAGCAATTCCACTGCTGGGATTATACCCTAAGAATCCTGAAACACCAATCCAAAAGACCCTATGCACCCCAATCTTCATAGCAGCACAATTTAAAATAGCCAAGTGCTAGAAGCAACTGAGGTGCCCATAAGTATATGAGTGGATCAAAAAACTGGTAAATTTGCACAGCGGAATATTATGCAGCAGAAAGAAAGAAAGAAGATGCTTACCCTTTCCAAAAGCATGGATGGAACTGGAGTGCATCATGCTAAGTGAAATAAGCCAGGTGGTGAAAGACAAATACCATATGATCTCACCTATAAGTGGAAGCTAATCAACAAAAGAAAAAAAGCAAGTAAAAATAGAACCAGAGACATTGAAATAAAGAATAAACTGACATTAACCAGAGGGGAGGTGAAAGAGGATAGCAGGGGGAAAAGGGGGTCATCAGGGAACTTGTATAAAGGATATATGGACAAAGCAAAAGGGGGTAGGATCAAGGGTGGGAGGTGGGTGTGGCCTGGGTAGGTGGGAGTGGGAGGGAATGAAGACAACTTTACTTGAACAACAACAAAAAAAAAAGAGAGGAAAAAAATAAAACTCTGGAACAATTGCTGATAATAGCTGTTTGAAAGAACTAGAGTAGAAAATTCACCCCATTAATACCTGTTAATTTTCATGACAGTTACCACAAGCAACTGGTTCTCTGTAGCTCCACACTGCAGAAATCAATATGCCCCTATCAAGTTGTCAACTTGTATTAAATTGAAAAGGCCAGGCAAATGATAGGATTTGAGGAGAATAAGATATGAAAAAAAAAAAACACTGGCATATACTGGGAGTTTGATGAAGAGATATGTCTTAAACTGATTGTCATGTGAGTATTTTTAATAACATGCTCTTGGTTTCTTTGAATTTTGCAGAAAAGCTACGACAGAGAATGACAGAACTAAAGGCCCTCCTCTGTCATCCTGGCATTAGCTTGTATGAAAGGAAGCTCTAAAATTTAAGGGAATTTTTTTCCCCACATGTTAAATTTCATCATGTACTTTTTGGAAATTTCATATCTTTAATCTAATTTTTAGTGTTTTGTCTCCCTTCCAGAATTTCACCAGACTCTCAAGATGATAATGTACTTGCTTCATTCATATTTTGCATTGAACAACCTATTACATTCTTGATCTCCCTCTCCTTCTCCTCCATGTATATTCTCTTTGCCTCTTTCCCTGCCTCCTTCCATGAACAAATGTTGTTACTTACAAGAATGACAATTATGAGTAATATTGAGAGAGGAAGAGTAATTAATGACACTTCCTCTCATGACAGTGGAGCTGGAGTTGTCAGGTACTTGGTTGTCAGGTACATTGGGGGCTGGGGGAGGAGAGGAAATTGTGTAAACATTTCCATAGAAAACAAGTGCACTTTGGGGGTCTAATGCAATGTGACTTTAGTACATTTCAGGAATTGAATAGAAACTGTGCCCAGGTACTGCGCATGCTCAAATTGGGGCACCCTGCCTGGCCAAGCCCCTGGTGTTAATGAGACACTCCGCAGGACACAGGGCTTCACTGACCAGACAAGTAGAAGATGTCACCATGTGCCTCCCAGGTATTTGAAGCTGGCACTTATTTTTAAATTTCCTTCCTGCTTAGCAGGGGAAACGCTTCTTCAAACACCTGATAAAATTGCAGCACAAAGTGGGATAACAAGGCTCCCACAAGGCCTAGTTCAGAGAACCATTGTGCTTACCACACACACACACTCCCCGCCCCCCCNCACAAACACACCCCCCCCCCCCCCCCCCCCCCCCCGGCCACACACACACTCAGGAGCACTGATGGCCCTCTCTACTCTGAATTGAGGAAGAATTTTCATCTAACAAGGCTCATCCAAAAGGAATTTATCAAGTGATACACACTATGTAAAAGAAATATGGTTAAGGATAAGGCATTGGGGGATAGTGATTGGGACCAAAATCATTCAAATGCTTAATAACATTAGAAAACATCTACTTAATAACATTAGAAAAAGAATACTGCTCAAAACTCAGGAAGCATACAGAATACTATTATAGTTACTACCACATTTAAAAAACGTGTCTTATGAAAAATTGCAAACAAATATAAAACAATAAGGTAATAAACACCCCTGTGTTCATCACCTAGCTTCAATGGTGATCAAATTATGGCCAATTTTGTTCTATCTACCCTCCCCACTCACATCCAATACTTCATTCTTTTACTAGGTTGAAACAATCTTGACATGATTTAATTTCACCTGTAATTATTTAATATACATCTCTAAGAACTCTTTAAAAGTCAGTGATACCTACAAAATACATAATAATTCCTTATTATCATCAAATGTCCATTTAGTTAATGTTCAAATTGCCTCAATTGATTTTTTTGTACATTATGTTTGAATCAAGATTCAACTAGGTCTTTGAATTGCAATTGGTTGTGGGGATATTTTTTAGTTTTCATTTAATCTATTGGTTTTTCCTGTTTGGTTTGAAGCAGCCTTTGAATCCTAAGCCCCAGTTTCTTGCAGTAGGAGTTGTAAATCTTTCTTTGAAACAAGCTCCGGTGGCTCTGGTGAGGTGAATGACGTGGAGCTGAGTTCTGAGGCCCCACAGTGCTGGGGTGCAGCTGAGGCTCCCAGAACTGCCTGGCTGGCACTTATAGCAGGTGGGGCCACCCAAGGATAACAAGAAGAAAGATGCTGGAATATGGGTCCAGAGACCCAGTGAACAAACCTTTCTAGAAGAAGTAGTCCATGGCAAAGTTTAGGACAAGCTCAATAACCTAGTCTTGTCTGTCAAAGTGACATATATCGAACTCTGTAAGAAAAGTTCCCAACTACAAGCTTATAGGCCCAGCTGTCGTCCCTGAGAGGCATGGAGGGAGTCCCTGTCAGTAGCTCCTTTGTAAGGACTTGCAATTAAAATTGTTTCAAAGCAAAGAGCTCAAGTAATTTACACCAGCAACAATAAGGGTGGGGATGACCCTACCATACTTGTTTTGAAAAATAAAACTTTATTTAAAAAAAAATCTGAGGCAACTGAAAAGTCCAAACACGGAGTAATGGTTACATACATAGCAGTGTGTATATTTGGTTAAATGGTGTGCATGCTGTAGTTAAAAGGATGCCCTCTCTGAAACCTGGAGAAAGTTATTTTTGAGCTTCCATGTAACATATGTAAAATAAGAATAAAGGATTGAATAACTTAAACTCAAAGATTAAATAAATTAAAATATCTACATTTCCTATCGTGGTGCTCAGTACATAGCACCAGAGTATGCAGGAGTGTTTTTGATATAATTTTACCCAGTACGATGCTTAGAAACTTTAAATAGATACATTTGTTTCTCCTTCAAATCATGTCAGGTTGCAGGTGAATAGTGGAGTTGTTGCCCCAGGGAAGGAGAGAATGGGCACCACCTCCAATGACAGGACATTGCTGATCAGCTGTAAGTCTCAAAACAGACTTTTCTAAGGTATATGCAATCTGAAAGCCAGGTTTGAGGAGCAAAAGCAAGGGTTTTCATGTCTCCAAGTTTCCCTTTCTCCCTACCATGAGTTTGGCCTTATAAAAGTGTTTTCTGTTTGGTTTCATTTCCTTAAGGGCACAGAAAGCACAGGATAAACAGCAAGGTGTGGTAGTTCCAGCCAAACAGTAAGAGGGAGGCGCCATCACACCCATGCTGGCACAAGGGACAGCCAAGCGAAACGGAGAGGAGTTAGGTGAAGTAGGTCCAAGGCTCCCATGTCTTAACTTCTCTTCTGAGGCAGATGTTTTAAGGGCGGGGAAGACTTTTCTACAGGTTGAAGGGAAAGCTAAAAGCACAGGACTGTTTCCTTTTCTTCATTTAGAACAATCTTACCTTTAAATCAAGACCATGCCCCAAGTAGTGTGGTGTCATACTCATTGATGAAGATGGTTACTGATCATAAAAGATCCCCTGGCTCCCTCCAAATCCTTCATGTGCATTCTGGAGCCGCAATATCTCAGTGGGCTTAGAAGAGGGGGCATGGGGTTTCTGAGAAGGCCAGTGAACCAGCAGAAGCCAGACATTAGAACAATGGAAAAAACATGAAACCTCTTTCCCCATCACCATGATATCATGCACCATTTACCTGTCTGCTCTCCTTCCTCCCCCAGTAAACCCCATCCAGGTGCCATCTTGTAAAGAAGCATAGGGAGGGAAGGAAATCTGAAATACTGAGCATTTAATTGCAATAAGCTCAGTCATCCAAGATATTATTTAACTCAACCCTGAAGAGAGGGTTGGACTTTACTATTTTACAGACATACACTGTTTAGCTGGGAAAGGCTCAGATATCATTAACTGTCACTTTTAACTTTTCCAATTACCCACTGGCTGATGAAAAGGATCAAGTTAGCTCTAGCAATTAAAAAGGCTGTATTTTTTTGTACATGCAAGTGTGCCATGTAATTTGATTCCTTAATATAGAATGATAAAGCAAAAAAGAATTCAATATTTTATGCAATGTATGATTATAACCATTTAAAACAAAACTTTAGAAAACGGGCAAAAAGATCAAGAGTCATTTTTCTAAAATGTAAATAGTGATTGCATTTGGTTTGGGCAGTCTTCTGTGTTTTATTTAATCATAATACTTTGATTTTACATTAGAAAATATTTTCAAACCCAGATAATTACCACATTGAATATATTACATTTAATATGTAATCACTGAACACAAACATTTCATAGGCATTTGACTAAGCACCATGAAAGACACAAATATGGATGAGACATGACCTCAATGCTGAAGGACTAATAGCTGGGTAAGTGATAGGAGAATTCAACTTCTATTGTATCTTAGCCATAAGAAATTAAACATTGTGCTAAGTGAAATAAGCCAGTCCGAGAAACACAAATATGATTTTACTCATATGTGAAATCTAACGAACAAACTGTAGTAAGCAAAATAGAGACAGATTCATAGACAGAGAGCAGGATGACAGCTATTGGGGAGGGAGGTTAGGGGATGGAGGGATTGAGGACTCATGGACATGGACAACATTATGGTGGTTGTGGGATGGGTATAAGGGGATTAAATGGTAAGGGAAAATACAATAAAAATTAAAACATTAAAAAGAGAAATTAAATTTAAAGTTCTTCTTATGTATTCCAACTCACTTCCAGAGGACTTAATTGAATTTGCTCATGAAAAAAAATAAATAAATAAAACTAAGATGAAAACTTGAGCTTTTCTTTATTTACTTATTTGTCCTTTTTTAAAAAAAAGAAAAAGTAGACACATAATATTGATGACCCATACCTTCACTAGTGGACATGGCTTGGTGTGTATGTACGGAAGAACTTTGACCATTTATTGGGATGCTTGAAGTTCAGTTGAAACACTGTCTCTGGGGTGATTAACATTGTAAAACCATCTATTGAGGAAACAAACCACTTTATGATGAGGTCCCTTTGTTATTTCAACAGTTAACTTTCCTTAGATTCAATACACAATGATTACAGTACTGAATGATGAAAGATGAAAGTGTATTGCCTGACAAATAGGAATAAGAATTAAATTTTAGAGTTATTATAAGGGATGACTCAAGGTCATCAGGATGGGATCTTAAAACACATTGCTGCCCCATCTCAGTTTATGATTCACCAGTTTCAGATGGGGCCCACTAATTTGCATATCTAACTACTTTGTTTTCTGGCTAATTATTTGGTCCTAGAATTCCTTTTCTGTACCCCATTGGTCTCTGCTCAAATACTTCAAAGGAGGACATACTCACTAAATTGCTAGGAAATCAGTTTCACTGTTGGACAGGATAATTCTTCAAGAATTTAGTGGAACCAGAATCTGTCTCATTGTACCTTCTGTTCTCATTGCAACTGCATGTCTATTTCCTCCTGCTCACAATGGCTCTTCAGATGTCTTCATTTAACCAAGCTGAGAATTCTCATTCTTCAACCATTTATTCTATGTAGTTCCTCATTATCACATTATTGTTCCCTGATGAAACTCACAGTTGTAAAGGCCACTCTTAAAACATAAGGCTGAGAGCACAACATTCTAGATGTGATCCCCTGGTACTGTCCCCTTCCATAAACTGATGTCATATATGAATTTATGCAGAACCGGATTTCATTACTTTCTTTAAAGTAATCATGTCACTTTATTAATTGATAATGTATAAAAGATCTACTAAACAACTGAGCTCTTTTTCACATTCTGAACAAATATTGGCCTTCATCTTCTTATCCATTTGAAATATGGACCTCAGCACAAGAATCTTGCTTTTATTCTGGCTAAATATCGTTATATTAATAGCTCACAATTCCAGTTTACTTAGTATAGGATGGTGATTAAGATCATGGTCTTTAAAGTCAGGCAGGACTTCCACCAAGATGGAGGCATAGGTGGAAACACTGTGCCTTCTCCCACAACCAAGTTTGAATACAACAAAGGTTTGGAGAACAAAGACACAGCCAAAGGACAGAAAATGGAATTATATGGAAGTCCAACTACATCTAACCCTGCAACCCAGACGGTAAGAGGGGCGGAGCCAGCAGCAGCACAGGGTCGGGCAGGACAGATCTCCTGACCTAGGCGTGCAGGCAGCTCCGAACCAGTCGGGGTGTGGGGCAGACTGACCGCAGTCGCACATTCGCACACAGTGAGACGGACCACGCAGGCCCCAGGGGGTGAGGGCTGATGGCGGTGGCACATTCGCATGCAGTGGGATGAAACACTTGGGCCCGATGACAGTGGCAGCTGCAGCACCTGTAGCTGCAGAGGAGGGAGGTGGCAGGCAGCAGACAGGATGCCATTGCTCCTGTTTGACCCTGCCCCCACATAAGCGTCACAACCCAGCAACTTAGTTGCCCTGCTCTAGTGAACACCTAGGGCTCTGATCCTCATACATAACAGGCACGAACAGCCCAAAAGATGGCGCAAGAAGAACCCAAAGTCCCAGAGTCAATAACTCTCAGCGACCAAGAAATTGCCAGCCTCTCAGAAGCACAATCCAAGACACTGTTTATCAGGATGCTCACAGAACTGGTTGATTATAGTCACAAATTAGAGGAACATATGAAGGCTAAACTAATTGAAATGAAGGGAGATACACAGGAAACCAATAGTGATGGAAAAGAAACTAGGACTAAAATCAATGGAATGGACCAGAAGGAGGAACAAAACATCCCACCAGAAAGGAATGAAGAAATGAGAATTCAAAAAAATGAGGAGAGGCTTAGGAACCTCCAGGACATCTTTAAACATTCCAACATCCAGATTATAGGAGTACCAGAAGGAGGAAAGAAACAGCCACGAGTGGAAAACTTATTTGAACAAATAATAAAGGAGAGCTTCCTCAGTCTGGCAAAGGAAATGGACTTCCAGGAAATCCAGGAAGCTCAGAGAGTCTCAAATAATTTGGACCCAAGAAGGAACACACCAAAGCACATCAGAATTACATTAGCCAAGACTAAAATGAAGGAGAGAATCCTAGAAGCAGCAAGAGATAAGGGGACAGTCACCTACAAAGAAGTACCCATCAGACTGTCAGAAGATTTCTCAAAAGAGACCTTACAGGCAAGAAGGGGCTGAAAAGAAGTATTCCAAGTCATGAAATCCAAAGACCTACAGCCAAGATTGCTTTATCCAGCAAATCTTTCATTTAGAATGGAAGGACAGATAAAGTGCTTCTCAGATAAGGTCAAGTTCAGGGAGTTCATCATCACCAAGCCCTTATTATATGAAATACTAAAGGGACTTATAGAAGAAAAAGAAGATTAAAAATATTAAGAGTGAAAGGACAGCAAACTGACAGTTATTAACAACCACACCTAAAACAAAAGCAAACCAAGAGGACAGCTAGATCAGGAGTGGAAACATAGAAATGAAGAACACATGGAGGGTTAACAACAGGGGAGTGGGAGGAGGAGAAGGGGGGAGAAGGCACAGAAAATAGCATAGATGGTAGGTAGAAAATAGATAGGGGGAGGGCGAGAATAGTGGGGGAAATATAGAATCTAAAGAACTTGAGACACGTGGTTATAAACTAAGGGGGGGAGTGGTGGGGGAGGCAGTGTGCAGGTGGAGGGGAATGAAGGGGGGAAATAGACCAACTGTAATGGTATAATCAATAAAATATATTAAAAAAATAAAGTCAGGCAGCTCTATTATTTAATGGTCATGTGGCTCTGGATAAATTATGTGACAAATATACCCCTCAGTTTCCTCATAGGTATTATGGGCAGAACTATGGCTACCTTGCAGAGGTCTTTTATGAGATAATATGTAAGAAACACTTAGCATAATGTCTAGTAAAAATTACATGCTTAGTAAATGTTAGTCATTATTATTTCATTAAAAGCAATTTAAAATGCTAAAGTTTATACTGAATAAGATAAGTACAAAGGCTATTTTACAGAAATTTATAAACACTTGTTAGAAGCTTTTTTTAAATGAATAGATATAATTATAAATGTATCTGCTCATTCCAAGGAAATCTATATATTTAGCACACCTACAATAAAAAATGGCAATGTGATTTTTTTTGGAATTCAAAATTTGTATGAAAAATGTGAGCAAAGTTGGAACTATAACAGACAATATGAAAAGAAGAAATGAGAAGGAAATTACTCAGATCAGATATTAAACTTATAAAGAGTATGAGAAATTAAAGCTGTGTGGTACTGGTGCAAATACAAAACAGCACACCAACAGGAAAGTGGAACAAGTAGAAATAAACCCAAAATATTTAAAAAGTTGAGTCATTTTTCCAAAATAAAGGGGCAAAGAAGGCTTATTTATTCAGGTATACTGAGAAAAATACAACAATTTGGAAAACCAAAGTGTTAGAGCCATACCTTAACCAACGCACACATCCATAGAAGAAACTCAATGGGACATATTTCCACAGCTGAATATACAGAAATCAAAATACCCCATTAGTTTAAAATAATGTAAATTAAATTTTTTCATAACAACTGACTGAAATAAGTATTTGAACTAAAAATATCAGACAAATGAACATTTATAATATATGATGAGCGGGTTCAAATTTAGAAAGAAAATCTCAAGGACCTAAAAACTGAATAAGCTATGACATGAACACAAGAATTGCAGAGAAATAACAATAAAGAAACATGGGAAAAGGCCATTATTGATGGAATTTGAAGGTATCTTTAATCACTTAAAGTACTCACTGCTTCTAAAAACTTAAAGAATCTATTATTTTTGTTTATTTTTGTGATCATTTATGATTTCAAAGACTGAAAAAGCATAAAGATCCAAGATTAGAGGAATAAATTGATAAAACCAACTGAGTAAAATATTATGCGGTAATTAAAATAATATGAAGGATATATAGAGTTGTTTAGAACAACATAATCATGAAAATAATATCCAGTTTTCTTTCTGCATTTTACAAACACTCAGGGTGTATTCTATCCCAAGTGTTACAAAGTAAATGAGGGTGACTGTAAAATGTACTCATAGTATTAGAGGAGGATTACATTAATTTTTACATAATCAGTTAAACATTGTTTTTTAAAAGTTTAAATTCTGTTTTTAGCATAAGTTAAAAACACTTTTGAATTCAAGTTCTGTCACACAACTTAGTCATTTCTTTTGACTGAAAATTTGTGTCTGAAAATTTGACAAGTGTGTGAAAGTTCTTTATCTAAGCCAGTGATGTGCAACAGAGCTGCACTGAGAGCTCTATGCACCATTATCTTCCATGCACTCACCTAGCAAATGTCTATGGAGTTATTACACTGACTCTACCCTGGATGTATAAGAACACCACAATGTGGTCTCAGCCCTGGTGTTTCAGTGGGGAAGACAGACTTATAGTCATGTAAAGTAATAATTAAATAACTATGCAAGTATAGCACTAGAATTATGCTAGGCTATTTTGAAAGTGCCAAAGTGTTATATAACACAAAAGATAATATAAGATACTACATCTGAGCTCAACAGGATTAGCAGAGTTAGCTAGGCAACAAGAATAAGTGCTTGAGGAAAAGGCATTACATGTAGAAAGTAGGCATGAAGGTAAGAAATAGCAGGGTGAGTTGAGACAACATTAGCAGGGTAGAAAAGACAGGGGTTTCAGGTTCATGTTGAAGTCCTAGTTCTACCTCATTAGCTGGGTCATAAAAACAATTTCCCCATCTACAAAATGCAAATAATTGCATAGGATTAAAAATTGACATAGGATTAAATGAGATCATATACATAAAACAGGTGCTATAATGACTGATGTGGTTTGCCCTCAACAAATTAAGGCTACTAATGCTATTTCAGGAGTTTCAATGTTACTGTAACCAAAAGTATAAGGCAGGATGAGATAGGAGGGAGTGGAAATCATATTATGGATGGCTGATTTATCAGGCAGGACCTAAGATCTCTGAAAGTTTTTATTCAGAAAGAAAGGTTGTCAGGTTTGCTTTTTAAATAGGTCACTCAGCAAACTGGCTTAAAGTTGGATTTAATGGGACCAACACTAGTACAGCAGAAAGAAGGTCAGTTAGCAGACCAATCTAACAGTTTGAATAGGGAGATGGAAGCCTGAAATTGAAATAGAAGTGAGGGGAATGCTTGGAGAAACGTTCAACCAGTATAACAGGTAGGGTTTTGTTATTATTTAGGGGTAGGAGAAAAGGAGAGAAAATTGAGGTGTCAAGCATAATTAGGTTTCTGGTATGGATGGTTGAGTGGATGGTAGTGGAAGAACTAAAATGACAAATGAAGAAAGATCCTAGATGGTGGAGGAGTAACTGGAAGATACACTAACCTGCTCCCAGGACCAATCTGGAATTACAGCTAAGTTGTAGAGAAAGAATCCTTAATAACCAACTGAACAGTAATTGGAGAGAAGCCTTATAACCAAGGAGAGACAGAAGAAACCACTTCACCACAACAAGGCTCTTAGGGACTGTGGAGGAGGTATGAGAGGGTTGACTGGGCTCCCAGGGGTTGCAGGTGTACTTCCAGAAGGATAATTCAGAGACTGTGGGGTTCCCCCAGAGAAATGTGGGGCCTAAACCCCAAGCTGGACTCCCTACTCTACAGCACCAGAGCTGTAAAGAAACCCAGATAACACCCAGCTATAAAAAGCAGAAGGGTTTCTGTCTTCCAGAGAGAGACAGCTGGAGACTCAGAGAGACTCTTAAAGGGCCAACACACAAAATTTCACCCATAGCCACTTACCCTGCACTCCAGCAGAGGGAGGGAAGAGTGGCCTAGAGATGATTGAGGAGAGTCTGGGGTTTGTGGCCTTGAGGAAAGAACTGACAGAACATCACCAGAATCCCTGTGCTAAGTCATCTTTCTTCCATACTGCAGAAGCCACCTTTCTCAGGCACAGCACTCCTCTCCAAGTGTCATCAGCCCGAGGAGAAGCAATAGCTCTATGCCCCATGCTGTGATGTTTAAGCTAGACAGGCTGATTAGTTTAACAACTAAGGCAAAAAATACAAAGAAGCAGCCAAAATGGGAAGACAAAGAAACAGACCACAAATGAAAGAAAAAGAGAATTCACCAGAAGAAGAAATAGATGAAATGGAAGGAAGCAATTTATCACATAGAGAGTTTAGAGTAATGATTATAAGGATACTCAACAGCATGAAAAAAGGCACAAAAGCCATAAAAATGTCTAGTCAGAAATAAAGAATGTAATATATGACATAAATAATACACTGGGAGGAATAAGCAGTAGGTTAGAAGAAGCAGAGGATCAAATCAGTCATAGGGAAGACAAAGTGAAAAAAACACACAAAAATGAAACATCCAGGCAGAACAGAAGAAAATAATTTACAAAAAGGAGGAGAGTTTAAGAAACATTTTGGGCAATATGAAGCTTAACAACATCTGCATTAAGGGAATACCAGAAGGAGAAGAGAGTGAGCAAGGGGTCGAGAACCTATTTGAAGAAATAGTGACTGAAAATTTCCCTAATCTGGTGAAAGAAAGAGACAAACAAATCCAGGAAGCTCAGAGAGTCCCAGACAAGTTGGACCCAAACAGGCCTACCCCGAGACACATTATAATTAAAATGCCAAGTCTTTAACACAAGGATAGAAACCTAAGAGCCACAAGAGAAAAGCAGGTAGTTATCTACAAGGGAGTACCAATTAGACTGACATATGATTGTTCAATAGAAACATTTCAGGCCACAGTGGAGTGGTGTGAAATATTCAAAGTGATGAAAACCAAGAACTTACAACCAACACTACTTTACCCACCAAGGCTACCATTTAAAATTAAAGTTGAAATAAGGAGCTTCCCAAACCAGAAAAAGCTAAAGCTGGGGTACTACCAGCTTTAGTACTACCCCAGGAAAAAAAGCTAAAAAAAAAAAGCTAAAGTACTACCCTAGAAAAGCTGGGGTAGTAGTACTTATATCCAAAACAATAGACTTTAAGACCAAGGGTATAGTAAGAAACAAAGAAGAACACTACATAATGACACAAGGAACAATCCAACAAGAGCATATAACCCTAGTAAACATTTACACATCCAACATATGAGCACCTATATATGCAAAGTAAATCTTGATGGACATAAAGGGATAGATTGACAGAAATGCATTCATAGCCAGGGGGTTTAACATCCACTGACTTCAACGAATAGATCTTTCAAGCAGAAAAGCAACAAAGGCACAGCCACTTTAAAGAACACATTAGAGCAAATGGATTTAATTGATATCTCCAGAGCATTTCACCCCAAAGTAGCAAAATCCACATAATTTTCAAGTGCACATTGAACATTTCCTATGATAGACCACATGTTAGGACACAGAATAAGTTTCAACAAATTTAAGAAGACTGAATTCATATCAAGCATCTTCTCTGACCACAATGCTATAAAACTAGAAATCGATGACAAGAAGAACACTAAAAAACATACACAGACATGGAAGCTAAATAACATATTATTAAATAATGAATGGGTCCACAATGAAATCAAGAAAGAAATCAAAAGATACCTTGAAACAAATGAAAATGAAGAAACAACAGTCTAAAATCTGTAGAACACTAGCAAAACAATCCTAAGGGGGAAATTAATAGCATTACAGGCCTATCTCAAAAAAAAAAAACAAGAAAAAGCTCAAATAAAAAATCTAACTTTACTTAAAGGAACTTGAAAAAGAACAATAAAAACAAAAACCCCAAAGTGAGTAAAAGGAAGAAAATAATAAAGATCAGAGCAGAAATATGTGAAATAGAGTCTTAAAAATAATATGAGAGATCAACAAATCCAAGAGCTGGTTCTTTGAAAAGATAAACAAGATTGATAAACCTTTAGTCAGACTCATGAAGAAAAAAAGAGGACAAAAATAAATAAAATCAGATATGAAAGACAAGAAATAACTTACACCAAAGAAATGCAAAGGATTGTAAGAGAACATTAGGATTAACTATTTGCCAAAAAACTGAACAACTGGACAAAATGGATAAATTCCTAGAAATACACAACCTTCCAAACTAAATCAGGAAGAATCAGAGAATCTGAATAGTCAGATCACACCCAGTGAAATTGAAGCAGTAATAAAACAACTCCCAACGAACAAAACACTGGACTGGGTGGCTTCACAGGTAAATTATAGTAAACATTCCAAGAACTAACACCTCTCTTTTCTTGAACTATTGTATAAAATTCAAGTGGAGAGAAGGTACCCAAAATCATTTTACAAGGCCAGCATTATCCTCATTCCAAAACCAGATAAAAACACTACAAGGAAAAAAATTATATATCCATATCCCTGATGAACAAAGATGCTAAAATCCTCAACAAAATATTAGCAAACTGAATATAGCAATGCATCAAAAAGATCATACACCATTATCAAGTGGGACTTAATCCTGGACTCAAGGTTGGTACAACATCCACAAATCAATAACTGTGATTCACCACATAAACAAAATGAAGGATGAATATTACATGATCCTATCAATAGATGCAGAAAAAGCATTTGATAAAATTCAGCACCCATTTATCAAAAAAAAAACAACTCTCAGCAAAGTGGGATTAGAGGGAACATACCTAAACATAGTAAAGGCCATATCTGACAAACCCACTGCCAACATCCTACTCAATGGGCAAAAATTATAGGTGTTCTCCTTAAGATCAGGAACAAGTCAGGGATGTCCACTTTCACCTCTCTTATTCAACATAGTACTGGAAGTCCTAGCCACAGCAATCAGACAAAGAAGAAATGAAAGGCATCCAAATTGTAAAGAAAGAAGTAAAACTGTCATTATTTACAGGTGACATGATACTGTAAATAGAGAATTTCAAAGATTCGACTAAGAAACTACCAGAACTGATAAATGAATTCAGCAAAGTAGAATACAAAATTAATACCCAGAAATCAGTTTCATTTTTATATGTCAAAAACAACCTAACAAAAATGGAAATTAAGAAAATGATCCTATTCACAATTGTTTCAAACAGAATAACATACCTAGGAATAAACCTAACCAAGGATGTATAAGATCTGTATATAGGAAATTATAAGACACTGAAGAAAGAAATTAAAGATACAAATAAGTGGAAGCACATACCATGTTCATGTACAGGAAGAATCAACATTATTAAAATGTCCATACTACCCAAAGCAATCTACAGGTTCAATGCAATTCCTAACAAGATTCCAAAGACATGATTCACAGAACCAATACAAATATTTCAAAAATTTATATGGAACCACAGAAGGCCCTACATAGTAACAGTGATCCTGAAAAATAAGAACGAAGTATGAGGAATCAGGCTACCTAATATCAAACTGTATTATAAGGTCATAGTAATCAAAACAGCATGGTAGTTGCATAAAAACAGACACACAGATCAATGGAACAGAATAGAGATCCCAGAAATATAACCACACCTTTATAGTCAATTAATATTTTTTAAATATATTTTATTGATTATACCATTACAGTTGTTCTATTCCCCCCCTTTCATTCCCTTCCCCCGCACACTCCCTCCCCCACCATTCTCCCCCCTTAGTTTATAACCACGTGTCTCAAGTTCTTTAGATTCTATATTTCCCCCACTATTCTTGCCCTCCCCCCTATCTATTTTCTACCTACTGTCTATGCTATTTTCTGTACCTTCTCCTCCTCCCACTCAATTAATATTTGACAGAAGAAATAATCACATACAAGGGGCTAAAAATAGTTTATTCAATAAATTATGTTGGAAAAACTGGACAGATATGCACAGAAAATGAAACTAGACCACCTTCCTACACCGTACAAAAGAATACATTCAAAATGGATCAAAGACTTAAATATTATACCTGAAATCTTAAAAATCCTAGAAGAAAACATAGCAAAATCACCAACATTGCTTGTAGCAACTTTTTATCAGATATAACCCCCCAGGCAAGGAAAACAAAAGAAAAAATAAACAAATGGGACTACATCAAACTAAAAAGGTTTTGCACATTAAAGGAAATCATCAACAAATAAAAAGGCAACCCACAAAATGGGAGAATATATTCTCTGACACATGTGATAAGGTCTTAATATCCAAAATTTATAAAGTGCTTACAAAACTGAACACACACACACACACCACAAAAAATTAAAAAATGGACAAAGGACCTGAATAGAAATTTTTCCAAAGAAGACATACAGGTAGTCAATAGACATATGAAAAGATGCTCAAGGTCACTAATCAGAGAAATGCAAATTGAAACCACAATGAGATACTACTATCATCAATAAATCAACAAACAACAAGTGCTGGCAAGGATGTGGAGAAAGGGGAAGCCTTTGTTGCTGTTGGTGAGAATGGAGACTGCTATAGCCACTGTGGAAAGCAGTATGGAAATACTTCAAATAATTAAACATAGATCTGCCTTTTGACCCAGTGATCCCACCTCTGGAAATATATCGAAAGGAACCCAAAACACTAATTTGAAAGAACATAAGCACTCCTGTGTTCACTGCAGCATTATTTACATTTGCCAAGATACTGAAGCAGCCCAAGTGTCAATCAATAGATGAGTGGATAAAAAACTATGGGACATTTATACAATGGAATACTACTCAACTGTAAAAAAGAAGAAAATGTTACCCTTTGCAACAGTATGGATGGATCTGGAGAACAGAATGCTAAATGACATAAGCCAGTCAGAGAAAGATAAATAGCATATGATTTCATTCATATGTGGAATCTAATGAACAAACTGAACTAATAAGCAAAACACAGACAGACTCGTAGATGGAGAATGGATGACAGCTAGTGGGGTGAGGGAAGGTTAGGGGGTGGAGGAATTGAGTAAAAAGGAAAAAGGACTCATGGACATGGACAACAGTGTGGTGTTTGGTGAGGGGAGGGGTGTATAAAGGGACTAAATAGCAATAAAAATACAAATAAGATTAAATCAAAAAGATAAAGTGACAATGAGGATGAAGAAATAGATTAGAAGGAAGACAATGAGTTACTGGTACTCGAACATGCCAGGTAATATGCTGAGTCCTGAGTTTACAAATATGAATAAGACAGGGCTCCTCACTACAGGGAGCTCACAGGTAGTAAGGAATACAGAATTAAACAGGGCAATAAAATGCAGTTTGGTGATATAAAGTCATCTGTGTGGATTCTTAACAACACCATTTAATATGTAATTAAATATATAATTTAATATAAATCATTAATTTATATTAATATAAATTTAATATAAATTGTTGATTTATATTAAATCAATATATTAAATCTATTTAATTTATTATATAAATATAATTACATATTAAATGGTGTTGTTAAGAATCATATAAGGCAAGTAATAATAATAAGACAAATCCCAATGAGGGCACATTCTGCAAGATAATTCAACTATTCAAAAGTATTAATGTCATGGAAGACAAAAATATACTTTGTATATATTAAAGGACACTAAACAATCATGACAACTGAATGCAATGTTTGATCATTGACTAAACGCTAATAATGCCACTGCTGCATGACAGTGAAAAGAACGTTACTATGATAGTTGGGAAAATTTGAGTATGGACCATAAATAAAATAACAATATCATGTCACTGTTAAAAGTCTTATGTGTATGAATGGTGGTTATGTAGAGGAGATTTCTAGATATTCAGACATAGATGCTTAAATAGTTAAATAGTTGGGGTAATATGCCATGATGTCTAACATATTTACATATAGTTATGTTATTTGAAATATTTATATATTCATATATGGATATTATGAATATATGTAGAGAAAGCACCTATGTGAATGTGGCTAAGTGATCAAATTCAGTGATTTTAGATGAAGGATATTTCATATTCATTTGTCACTTTTTCAACTTATTGTAGATTTGAACTTTTAAATAATAAAATAATGGGAAAATACATGAGGTACATATTGTGATGGGGTAGGTTCAAATGCTTTCATACTAGTAATGAGTGTAGGTGAACTATAACAAAGATGAAAGTTCTGTTTTTAGTTAATCCCATTTTCCAAGGTTTTCTCCATATTTCATTTTTCTACAGGTAACAGTGTGTAAAAACCATCATTTCAGAAGATTTTTGGCTGTCACAGTTAGGTGAGTTGTACCCCTTTATAAAACAGAAACAGACACCATTGATTTCCTTTCCCCTGCACAACCAGTACAGTCATTGTTTTTTCCAGTGGGAAGACTGAGCCCATAAGAAAGGACATGGCTACATATATTATTGGGATGAGTTCATAGACATATGAAAAATCCTCAATCTCCTGGAGAAAAGTTAATTCATTTTCAAGTGTCTCTGTACAGCATTCTACATTCTTAAGTTTTGTCTACTGAGTAGTAATAGACTATTTCTGTCTCCCATTAATTCTGAAAGCAGTCCTAGCAACTTCCATTTATAGCTTTCATAGACCTCAAATTTAAAAATAAAGGAATACACAGTCTGCCTAAGAATATGCAAGAGAGTCTGAGACACAGGGTTTGCACAATAAAGTGTTGAAATATCTTGTATCTAACAATGAAAATAAGTCTAGAATATTCAAAAGCACAATTGCCCTGGGCACTATAGGCATTGCCTCAAACACCATGTGGCCTCTCTCTCATTATTCAGTTTGGGTTGTCTTGCTCGGTGCTCTCCAGCTCTTATCACTTTGATATGCTAAGAAGCTTTGAATCAGCAGTGGGTGTGAATTGGGCCCAGCCAGTGTTCTAGATTTAAATTTTAATTCATTTGAGAAGCACATAGTTCTTTGCAGTGAATTGAGCAACAAAATTATGAATTCTGAAATATCAGCCTAAATATATTCCCATGGTAACTTTGGTCTTTGACAAAATCAGGAAGTGCTACAAATTTAAAGGTACTTAATAATGAAAACAACAATAATCCTAGAGAATGGAAATTTAAAACACTAATACTAGCAATTAGAAGTAATGACTAGTTTATTAGGCTATCATTTGTACGTTATTTCTGCTTCATCACAGAGCACACTGCTCACACCTCATGCATAGGAAGCAGTATCTACTGTGAGGAATTCGGGGGCTTCTGAGAAGCTAACGAATATAGTGCTGGGACTTCCGGTTCTCAGGACAGAGCACCTCACTCCCTGGAGGTGTGCCAGCACCATCTGCCAGGAAGGCTGCAGTGCAGCCCAGGAAGCCCTTTAACACTTGGGATAGAAGGCATCTAATGCTGTAGCAGGAGTCTCCTATGTGACTGTGTGGCACACGTCAGTCCTCAAGAATGGGACTGAAGAATCACAGCTTTTAAGGCTAGAAAGGACTACACTATTCATTTCCAAATATTTTGAGAAAAAGGGTCTCAATTACAGATAGTGAATTAAAGCTCAAGGAGGTCAAAGGTAAGCAGAAACAAGGTATATTTATTAGTTATCAAAGGTATGAAATTTGGCATGAATGGGTTATCTCACAGAAAAATATCACTTATTTGGAAATTTTATGTGAAAATTATTTGGGTGTGAAAAAGCTGGCTAATTGATACCACAGCTCACATAGCATGTATTTGAACACGTAAATATCTGTATTCAGACATATTTAATCCAACAGATATTTATTAAGCATCTACTATCGGCTTGTCACTATATAGAAAAAGGGAATACACCATAATGACTATGGTGACTAATACAGTCAGGTTTCCTGTGCCTTTGAAATATTCCAGAGAGTAACATGGAGCAATAAATAGGCAAGACCATGTGATTGGCCCTAAGAGGAGAAACATAAGATGTAAAAGGAGTTGAGAGGAAGGCTTCCTAACTCAACGTGAGGATAGGAAAGGTTTACTAGTCTAAGTGATGTCCATCCTAAATTCTGGAGAAAGGAGAGGATTTAGATGACAGAGAGGTGGAGAGAGTGGTTCAGGCAGCAGCAACAACGTGAGCAAAAGGCTAGAGAGAGGATGTGGCAGCTCTGGGAACCTGCTGGCAGTGTAGTTACGGCTCAGTCACATGGGCAAGGAGAGTCCAAAAAGACAAGGAGTAGCAATGCTACTCCAATGAAAAGAGTGGCAAGCTAACAAATGACTGCACAGTAGACATTAGTTTTTCAAGCACATATTTGCTAAATAACTTTTAATTGTATAAAGTTTCATAAATGGTATGTATCTGTATTTTTTATTAAAATGGATAGTATAGAAACTGAATACAGTAAAAATTTCAAAGAAGTACTAATTTCAATTTACCTGATAATGCTGAATTCTGAGTTCTTTCCTGGGATATCAGTTTGCTGCAGTTCAGGTAGGTTTATGATCAAGGTATTGTGGCCAGTCTTGGGGGTTGCAAACTATTAGACCAGGTTCTCACCTGCGGCCACAAATCAGGATCATTTGGGGAATCTTAGACTGATGTCCAGGTCTTATCCTGGGATTCTGATTTAATAGGTCTATATTGGAATTGGATATTGGTAATTTTAAAGGGAAGGAAAGTAACTGCTCAAGGCAGGAAAGCATCCAAGTTATTTTCCATTCTCAGATTTCATTTTGTTTTCTTAGATCATGAACTGCTTACAGATGAGGACTTTGGCTCCTGCTATTTTATTATTATTATCATTATTATTATTTTCATTTTCTACAGCTAGTCACAGAACAGATACTCAATAAAATAAAAACATTGTTTGATAACAGTAGCTAAGAGGAGAGAGAAAGGCTATGGAATTATGTATTATGTGCATAATATCAGTTGCCAGTTATTTGGAGCTTACTGCATGCACCTCTGTATCCCTAGTGTTTAGCACAATGTGTCTCAATGTAGGTGCTTAATAAATATAGAATGAATTAATTAATCTCCATTTTAGAGATTAGGAAAATTAAGCTATGCTACTTATGCCGAGTCATATTGTTATGTGATTCAAGACTAAGCTGATCACACTCAGAAGGTGGAAACTCTTTCCAGTTCGCCATGCTGACAGTGTTCATGAGATTTGTCCAAAGGCAGGGCATGGGTATCTTGTCTTTTGGAGCTGTGGGAAATAGATGACCCATCTGCTAGTTTGTTGAAAACTTCTTCCCCTCCACTTGCCAGTACTACTACTAAAAATATATGGAGTGGGGCAAAAGCATATTTATAGTTGTGAGTATGTAAAACACAGAATTTGAGCTTGCATTTTAATTAATTATTGTATTATTTTCTATACAAACAACTATAAACTTACTGTCACTCATTACAAACACCTCTTACACAGGGCAACCTTAGCCCACTTTCTCCCAGTGAACCAGCACTCTCTGCAGAGGAGAAACCGGGTATAGCCCACATGACAGGAACAAAACCCTAGGCATGACTTCATGGATGTAATAGGGCCTGTGTAAGTGTGACGCTGGGGCTGGTGCTGTTGTAGAACTCAAGGTATCTGTGCTGAGAGGGTCACTGGGGATGTAAGCCCTTCATGTACTTATCATCAGGGTAGTATGAGAAATGTTAACCACAAGAAAACAAAGAGTGCCTGACAAACAAATTCATGGAGGACCTGGAACCTTCTCTCACCTTATTTTGTTTTTGCTCAGTTGAACCAAAGGAGCTGTGCTTATAACTGAGTCTTTCTTTGTGACTTGGCATTTTTGTTGGTTTGGTTACTTTGAACATTTTTAGTTAGAGGCTACAGAGGGTGTGGAAGATCAGTAGTAGATGATAAATGAGACAGACCTTTGATAAAATCTGTGTTAGTCTCCACGCCCACATGTATACATAAAACCTTCTCATGTTGACCTTAAGTAACATAGTGTATAATATGGAGTTTGGAGAACTAACATATATTATCTTCATAGGCTGAAGCATGATGTTCCTTAGTTTATATTTATCAAAATTTTAGAAACAAGAAACTTCTTTTATCATTCCCTCTTTTTTCCTACCTATAAAACAAACAGAATGAGGAACAGACATTGATTTGAGTTTGTATGTTGGCGAACAGGTTCTATGTTCTATGAACTAATTCATAGAAAATTATAGTAAATAGATTTGTAAATAAACCCCCAAAACATTATATTGATATTACCTATGAATGTTGAATCATAAGGAGAGATGATATTATAAGGTATAATTTCCAAAGGTTTTTAATTTTCAGTATTTACTTCAGTTTTTATGCTGTTATTTTAGAAATATAGTTTTTTCACTTATCCAAATACTACTCTTACATATTTCTTAGTTTTTGGTAGCATGCCTAATACTACAAATGAAAGTATCCTCTCCTTCCCTCTAAAATGGGAATTCCTTCTCACTGACATTACCAAAATATAATTTGCTTTCTGATTAAAACAAACAAACAAAAACACAAACCATGCAAACCAAAACCAAAATATATGTCTCTACCAGAGGGAAGCTGGATTTTAATCAAGAATTTCTAGAAACCGTACTATGCTTTACTTACAAAACGTACTTCAAAACAAAATACTGAAAACTTTTTTTCTTCTTTTCCTTGTAATTTAGCCTAATGTATGAACTGGCTTAATTTCATATGTTCTGGCAGACTTAGTTTGCTATGAATTAGAAGGGCTCAACTTCCTTTTCTTCTTCTTGTGTTAATATGGTCCTCTCTGTATTTATTTATTTATTTATTTATTTATTTATTTATTTATTTATTTATTTATTTATATCATTGACACTATTACAGATGTCCCCCATTTCCTGCCTTTGCCCATCTCTACCCAGCCCCTGCACCCTCTCCCCTGGCCTTCACCACACTGTTGTCTGGGCTATGCATATATGTTATTTGGCTAATCCCTTCATTTTATTTAAATTATTTAGCCCCCTCAAACTCCCTCTCCTTTGAGACCTGTCAGTCTGTTCCATGTATGCATGCCTCTGCTTCTATTTTGTTCATTAGATTCTACATATAATAAAGATCATATGGTATTGGTCTTTCTCCGACTAGCTTATTTTGCTTAGCATTATAATCTCCAGGTTCATCTATACNATCCCTTCATTTTATTTAAATTATTTAGCCCCCCCCCAAACTCCCTCTCCTTTGAGACCTGTCAGTCTGTTCCATGTATGCATGCCTCTGCTTCTATTTTGTTCATTAGATTCTACATATAATAAAGATCATATGGTATTGGTCTTTCTCCGACTAGCTTATTTTGCTTAGCATTATAATCTCCAGGTCCATCTATACTGTCACAAAGGGTAAGAGTTCCTCCTTTTTTTTTACAGCCATGTGGAATTTCATTCTTTTATCCACTCATCTACTGATGGGCACTTGGGCTGTTTCCATATCTTGGATACCGTAAATAACAATGCAATTAACATAGGGGTGCATACTTTTTTCTGATTGATGGTCCTCTGTTTTCAAATGGCTCATTAATGTCCTGACATATCAGGCACAGGCAGGGCAAGGCTGCTCAGGTGAACAAGTCCACACCTTGGACTTAGTGCCAGGCCACTCTTGGCACTGCTCACTTCTGCCATACTCAACACTGCATCTTTGTAGGGTATGGTGGCATTTGCAGCAAGACTGTTTGCATAAAGCATAAGGAGTTATAAAAGAAGACACAATTTCAATAAATTGTGAAGAATTTTTGTGGCTTCCACAATGAATTAGATGCTTCATTGGGACATTAGGATTTCAATATATTTTCTCATAATGTTTCATTTGTACCATGGACTTGCATAAAAAGTAGGTTTGCTTTCCAGTTTAATTTAGATTTTTAGGAAGAAAAAAAATGAAAGAAATTCTCCTTTGTTAGCCATCTGCTTTGTTATTTATCCAAAACTTTTACTTACCTTTTTAAAAGATATATACTCAAACTTTCATTTTTCTTAAAACTTAATAGTTATTTAATCCCATTTGAAGCCTAGGCATATAATTTGTTTCAAAAGAAGAGTAAGTCTTACTTAGTCTATGTGGTCACTCACATCTGTATTGGTTTTGGAGTAGGTATATGGCAAATATTGAGTGCATGTTTTTGTCCTGTTTATTACTATTTTCACAGGAAAATTTCCCTTCATACATTTTTAAATAAATATGAAGAATTCAAGTGGTTCCCCTGGTCTGCCTTGATCCTTCAAGTTCCAGGGATGTCCCAGCAATTTTCACATGCTCAGACCTGACTGGATAGCTTTACTCCTGGCACAGTGACTGGCCCATGTCTGCCGTCCCATGGCAGGAACTGTCAAGGATCTTGCACTCTGGGACCTACAGCTCTAAAACTGTTCTGGGCACTGCCATGGCCATTCTGTTGGTGTACGGAGCAGAAGAAACAGGGTCTGTGGCTTCACCTTATTGGAGTTATTTTTGCTACTTGCAATTCCAAAAAGTCCTGATCTATGTGGACAAAAGCTGAGATGCTGGCATTTCTTTTACAATGAAGTGACACAGTCCATTCTTTTCTTATGATAGTGACAAAAATTAATTATGATCTTAGATTAAAATGCTATACATATTTGTATGATTATGTATAATTATGTATAGAAGTATATTCGATTTTAAGAGCATATCTTGATTTTGGTTAATCTCAGAAATACTCCCATAGATAACTCTACATAGATGGTAAAAAAGTACCACAAAATAACATTAAAAAATCTACATGATGATATGTTTGTTATTCTCATTTTGAAATTGGAGCTGTTACTGGGATAACTGATAATCCATTACCAAAAAACCTCAAACTATCCGAAACCAAATTGTCCCTGTCTGTCCGATTATGGTATTGGCTACACTAATTTTTTCCCATGGTATTAAAATTTATATGCGGTGAAATATATTCCATGACTCATTTTGAAATCATCAATTTAAGTAAAGTTAAGGTATTCATTCATTCATTCAAGTGCAGAACTTCTCAGTACTCTATGTCAATGTGCATTATTAACTACAAGAGAAAAAAAAAACAGAGTATTCAGCCTTTCTTAAGCTTATTTAACCATGGCAGAATCTGCCACTAACATTTTCAGAGACTGGTATTCTATAAGATAGACTTTGTGAAACTCTAGCCTATGTTGTTAGAATGAGCCTTGTATACGGTGCTTGCCAGTTAATGTATAGTAAGAGAACTGTCCAAGAAGAGATCTATCTCTCTTCTTTGTGCACTTTATAAGGGAATGTGATGGAAGATCAGGAATTCCTGGATGTGAATACCAGCTCTTTCACTTATTAACAACTTCTTTAAATATTTTACCACATAGGTTTTCGTGAAAATAAAATAGGATCTTCTCTCTGCCTATTTTTACATGTAATTAACTTCTCACTTTTAAAAAATCAGCTCTAACATTGCCACCTTCCCTAGCGTCCTTTTTGCTCCTGTGTGCTGTTATATCATAGCACACATTATACTGCATCATAACTCTTTTTTTATTCATTTATTTCTACCATTAAACTTTTAACTACTCTAAAGCCAAAACATGACTTGATTATTATATCTCTAGAGACTAGTAGTGTGCCTGAACTTGGTACATTCTCAATAAATGGCTGTGCCAATTGGAAAGTTGTCTCTCTTAGCTGCTTATACTTGCTAATAAATAATTACAACTGCTAGCTGATAGTAAGAATGTTAATGGATCAAAGCATTTGCTGCCATCATCACTAAAATCAATTCTTGTGGACACCAAAAGGAGATGCTCTCACTAGTGGTGGGGGTGACAGATGCAATGCAATTACTGCCATAACAAAATAAAATAAAATAAAATAAAATAAACTTTAATATTTATGAGTATATAACATACTCATTGTCACCCATATGTTGTCTATGTTGCGTAAGTACCCAAGATATTTTTAGGCAAAAGAGGAAGTGCTGCCACACATAGGTATAAAAGTGGCAACTTAACGTGTTTTTTCAACATAGTTCAGTTGCTTAAGTTAATTTATTGTTTCTATTAGTAGGTTTAAACTAAATAAATGTCACAAAATATATGGACTTGTACTCTTATGAATATAATAGATTAGCTAAAATTAGCTGATGGTGGAAAAAATACATTGTAATATTAAGACATTAAAAATATAACTTATTCCAACTTAATATAACCTATTAAATATTTATATTTTCTTAGCTTTTTAACAATTTCCCATTTTAATAGTTATTACATACAATATATTCTATATTACTATAGAAATGTTTTATACTACTACATTATAGGCATCACATAAATATATCTTAAGCACTGGGAATAAATGATATGGCTCTAAGGTATGAAATGTTTCCTGTCTCACTGCCAGAAAGTCTTTAGGACCAATAATTTGTCTGAACTTCCCAGAGGAACAGGCTTGATAGAGTCCAGATATTTAAGCCTTACAGAAACAGATGGAAAAAAGAACCCAACACTGGAAAAAAGTGAGATATGGAGTGACTTCAGATTCAGATTTGAAACTGATAAACTTAGTAAGATTCTCATGGAGCACAGTCTGCCCCAGCATTACTCTTCAGGGCCACTGGATTGGTGACTAACTTCTGCTCTCTTCCTTTTTTCTAATTAAAACATTTCACTAAGGAATCAGCATTTTCCATTTTAGAGGCAACCATCCATCAATATCTATCCAGTTGTTTACTTTAAACCTATAATGTAATATATATACATGTGTATGTATATATACACATGTATGTGTGTATGCACACCAAATACATACATAATTTCTAAATGTATCTTTTGATAAATTAATTGAGATATTAATTTACATATAATACAATCTATGTATTTAAAATGTGCAAGTGAATGGTTTTCACTGTGTTCACAGAGTTGTTCAACCATCATCACATTTTCATCAATTTCCTAAAGAATCCTGTACTCATTAGCAGTCATTCTTCTTCTATGATTTGGTGTGTGTACACACATACATGTGTATATATACATACACATGTGTGTGTGTGTATGTGTGTGTATATATATATATATATATATATGTTATATATACAACTCACTCAACTCACAGCCCTGGGCAACCACTAATCAAATTTCTGTGTCTATAGATTTGCCTATTCTGGATGCTTTACATACCTAATATATTTTAGTACTACATTTATTCCCTATTTGACACTGCAAAATTTTACCTGACTTCAGAAGAACAGAACTCTGCTCTGACACAGGAAATCATAAAACTAGGCAAACAGACTTCAGTACCAAGCTAGTTTCTAAAATAATCTTGAAGTTGCAGCACGCAGATACAAATGATTCATACTGTTTTGTTTGTGGGTATAGAAATGAAGAAATGTAATAAAATGTCATCTATCACTATAAATCCTTTTGCTGTTAAGATATATACATGACTGTAAATACTTAATGTTTCTGGAACATTTTTCTAGAATACTGTTTTTTTAAAAAAATCCAATTAGCCTTCATTCACATTATATTAAATAATCCATGTAATAAATGCCAAGCACTATGCATAATATACCATTCCTGTGGCAGAAAGTAGGTCAGTATCATTACTCCAGTTTTAAATATAAGGAAGCTGAGATTCAGAGAAGTGAGTTGTCCCAAATCACACAATTTATTCATGAGAGAAATAAGAGTTGAATTTAGGTCTTCACACTAATCACGAGCACTTTCCATCACATTACATTTTCTACCCTTAAACAACTATGGTTGTTTTTTTTTCCCTTAATCCTCACTGGGGAATATGTTTTCATTGATTTTAGAGAGAGAGGAAGAGAAAGAGAAAAATATCAATGTGAGAGAGGACCAGTAATTCTTATACAAACACTCTATGTAAGAACAAACTCTATAAAAACAATTTATACTTCTTCAAGATTGTTTTCCTAAGTTAACTATGATTATAATTCAGACATTTCTACATGCAACAGAATTGCTTCACTACACTTGATATTGTAAATTTCAGTACCAAGCCTAATGTTAAAAAGTCCCTCTTTCCTGGTTTGCTGTTTTCCCCAGTAGTCCCAAAGGCAGAAGGGTTTAGATATTTGAGCTCTGGAATTTACCATTCTCCTCATTCACACCTCAACACACAATATTCTCTCCTGGTTATTAAATCCCAGTGGGCTTGTTGTAAAATTTAAAAAAAGCATACACTGAAAAATAATGTGCAATCACTTTACATAAGAGCCTTGAGCTAGAAATCCGGTAGAAGGAGAATGAAACAAGGGGAAAAGAAATGGTAGATTACAAGGTCAGCCCCCATCAGCAGCCAGAGTGGCATAACAACATCAGAGAAATGTCCCCTCACCTTACCAATCATTGTGGTCTCTTGCTGTGTTTAGTACAGTACGTTTCAGGGTAGATTGCCGCTTTTTTAGCCTTTAAGTGCCTTTGGCTTGAAGGTGCTGACATTTCCAGGAGGTGTACACATTTAACCGGGGGCAGGAATCATCTTCTGCAGTGAACAGGGCTGCCTATATGCAGATTGGGATTCCAGAATCCACTGGCACAAATCCTCTGTGAGCAGAAAGGGGGTCAAGCCAGACAGGACTGCACTGATGCATCAGCCGGGCTTGTCTTGGCACAATAACCTAATAAACTCCAACTGTGAAAGGCACCACTGGTGCTGAGAAACCTGAATGTTCATAGTAACAGGACTTTCTCCAGTAAGGTTGGTGAGAAATTCAAGTGGTCCTGTCTGCTAGTAATATTCAGGGCAGTACCTCATCCATGTAATTAACCCCCAGAGAGCTAGGCAAGGAACTGTTCTGATTACAAAATAATGGGTCCACCGGGCACAATTAGTACCCAAGTGAAACATGGCGGTCTGCAAGAAAGCAACTGAAGTAAACAATTCCAGGTCCTGAAAGGGGCTGCTTTCTAATTAACCCTTAGAGGGCTAATCTGTTTGCCTGAACAAAACCTCAGCTCATGCCTTTGCCAGTTGGCATGATGAGGGAATGGTTTTTGCGTCACATCTTGCTAGCATGGCACTGGCAAGTAAAAACGACTAATCCCCGAAGGCTTCCACTGTAGAACACCTGGAAAACATGCAGGGTCCAGGGCATATGTTAAAGAGTGATTTGCTAAGGCATTAAAGGGTATGTTTTGGAGACTGAGTTCTAGAGAGAGTCTTTGAGAAAATCCTAATTCTTGTAAGCACAGCTTTCCTGCCCTTGCTACTTGAGAGCAGGACATGTTTTCTCTCCAGTGTCTCAACAGATCTTAGCATAAAGCCCTGCATGCAGGACAGGCACGGTGGGTGTGGTTGTTTTAGAAAGAGACTGGAAGAGATAAAACTGTTGGTTTTCTTGGACTCTAAATAAAAATAAATAAAACCAACCACTGCCTCAATATTAATTTTAATAACCACATTTTTGTTCTGTACTATCATGAAATTTGCATTTGTTTTTTTCATTACTATATGTTCAGCCCCTAGAACAGTGGCTGATATAGAGCAGGTGCTTCCCAAACATTTGTTGAATAAACATATGAATGACCTAAAAAGAGGTTACTATGTATGAAAGGGTAGGGTGGGCAGCAATAATCCAAAAGCACATATTTGACAGTTGTGTGGTAAAAAGGGCAATGATTTAATTTCATACATTATGGTTGGGTCATTATTAACTTTAAAAGTATATATATTATATATTTGATGACCCAGTGTATATATTGTCATATTTTCAAAACATATCTCTTCTAAAAGTCTAAAATGGTAGAATTTAAGATACTGGTTACTAAATAAGCAAAACTCCTCTATTAATTTTCAGATCTTAGGTCTTCTGCGGGTAAGGGTGGGCATGTGGGAACAATGTGATATGATGGTAAAACATGATACCTTTGGAGCCATAGACCCTGATTTTAATATAAGTTTGCAAAATTTTGCTACATGAGCTTTAAAACTTGTTTAACTTCTCCAAACCACAAGTTTCTTACCTACAAATGGGGCTAATACCAAAGCTACTTTTATCCTCATACATATTGGACTAAAAAAACCTCAGTGATTGTTAGTGGTGATGATGGTATTGATGATGATGATCATAAAGATAGTGAGGATAAAGTTTTGATTATGATGAGCAAGAAAATTACGGCATCAGCTCATCAAATAAATACAGCAACATTCAACTGTTCACAAGAACAGGAAAGACCTTTGACTCGGTTGTCCACATGCACACACGTGCACACATACACAAAGATGTTGACATAGATCTTGACAACACATGAAAAATAAAATCTAACCAAGGAGGTTCCTTTGTGGCTCCTATTTTGCTCAAAGCAGTGCATTAGCGGGGTTTGTCCTGTACAAGGATGCAGCCGTCCGACATGTTCAAAGGCCAGGAGGCTTTGATGTGGCAGAATGAGCACACTCCTTACCTTCATTCACCATATTTTTAAGCAAATGAAACCTACTGACTGAAACCTACTGGTAGCACAGGGAGAGCCAGCATTTTTTCCATGATTTTGATTGTCAGATCAGTTAGCATGCATTACATTTTCAACATATTTGTGAGCAGCAAGAGAAAACAAAGATTAGGAAATATCAGTGGCTGGCTTGTTTCCTCTGGGCAAAGGAATACTGAGATCCTAGTTTTTATCTGCCTGTTTATCATGATGATTTAAATCTGTGTTCTGGGATGGCACAGTGGCAATCACAGTAAGAGGCCATGATCTCATGCTTAGAAGGAAAACTTCCCATTGGGCTTCTTGTGGTCCTGAAACTGCATCATGACTTCAGTCCCTTTGGGGCTCCCCTGGAGAAAGGTTTGCTGGGAGAATAGGAGCGCTCCTTTGGACTGAGCCAGCTCTCTTTCCACACTACCTTCAAAGTCCTGGACTGAGTCTTCCCTTATTGACCTGCCATTCAATGATAGGATTTGGAGAAAGAAAATTTATTTCCCTTCAGAAAAAAAATCTTTTCTTCCTGTAAGGCTGACCTAACAAGATCTTTCAATAATGGAAGGGTTCTTAAAGAAACCTGAATGTCTTCTGAATACAAAATTTGCTCTAAATTCCTGGGAGTCAGGCTAGGCTGTCGATATAATATAAGCCTTAATGTGTTATTCATGTTCCTGAGGTGATCAATGTCGTCACTTGCTATTCTTACTATTCTTTAGAATAATGGTACTTAGTGAAGCAATTTCTTTTTAACCTCTACCATGTGCCTAGTTACAGGCTACATTCAAAAGCCTATTTTGAAATTCTTCATTTCATCACCATTGCTTCCAGAAATTTAAATACAATCTATACCCTTCTACCCATCTTATTATTTGCTTAATAATATCTGCATATATGGAAAATGTACCTTTTATTTTTATGCCAGCAATCAAAGTTTCAAAATCTACATGATCATATATTTTTTAAAGTTTTTATTTATTTATTTTTAGAGGGGGAGGGAAGGAGAGAAGGAGAGAAATATCAGTGTATGGTTGCCTCTCATGTGTCCCCCACTGGAACTTGCCTGCAACCCAGGCATGTGCCCTGACTGGGAATCGAACCAAAATCTTTTGGTTCATAGTCTCTCATTCAATCCACCAAGCTATGCCAGCCAGGACG
The DNA here is from genome assembly GCF_014824575.4 of Sturnira hondurensis. Classification (NCBI taxonomy): domain Eukaryota; kingdom Metazoa; phylum Chordata; class Mammalia; order Chiroptera; family Phyllostomidae; genus Sturnira; species Sturnira hondurensis. The sequence goes on from NW_028084643.1 coordinate 2,386,326, forward strand.
ATCATATACTTTTTTATATTTATAAGCATAAAACATTTTTATAGTAATATTCCATTTAAAAATCTTTGTGGAAGACATAAATATCTGCAACATAGGTAGGTGCCCTCCAAATCTAATCTCCAGGGACCCATTGTTAAATTGCACCTTGAAAATAAGTTCTTAATAAGAATATGACACATTAACCAAAACTTAAATGTAGTAGAAAATTTTATAAAATCTCATGCATTACCATTATTGGATTCAATGTAATAATATGGAACACTAGGTCTCACTGAAAGAAAAAAATATTGTACTTAAAAACAAGAGCACACAGATCTTTGTGCTTTGATGGAAAGAGTTCCAGATCTGGAGTTGCTGAGCACGTGCCAGGAACTGAGTTGTGTCATCGGCAAGCTGTGTGTCGCTAGAGGAGTTGCCATGCCTCTACGGGGGGCATGGAGTCAAAAGTTAACACTGTCAACAAATTCCAAGATGTGAGAAGTTCTAGATCATAAGTCAACCTTGGGTAAGAAAGTTAATTTTGAGAAGCAAATAATATGGCACAAATTCTTTAATCACATGCTCCTTCTGGTAATATCTCACATTTTGTTGGCAATTAACAGTTTACAAACCACATAAAATTTTCAACACATGAAGTTCTTTGACCATAGCAACAATGGTAGAAGGCAGCTATGTTGGGCACTGTCATCTTTATTTCATAGGTAGGGCAACAGAGGATTGGAGAATTAAAGTGAGTTGCCCATAGGCATACACTAAGACCTCAGTCTCTTAAAAAACAGTTTAATTCTTTCCATGGTGTCCTGAACTTCCAAGCAAGGCTGATTTTAGGCAACATACTCAGTAAAATCACAGCATAGCGCTTTTAAGCCTTAATTAATTCTCTAGAATGACCCAAGCTTCTGTTCCCTCTGGAGTGCTTTTATTTACCTCTGGATTGAATCCCTAAATTGCTTGCATTTCAAAGAATCGTCTCTTTTATTCATTCATTCATTCATTCATGTTCTCTTATCTTAGGCTGCCCTAACAAAATACTCTAGACTCTGGCCTAAACAACAGAAATTTCTCACATTTCTGGAGGCTGGAAGGTCAAAGATCAAGGTGTGACAAGTAGATTTCATTATTTCTGGGCCCTTTTCTCTTGGCTTGCAGATGGCTAGCATCTAGCTGTATACTCACATAACTTCTTCGTGCCCCATGCAAGGTAGGATGCAGGGGGAGCGTGCTCTCCTATGTCTCATCTTATAGGGATCTAATCCCTTCTGGAAGGCTCCACACTCATGACCTGCTCTATCCCTAATTAGTTCCCAAAGGCCCCATCTCCAAGTACTATTACATTGGGGGGTTAGGGCCTCAACATATGAATTTGGGTAGGATACAAACATTTAGCCTGTAACACATGCATTTATTCATTCAACAGTAATCATTAAAGACTTAGCAGTAATAGTTTTTACTCAATTCAGCAGTGAACAAAAAAGTTATTCCCATATACGTCACACTTATCTGAGCTTCAAAAACAATTCTGTAATATGAATAAAGCAAAAACCTTATTTCCATTTTACATATTAGGAATCTGGGTCTCAGAGAGGAAAAGTCACCTTCTGAGCTTAGTTTTTAATATAGAGCTTTTAAGTCCAAATCTAATTTTTCATATATAGTACAGCAAGGTAATGGGAGGGATGCACGGCACTCATTTATTCATTCATTCACTCATTCATTCATTCACATACATGACAAATATTTATAGAACTGCTTTTTCCCTCTATAGTTACTAGGGCTACACTGTGAATAAAACACACTGAATCATGATGCCCTTTTAAAGATAATATTCCAGATCTTTCACCTCCTAAAACATAACTTCTGAAGAACATGTACAAAAACAAAACAAAACAAACATAAAACCTTACAAAATCAGGGAAACAGAAGACAAAAAGCTGAGTAGCAAAAGCAGGTAAATACTACAGATTTTCAAAGGATACAGAGACAACTTTGGGTTAAAAAAAGAAAAGAAAGGAATCCTTTGAGGTGAACTTTGGAGGGTAGGTGTAATGAAGTCATAAACAAGAAAGAAAAAGAGGGACTAGGGGGGTTTGCCACACTGTCAGTTCCTGAGGGAAAGGGTTTTGCCTTTTATTACGTTCCAAAGCTGTTACTGGCCTAAAACAAAGATAACCCAAGGTGGGGGCTGTGTGCAGGTGGGCAGAGGGAGGGGGAATGGGGATGTCTATAATAGTGTTAACAATAAAAATAAAGTTAAAAAGAGGCATATGGATCAATTTAAGGGGCTCTTATTGACCAGAAATAGGAGTTTATGAGCATTATCAAGAATAGAGATAGCAAGGGAAACATTTCAAAAAAGAAAAAGGAAGGAAGAAAAAGAGAAAGAAAGAAAGGAAAAACTGTGAGTGACATTCTGAAGGAGGGGCTACAGAGTGTGAAAGGGGTTAGCAAAATTCACCAATAAATATATGATAAAAACTGGATATATATAATATCTTCATGTTCTTCTAATTTCTTGGCTGCATTCTCTTTACTCTGGGAATAAGTATAAATGTAGATAAGAACATAGATGTAGATATAAAAAGATATTTAGGAATTGCATTTGTTATTCCAGAATGAAAACAAAAGGAGAGTTCAAGACAAATTATTAATAAAATGATCATTTGAGTTTGGACCATTCAGCTCTCAACGTATTTGTATCCTATTATATGCTGCATAAATCCTCAGAGAGTGTACATAATGGTCTGGGTGAAGCAAGGAACTTGTTTGAACAAGAAATACTACTCCTATTGCCATCAACTTCCTACACGCAGTTCTCTCTTCTGTTGCCCAGCACAAATCATGGTTTATTCCAAATAAATAATAAAGAACACTGAATCCTTCAATCTTCCAATTTGCATGATTTCTGGTCAGAAGACTACTTTAACATTTGTATTTGTTGATTTTGCAGTTGATATCTTGCCCAACAGCGGGCAGGCTCTGGGAGATCTGCTTCTCTATTCTGCATTCTGGCACCCATCATTAAGAAAACACAGCTGTAGGCATATCTTTCAAACTTCTTCATGGGTGCTCCCAAGAATTGGCTAAGCGGAAAAACGTTAAGTAGATGTTTGTACTCATTTGCCTCAGAACATTTCCAAGTTCTGAGTTTCCATAAACAAAAGCCTTCAGAATCCCAGCCACATAGCGTACTCTGTGAAGTGACTGCCTACTAAAGAAATGGATCTTGACAACATAAAGTAACAATTCACCTAAACTATATCTTTCAGGCCAAAAGGTTCAGTGCAATTTCTTAGGAGAGAAGAATCATATATGCCTTCCCAGTAGGACTTCAAAATATTCCATTTCCCAACTTGAGCTTTTAAAACAATAACCATTTGGTAAAAGAAGCAGAAACTTTCCCTCTAGATTTATTTTTTTAATTGTTAGGAAGTGAGGCAGGAACACAGCAAATATCTTTTGTTCATTTCATCTGTAACTTCACCAGTACAAAATACCCTGGAGTCTTGCTCCACTGTTATTGCCGAGGGGCAAGGAGCTATTCTGTTTTTCAATATATCTGAGGCCAGGCCACCTAAGAACCAGGAAGAGCAGGATTTTAACCCCCACCAGAACTCAATGTGCTCTCCGAGAGCAGAACACTCCTTGTGGGGGTTCCTCTGGCCCTTGCCTGAATTGGATTTGGAGTTGTCCCCTGCTGTCTAGTGATAATGAATTGGTTTGGTATTAACTCAATCTCTCTTGGTCTTTGGTTTGACTTCTTGGTTCACGTTTTCATCCTAATTCATGTCATCTTCACTACACACCCTAGTCCTGAGCTTAGCTGACTAGGATCTCTGCCAAACCCACATCCAGTGCTCCTCCTGACTATGCACTGGGCTTCTCAAAGCTTTTACCAGCGTTTGATGGAGAGGGAGGCACTTAAGTCCAGCTATCTCCCTTAGTTTAAGTCAAGGGCCACCCCTTAGCTGGACTACCTCAAACTAGCCACTTAATTTCTCTAAGTCTCAGTATCCCTGTCCCACTTTTGCTGTGGGGATGCCATAAATTCATATACAGGGCCCCACAGAAGTAATGCCTCCTTGATTATCGTTGGTAGGGTAATAATATGGGGGTAATAAGTTATAGTTTTAATTTGAATACTTAACCTAAAATGTCATATGGTGTGCTTGAGTGTGATGTTATGTTACAGAATTACATGCTTATGATTTTTTAATAAAAAAGGGGTGTTATTTGTGCTGGACACTGTATATGAAAGAGCTTCATGTACTGTGATGTGCCCTTTATAGCATTCAAAACAAAACAACTTTTCAGGTTAGTTCTCTGCTGCCCTCTCAGGCTCCCAGTTTCTATAACTATGATGTAACAGTGGGAATTAACCCTTTAAGTCTTGATAGCATCCATGACTAAATCAGTGATAGGAGAAACTGTCTATAAAAATACACTTTTGTTTATACAGAGAAAATATAAAAACTGGATATATATAATATCCAGTTATACAGAGAAAATATAAAAACTGGATATATATAATATCTTCACGCTCTTCTAATTCTAACACTTATGCTATTTCTGTGCTATAAGCTGGTTAAAGATTTCCTAAAGTCTAGTCACATATGAAGCCCAACTCTTCTGAATGATCTTTCAATTCAGATTTCTCTATTTCTGTGTTTTTCCAATCAATCTGTGTCATTAAGAATATTTTTTGGTGCAGATTTTCTTAAAAGGGTACTTTACCATTGTCTTCAAGATTCTCTTCTAAAATGCCGATACCTATTTTACTAGTTTTGAAGCTGGGTTTTCTTGATCATATCAGAATATGTCACTGGAAGCTTTTCAGAGAGGACAAGTAGGACTCATTCTTTCCTTAAGTGATTTGTTGAGTGAAGCAACAAGGGAACTCTATTTTGTATCATGCCACCGGGAGTAATACCTAAATTTGTTACGAATCAGAAAATGACAACTGCATCACAACTGCTGGCTGGCTCAGTTGAAAAAGGTGTCATCAATTACAGGAACCATCTTATCTTCAGTAGAGACAAACATGTGAAAAATGTGTATGTAGAATTGATAAATATTATAACTTTTTGATATTTTGTTATCCATGATTCCTGTAATGGTGGTGTAAAACCATTCAATTTGTCTTGTAATGAGTTCCAGGATATAAGGAGATTTGAGCATGCTGAGCATTCACAAGCATATAATGCCAGAGTCCTCTACTCCACTGCCCTTTATTTGACCTGCTGCATTGTGCCAGGTACTTCAACTGGGCACTGAAGGTACAGCAATGAAAGATACAGCGTCTGCCTTCTAGAACACCACAGCTTATAATGTGTACTCCTGCCTAATGGAGAGGGCATTCAAGTTAGATATAAGACTGGTGCATAAAACTTACTGCAGGAAGTTTCTAAGAAGTCTGTTGATCCAAGACAGATGAAGATGAGTCTTGGAGAGATTAGTGCCACACTCAAGGCTGGACATTTGAAGTAATTAATGATAGTTGCATATATTCTATACTGATTTTTTCTGGAATATTTTAGGAAGCTATTTTGGTGAAAAAGATTAATAGTGTTGCTTTAATAAACTTGAATTAAAAGAATGCATTTATAATGCATTCATAGTGCATTCATTTTGATGGTTTTATTTCATATTAGGATAAGTGACAGAGGGATAAGCAATTTAACTTTCTTTTATTCTTTTAAATTATCAAGTTTTATTTTTAATTATAAGATATTTTATATTTATGAAATTGTAATACAATTTAATGTTATTATTCTTTTAAATTATCACATTTTATTTTGTAATTATAAAATATTCTCTATCTATGAAATTATATTTATAACATATTATATACAAAATATATGAGAAGTGCTAAAAGGACACCCACATAAGAAATAGGGTATTTCACATATCATTGAAGCCTGTGTGAGGTCAGTCCCTCCCTTCCCCTCGAAGTTCGTCAGCATTAAAAACTTCTTGTCAGTACTTGGCATTCCTTCATAGTTATAACAACATATGCACGAGGTCTGAAATATTGTTTAGGTTTGCAATTTTAAAATTTTATATGAGTAGTATCAAAGCATGTGAATCATTTTTGTGACTTTCTGTTGCTCAACATTATGATTATGAGATTCATGCTGATTTAAACATGTTTTATTCATTTCACCACTGTTTAGTAATCATTAACCCAAAACTTACCTATATCTACTTATTCGTTTGTTGATGGACATTTATATGATTTCCAGTTTTGCTTTTTCAATCAATTTACTCTGTTGTACACATGTGGGACTTTCCCAAATATATATGTGTGTATGTGTGTGTGTGTGTGTGTGTGTATGTGTGTGTGTATGTATATGTATATATATGTGTGTATATATTACTATATGAAAAATTGCTGGATCATTAAATATGCACATTAGTAACCCTTTTTGATAGTTCACACATACACCAGAAGTGTATAAAAGGTATCCTTCCTCCACAGCTTCACCAAGACTTATTATTCTACTTTTTAATAATTTCCAATGTGGTGGCTATAACAGTATATTTTTGTGCTATGAATTTGAAGTTCTTTGATTAAAAATGAGACAATATCTTGTCGTGTATTATTGGAATGTTAAGTTTTCTCTTCTAAGAATTGCCCGTTCATTCTTTCACCTTTATGTTTTCCTTTTTAAGTAGTTTGCCTTTTTTATTGATTTGAAGAAGTTGTGTATCATAGATCTAGTTACTTTTTGGTTTTCTACATTATAAATATCCTCCATCAATGTTTGCTCTTCTCATTTGCTAAATCTCTTCTGATGAGTAGTTTACAATTTTGAGGTAGTCAAGTTCATTAATGTTTCCTTTATGATTTCTGCTTTTGTGTATTTTATGTTAGTTTGAGAAAATATTCAGGCTTTTATTTTTCCATACGGATTAACAATTATTAACAATATTTCCTGAATGACTCATCTTTTTCCTACTGATCTTCTTCCCAGACACTATTTTGTCTGTCATATTATTCTATGGTCTATTTACCTATTCCTTAACCAATATGTTTATCTGTTAATTACTATTGTTTTAATAAATTTTTGATATTCGGTACCACCAATAACATTTTATTCTTCATAAATTGGCTTTCCCTTATCCTTTGCTTGTCTGTATACATTTTATAATTACATTAGGATTTTAGTTGGAAACATTTGATTGATTGATTTCTTCTTATTTTATTTTTTTCCCTCTACTGGTTTGATATTTATATACTATTTCCATTCTGCTAGTTAATATCATTAAAGTGTGAACATACATACTTAATAAAGTCTAAAATTTATCAAAATATTTAATCTCCTCTTGAAGTATAAAATATAGGCATAACATTCAGGTAGGGCTTTGCAATAAAACAATTTGAAAATGGCAGCAGATAAAAGGGCATCTAATGGTATCTTTGAAAGATTTCAGCTGGGTTTTCAAAGCCTCTGTTATGTAATTTATCTATTCTGACTTTTATTATTTAACTCTTTGAATTCTATTCTCCCCTTTACACTCTGCCCGGACCTGTTTCTCTCACTCTGGACTTTTCAGACTCACAGTTTCCTCTTTGCATGCACTGTCCTGCCATCTCATCACCGTTCAGTCAGGAAAATCAAAATTCTAATGCCCTTTTAGCAATCATGCACCTAAAACCTGAATTAGTGGGTTCAGATTTTCTCTCTGGCTTCATCTTAGTTACAGATACTTGTCATTTATTGTCTCTAATTCCAGGTACATGTGGGTGCTCCCATTTGCCCCAGGGGGTTACCTGCCTTAGTACTAATCCATGGCATTATAACTCTTTCCTTCCTTGTCTGCTTCCCCACTAAACTGAAAGCACCTCTCAGGTTTCGGTGCCTATGTTCAAGAATAGAATTACACTCTGAGATTCACGCTTTGCTAAACATCATGTCTGTGCACAAGATTCTCAAACAACACACTTTTGGTGAGCACAAGAACATCCTGCACGCAGGAAGTTTGAGCACTTGCCCTAAGATAATACTTTGGGGCTCTGTAATCCCTGGTCTGGGCCTCAGCCCTTTTGACTCTGTAGACCGAGTCTAATTGCCTCAGAGAAGAAATCAGTCTTCTCACATGGCTGATCCGCTGGGTGGGGGTGAGAAACTACTTCCATGAGATGCTTTTTTTTCTAATTATGAAAAGATTCTTTTTCACAGTGGTCAGATTCCAAGAAATGGTGTCACTTTCTTCTCATAATAGGTTGACTATTACAGATTATTATTGAGTTGGGATAGATGCCACCCCATTCTAAAATACCCTCTGTATTACAGAGGGAAAGCCAGACCCTTCCCAGAATCCCCATCTCTGTCTTTTTAAAAAATTATTGATATAAGAGAGGCAGAGAGAGGGGAAGGAGAGAGAGGAGGGGAGAGAAGGGGGAGAGAGGAAGGGAGATCGAAACATGGATTTATTATTCCACCCACTTATGCATACATGGGATGATTCTTGTATGTGCCCTGACTGGGGATCGAGTCCATGACCTGTGCATATAGGGGTGACGCTCCAACAAACTGAGCTGCCTGGCCAGACAAAATCCCTTTCTCTTTAGAGTTCTAGGTTGGAGTTGGCTTCTATGAAGACCAAATGAAATACCACATGTGACATGCCTGGCACAATGCCCAGCATACTGTAAGTATTTAATCAGTTGCAGGTGTTTTTCTCTTTTTCAGCTTTGGATACCGATGTCACATTAAGAGCATTCATGCTGAATCTAATAAATGTATGACATTGAAAGGCCATCAGATATATTCACTAATCAATAGTGATCACTTTTCTTTGAAAAGTGTTAATTGTAATAATAGCAAAATCTGGAATTGACCTAGTATAAGTCAAAATGAAGAAGGAACAGTGAAAATGACATGTGTTGGGGAATTCATATAATAAGAGTAATTGTACATTGTGTGTCACCTCAAGATTAAGATCCATTTTTAATTAACTAATAATAATTATGCTGTCACTTTACTGTATTGTGCATATCTTCCTAGACCTTCTTGGACCTTTGAGTACAATCTGATGAAACATTAATTAAAAGAAAACTGGTGTATTCTAAAAAGCAGGAGTAGGGAGGAAAATGGCTATACACACAGCCCTTGCATACTGTCTTACAGAATTTATAATAGTCTGGTTTTTCTAAAACAGATGTTCTAAAGAAATAGCTGAAAGGATATCATCCACACACGTGGAAGCGAAGGAAGGAAATATCAGTTAACAGGCACATAATGTGTGCTCATTACTTGTTAATGTTATTTAATTGTTCAAATTAACTAAGATATCTTGTTAAAAAATTTTTGAAGTAGGTGTTTGTCTTCCCATATAATAATATGAGGAATTGGGATCATTTTGTGCAATATTACACAGTAGTAGGTAAAAGTGTCAGAATCCAAACCCTCTGATGTTCATTTATACTATAGTATGGTATTCACACAAAAAACCGAAATAAAATTTTTTGATTAGTTACAAAATTAGTATCAAAGACGTTGCTTTGCACATAGTAGATGCTTCATCCAGCACTACTGGGCACTGCTGAGGTCCATGGGGCAGAGTCTGCATAAATAATTCCCTTTGCAATAGAGAAAGTCAGATGTTAGGATGAATTTAAAATGGCTGAAAGCCACCGGGGGATGGGGGGGGGTGAAAGGTATGAGAGGATGCGTTGCAGCTGCCCACACACTGGCCTTTGCTTGAAGGTTATAGCTAGCATTGACTGCAGTACTGGACACCTGTGAGGATTTTGTACACAATATCTAATTTCAATGTCCAAACCGTCCTTTGGCTGGGAGGTATTATTAATTTCATTTTACAAATGATGGCTCACTGACTTAGAGGGGTCAAATAACTTGTCCAAGGGCAGAGAGGGCCTACCTATCCCTGAAGTTTATGCTTATAAACATTACGCTGCATTTCTCAATTAGATATTATACTGTATTATATACTATAAAATGCTTATCAAACATAAATTTGATTGCATTGAGACATAAGAGGCAGGCCCTGGAAAGTCTTGTTTTATCTGCAATGCCCAGACTAGGGAAGAATTAGAAGGGGAAGGGCAGCTCTCAATTGGCCCATTCCTGGTGTCTTAAAAACGCTGGTGGGGGTTTGGAACTGAGGGGTGGAGGGATTGAGCAAAAGAGAAAAAGAGAGAAAAGCTCATGGACACAGACAACAGTGTTGTGATTGCCAGGGGGAGGTGGGTGGAAGGATGTGGAGGGGGTATACGAGGGATAAATGGTGATGGAAGGAGAACTGACTTGGGGTGATGAACACACAATTTGGTGTCCAGATGAGGCGTTGTAGAACTGCGCACCTGAAACCTGTATAACTTTCTAACCAGTATCACCCCAATAAATACAATAAAAGGGAAAAGTACTTTTAGATATGCAAAGTGGCTGAGGTATGGTGTTAATGTATGAACTTTAAATGGGCCCTTCCTACATTGTGGTGTCTTTTCTGATGGTCTCTGAGGCACTAGATCTACCACAGTCTGGCTTTGACTGAACAAACCACCATGGTAGGATTAATTGTTTAACACTGATGAAATGCATTTCTGATATGTTTTTTAAAAAAGAAAGAAAACAAAATAAAACCAAAAAAAAAAAAAACTTCTGCTGACTGATCCCTGCATTATTGGAACCAGTTCTGATCAGTCTGGGATTTCACTGGTGAAGCAGAGGCAGACCACCCCTGTGTCGTGGAAAAGACCCAGCTGCCCCAGAAAATGGGACATGGAGAGAAGAACGGACACTTTACTATCTCACATATGTAACTGAGACAGCAGGATCCATCTGGGACAGATAGAGGCCCTAATATGGAAATGGCAATTCCCAAGAATAGCATGTGGCCAACAGGCAGAGGAAGACAGAATGAGGGGCACCTGGGAAGTACTGAGTAGGAGGATACTTAAAAAATCATACATGTTATAAGTAAAATGAGAGAGCTGTCTGTGTACTGAGATGAGGAAATCTCTGGGATAAATTGTTAGATGAAACAAGTAAAGAATTCTGTGTTTGTGTAGTGGGATCATATTTTTATTTGATGATATGCACAGCTGTATACAAATATTTGAATTTGCTTATATATACATAGGACAACCCTAAAGGAATATAGTCTGTTGGCATCTAGTCAAGTTGCTGGTCAGTAGCAGTGTGAATGCCCTTTTATGTTATACTACAAGCACATTGCCTTAACAGAAAATAAATGATTTTAATAATAAAAAAAAAAACACTTGTGTGTATGCACCCAGATATGTCTGAGCAGGAAACAAATAAACAAAAATAAAACCCAGCTCTGGAGAAATGCTGCACTATTTTCAGACTAAAAAGATAATGCTGGTTCAGATTCAAAAAAGATGATAAAACTCAGAAACTAGAAAGAAAAAGCCTGCATGCATTTCATTGCTCTCCACTCAAAGCCATGAGTCCTGAGATTCAATCTTTACAAGATAGGCAGCCAATATAACTTATGTGGAAATACAGCTTTTCCTTCCCAAACCCTTCCATTGCTTTTTCTTGTCTGAAGCAAGGAATCCATTTATGGACTTTGTACTTTGAATGAGTTGGGCTTCATGGGGTCCCAAACTCAGGTCTTTGCTTAATAAAACTAGCTCAGGCATATTTCATCTCAAAGTTAAAAATTCTGAATTCATACATGTCAGTAATGAGCTTGATGGTCATTTAAATATATAGCTATATACACATATATGTATGTATGTGTGTATACAGAGAGAGACATTTTCCCATTGGTATCAGAATTATGCACATTGCAGCAAACCCTGAATGATTGGGAAAACAAAAACCTGACTTCCAGTGTGGCCACAAACCAATGTGGCCACATGTTTGTGAGACTACAGTGGAGTCACTGTGTTCAGTTTTTTTTAAGTATTTCATTTTTTTAAAGATTATTTATTTATTTATTTTAGACAGAGGGGAAGGGAGGGAGAAAGAGAGGGAGAAAAACATCAATGTGTGTTTGTCTCTCACCTGCAACCCAGGCATGTGCCCAACTGGGAATTGAACCAGGGACCCTTTGGTTGGCAGGCTGGCACTTAATCCACTGAGCCACAACAGGACTGTGTTCAGTTTTTATATCATCCAATGTTGCCAATTCAATGTCACCATCTTTCTGAAGTTTCCTTCAGTACTGAGACAATTTGTATAGCAAGTGTGCTAGATTAATTGTAAAATGGTTCTAATTCTTTCTCTCCCCATATCCACAGAATTTGCAACATGACTTTGAAGTTTCTTCTGCTAAAAGAGACTATTTTCCAACATCTGGATCGGGGCTGGTCTCATGGCTTGCTTTTGCAAATCCGATGTAATGAAGCGACAGGGTGCCAGTTTCAAGCTTAGGCCTCACATGGTCACCTGCACATCTGCTCACTCTCTCCTATTTCTGCCAGAAGAACAAGTCCAGGCTAACCTTCTGGAGAATAAGAGAACATGCGCAGGACCGAGTCATTCATATGGAGGCCATCTCATACCAGTCAGCTCCTTCTCTGCCCTCTGCCTACAGGTGCATACCAGCCTCCAGCCATGATCAGCTGAGCTGAACTGAGCCTGGCTCAAATCACCATAACTGCCCAGGTGATGCAGAGACTCATGAACAATAAGAACTAGTTGTTTTAAAGCACTTACTTTGGGGGTTGTTTGTCATGCGGCATTAATGCAACAAGAAGTGAACTGTAGGGTAAGAAAATGGGCCATTTTAAAAACATTGTGCTTTTGACTAATATTTGATCTAATAATCACTTGTATAAACATTTCTGTTGAGGAAAAATAAGCACTTCTGTGCAGAGTATAAGTAGAATATATTTACAAGAAAGTTATTTTTCTTTTGGGTTCCCCAAATTTGAAAGGTTACCTGTCAATTGGAGTAAGATTCTTCCATTCTCCATTCAATCTTGGTCCTATCTGGTGATCTTTTTATGAAATTACCAGGGAATAGATCTTTATATGTGGGGTTCAGCACTCACACACAGGAACCTGCCAGCAGAACCAACATGCATCTTGATTCCTCCCTTCATCCACTGCCACGCCTTTGTCAGATGCTTTGATCCAAGTAAATAGAAGGCCCTTACCTAGTTCCTGAGACAACTGTATTAGAAACAGCATCTCATTGGTTCATGTTCCCAGACCTGTCACATGATTGGCCCAGCCATAGCTGCTAGCCTTACATTATGCCCCAATTCCCTTCGCTGCTAGCAAGGACAAGACTTTAACACCAGTTGGAGGGACCCTTTGGTTGAAGCATTCCCAACAACATATGCATTTAATATCTAGACTAGACCCCACTTCAGCAAACAGGAACTTAACTATGTTTCTGTGTTGACTCTTCCAGAAAAGAAAGGCCTAGGCTAGCCCACTGGAGTTTGCCTGCCTATCAAATGTTATCTAACTCAGTTCCAAGACGTCCCTTTGCTCTTTGTAAGGAAAGTGTCTAGTACACTTATTCCTTTTTGCTTTGGCCTATACACTCTCTCTCACCTTGTGCAGCTCTTCAGAACTCCTTTCTGTTGGACTGGATGCTGCTCAATTCATGAATCACTGAATAAAAACCTATTAGATCAGTAAATTGTATGTAAACATTTTCTACATTTAATATGTCCATATCCATAGTTACACACACATATATATATATATTACTATATATATATATAGTAATGCCAATGGCTTAGTACAACTAAGGGCTGAATAAATGGCAGTAATGTTGATACCTGAAATTCAGATATGCTCTAGGCAGTACAGCCAGACCTGTCTTTAGTAGGAACATTTGGACTCCGCCCAGGACAGCTATGCCTTTTAGATTCTGGTCTTCATCGTCAACCTACCCTAATAAAGGCCAAAATTTAAAACCAAGGTTTTTCTTGGTTTTAAAGCCAGTCCATCCTGTTCTGGCTTCCTCCCTTCACTCTGCACAACCTGGCACATCTCAGGTCTAGTCCTCTGAGTGTTGACAAACATAGTATGTGACATACTGGTGATCACAGAAACAGAGCCCTTAGCATGGGATTAAGGTCAGACCCAAAACACTCAAAGGCAATTTTAAGACCAAGCAGCTTCTTTGTGTGAACAATATAAGGATGCCGCATCCTTTCATGATAGTGAACATTTTATGGGCCATAAAAATGGTTATCGGGTTCTCATTATGCACCAGGCATTGGACTGTTTCATATGCTCTATATGCTTTTAATTCTTATCCAACCTTATGAGTTAAGTGCTATCAGCAATTCCATTTTTGGACAGAGATAAGTGATGCCAAGAGAAGCTAAGTGACTTGCCTAGGGATGCAGAATTAGCAAGTTGTACAGGTAAGATGTAAACTCCAGGGAGACAGACTTCCGAGGCCATGCTCTGTGCCTGCTAGTTGCCCTGGCTGCAGTGGTGGGGCTGGGGCTCTGCTTTTATATGAATTGTGTGACTAGTTCTTAGACTCTGCTGCCTAAGAGAGAGGATTGTGGGAGGCAATTTATACAGTCCATTTTCTTCCAGAATGAAAGGACTCATTTCCTTGTCACAGTGCTGCCAACACTTCTGTGGAAAAAATTGCTGGTCATCACCAGGAGCATTAGCAGCAATCTCCCACAGGAAGCAAAGTTTTCTTTGTTCTGATAATGACAAAGATGGGCATTTGGGTGACACAGGCTATATGACACTGCCATATAGCCACTCGCTTTCATCATACCAACATCTTGGGGTCATTGCAAGACTAAAAAGGAATCATTTACAGACTGTTTTTATTGTAGCCCTTAGCACATAGTAAGTGCTCATTAAACATCAGTTTCCTTTCATTGTCAAAACTGTTAATATTTTTCTAATAAAATATAAATGTCAATCACATTATGAAACTTTTCAACACTTAAGAAACTCCTTCCCCCCTGAAAAATGGCATTTTAAAAGCCCCAGCTTCAAGTCTGAAAATACAGTGTGCTGCTAGCATAAATAGTCCCTTGCCATTAGAGTGTCATTTTTACACTCTCTACCAGAAGCATTCATGTTGGCTGACCTAGAAGTGAGAAAACAAGGGCGGCTAACCTCATCTTGGGAAAATCTGGAATTGTGAATGCCCTTCCTAGAAGCAACACACCCTTTATTCTGTTATCTATGACCATGCATCACTTTGGAGGTCTGCGCAGAGACACATTTTCGGAGCTTGTAATGAAGGTACATAGTTTAGGAAGATAAGTCTGTTATGTCACCTGACACATTTATTGAAAATTCTGAATCCTCCAACATATCTTGGACCTGGTACCCAGCAAAGGGCCTGGCAAATGGTAGACATTCAGTAAGTGTGATTTGAACAAGGGACTCTTTGAAATGGCCAAAAGCTACAATTAGTGTGAAATATCTCCTGAGAACTAGAATTATTTGTATAAAATTTGGTATAATAGATGTGTCCTATTTGGAGAAGAAAATGGCTATTAACTGCCAATGGAGAAGAGTAACTTAATTTAAAAGGCTATCTAGGTAAGATGCTGGATAGTGTTAGGTTTTGCCAAATGAATACACACTGTCATTGCCCATATTCTAGCAAACTGCAGGAAGTAGTTTGTCTAGTCTCTGTAAGGTCCCTCCCCAACCTCCGTAACCCAGAGTCTCTCGATTCAAGAGAGAAAATATGTTTCAGTTTATATATATGTTTTAGACCAGGAAAATCTGTTCTGATGATGTTACAATGACTCCAGGCATTTAAGAACCTATGGTGAAGGTCCTATGCCTGCTGAAGGTGATATTTTTTTCCAATGATCATACTAAAATATTTCCTAAGCTACACATTAGACTAATGCTCAATTTTCACATCTTGTTTTAAAAACACTTGAGATAAAAGTGCTGAAAAGGAGGACTCCTCTTCTCCCCTTCTATCAGGCACTTAAAGTTAATTGTGAAGCTCTTATAAGAGAGTAATAACAGAAGTCCTTTCAGTTAAATTAAGGTTATTTGAAAGGACAACACACACTGGGTGGCCTCTTAGTGGAAACAGGAGATAGGACATAGATGGACACTAACTGCTTAAAACCCATTTTGGAAGTAATTAGAGATAATCAGATGTATCTAAACCAATAACATGATATTTTATAAATTCAATAATCTAATTAAAATTTTATAACTAAAAGTTTAACATTCACATTACAACTAAACTCCAGAGATTTTCCATTCAAATTTTTGAAACAACCTAAATATCTTATTTTTCCTGAGAGACAGAGTAACACCTTCAGTGTGACCTACAAAAGTCATTAAAGAAAAATACACTGTTAGTATAAGAATATATATACCTGCTAGCAGGGCTCATAACCACCAAAATGTTCTGCTATCTTCACACTCAATTAGCATTAGTTCAAGGGCAATCTCTCCCCACACCTGCCACCCGCCCTCACCCCCATAGTGTTGTCAACCTCAGCACCAAGGTTGCTTTCTCAAGGGAAGTACATGGTAAATGACGTTAACAAAGACTTAAAAACTGATGGGGCGTTGCAGAGCTGAGAGGAAAAGAGTGAGATATGCTGGACATCTCGCTTAAAGAATATCTAAAGCAATGGGCAATACCTCTCTCCATTTGTTCTAAAAGCAAATTTTTAAAATCTATGATGTTCACATTTCTTTGTCGCTATTTCTTAAATCTTCATCACTGGTGTGGCTGGTGTTCAGCTCACTTTTGTCCTGTATAATGCCTTTGTGTCAGATTATGTACTTCTTAGCACCTAGCTTTTCCTGATAGAGTATACTTCTATCCTCAGAACATGGATCTTCCTTTCCTCTGAATGCTAGCTCTCCTTTGTGTAATTCTGGTGCTTTTATGTGGGGACATTCGTCACTGGCAAAGGCACATATGAATTGGACAAGTCAGGAATTCCAGGCTCCATATGCACATGTTTAGAGTACCAGTTGGTAGCTGTTATGATGTTAAGAGTTCACAAGAAAAAAGGAATAGGAAATGGGACATAGCACGTGGTGCAGGCCATTGGAACCCCCATTGCCAAGGGCCCGTGCCTTACTTGGGATATGGAACATTTTGATAGTGGGATGACGACATGGTGGGAGGATGTGGTGAACGTGTCTGTGTATAGGCAGCAGCAGGTGATTATTTTACTTTAAGGTATGGATACTTGTATTTCATGCTGCAACGGTGCTAGGGTGCATCAAAAATTAAACTCTAGAACTGTAGGTTATATTGACTTTTAATTCAAAACATTATGCTCAGACTATAGAAAGACCACCTATACTGTGTGGGGCAATAGCAATTACAGTATAACAGCAATAATGTATTACTGGTTAGAATAACAGATTAGCCAAAGACCCTTCCAGGTGACTTCTTGAAAAATCAAGTTTGTTCTTTTTTTTCATCTTGTTTCCTCTATAATGCAAAAGCTTAAGTCCCTGAGACTAGGAATATCATTAGGTTGAAGTATCTAGTAATGATTTTGAATGGTCATTTGAATTATTAAGACAAAGTATTAGTAAAAAAAAGAAAAAAAGGCTTTTATTTTAAAAATGTATGTAATTTGTCTGACCTGCGTGGAAAAGTAATAGAAGAAATGCCCTGGCCAGGTAGCTTAGTTGGTTGGAGCATTGTTCTGTGCACCCAAAATCTGTGGCTTCAATTTCTGGTCAGGGCTTACCCCCAGGTTGTGGGTTCCATTCCCAGTCTGAGCATGTCTAGTAGGCTACCAATCAATGCTTCTCTCTTACACTGATATTCTCTTTCTCTCTCTGTCTCTCTCAAATCAGTAAACGTATCTTCAAGTGAGGATTCCAAAAAGAAGAAGGAGAAGGAGAAGAAACCTAGGCTTCATCCTTTCCCTTATTTCCCACATGTAATCAACAAATACAGTATGTCTTGCTGATTTCACCCCTTGGTATATATTGATACAGTCCATTTTCTCCATCTTAACTGCTGCTACTTTGGTCCAAGCAAGCCATGCATTTCCCTTAGATTATCGTAATACCCTCCTCTTGTGGCAGGTTATTAAAAACAGAAAATTTTCCTGATAAGTGGAATGAGGAAACTGAGACAAATTGCTGAACATCCAGGTGGAACAGCTGAGCAGTTCACAGTTGCTGATAAATCACAACCAAAGATATCCTCCCTAACCAAAGATATTTAAGAGCAGGTGGTTTAAATTGCCTTAGTCATGGAGATAAACAACAACAAAAAACAGTGTCAGACCAATCCAAGATAAAGGTAAAATTAACCAAAGAAACCGACCCAGACTCCATTATATACTCATTTTAATACATCAGCATATTAAATGACACAGGCTGAAATCTAATGAATATTCTGCTGAGATCCTTCCCGGGGACCTCTCCTAAAATTCTTGCCTACAGAAAATAGATAAAACCCTCAGGACAAAGAACATTTGCCTATACTCTTCTTTGAACTTGGCTACACCCCTTTTTTCTCAGGTGTGTACTCTGTTTTTTCTATACTAACCTCAGTCTAAGGGTCCCTACTAGATTGGCACCCAGGGTAGCAATGGGCAGCAGCAGCTCATCCAGTGCTAAAACCTCATCCTATTTCAAGGGGCCCTTCCTTTCCCTCACTGTCCCAAGTCACTTTCCCCTGGACTCCTCTCTCGAAATTTGTCCTGCATCAGTCAAAAGCCTGGAGGTCACCTGACACGTCAAAGGCCCTAGGCCATGCCTGGCCTGGGTAGGGCCAGCCTACAGTGGGGAAGAAGTATGATAACACTGTCATCTCATATTTACTTAAAACAAAATCCTCACCCTAGGATAAGTTTTTATTGATTTTCAGAGACAAAGGAAGGGAGAAGAAAAGAGGGAGGGAGGTTCGGGGAGAGAGAAAGATCAAATTGTTGCCTCCTGCACAGGCCCAAGAAGGATCTAACCACAGCCTCGGGGTGTGCCCTGATGGGATCCAGCCAGCAGCCCTCTGGTGTACAGGACAATGCTCAAACCAACCAAGCCTCACAGCCAGGGCTCACATTTACTTTTGCTCCACTCTGGATATTAAAGCCAGAATGATCTGTAAAATGCAAATATGATCACATTAATGTCTTATTTAATATTCCTAAAATGCTAACTATGCTCTTTGGATATCAACTCACAGTGGTAAAATGGCTTTTGAAGCCAGGAATAATCTAGTCCTGGCAAACCTTTTTGAACTTCATCCTCCACCTCTCTCCCCTAAAGTCACTGTAGGAGGATTTAGCCCCTCTTATTTTCTCGCTCAACTTAAGCCCTTCCCTATGCTTTTCCTTCTATCTGGAACATTCTATTATTCTTTCTTCACCATGTCAACTTCTGTATGTTCTTCAAAACAACCCTATCACTTCTACAAAGGACATGCTCTTGCCTGAGAATCTATTATATTTCTTGTGCTCATAGTTCTATGTATTTCTATTTTTAGCAATTAACACAAACTCAAAATATTATTTGTGGAATAACTTGCTTCAAGAGTGTTTTTTTTTCTATTTGATTCTGAGCTTCTAGGACAGGGACTGTCTTACTCACTGTTACATGCTTCACACTGAGAATTGGGAGTTCAAAAATTATTTGACAATTGAGGAAATGAATAAAATCAGTAAAAAGTACATTATGTGAGTCTCTTCCATTGTAATGACAAATGAACCACCTAATCTAGGGAAACAAGAGATTCTTACTAGGGCTTTTGGTGTGTTAGACACTAGATACACAAAGAAAATGCAATACTCCTTATGTTCAGACAGCAAGCTCCTAGTTTAGTGGGGGTGGGGAAGGTAGGTAGAGAGAACAGTAAATAGATCAGCCAGAATTAGACCAACCAGAATATAACATAATAAATACTAACAAGGATTTGGACAATGTTAAATAGATTGTAGAGGGGAAAAAGACCACATGCTGAATGAGAAATTCAAAGCTCACTCTTTAATAAGGGTATAAAATGAGTCTTAAAAAGAAAATCACAGTATTCATTGTTTATAACAAGATAAGACTCTTCAGCTAACACTGCTGACCTAGACTTGTTTGGAGCCATTAATAGCTTCTCATCAATACAGACCTAAGTGAAAAGACCCCTGTGGAAATTGCAGATGTGGTTACCTTCTTCATCTCAGGGAACATCAATCTCTCACCCTCCATTTTCACCTGTCTTATCTTCAATGAGTTGATTTAATGTCCATCTCATAAACTCTTTTAATATCTAATGCCTAGGATTAAGCTCTGTACTGATATTAAGCTTTGCCTATGCTTATGTTTGCTCTAGTTCTACTTTTAGGTTTGCTGTTTATTCCTACACCTGAAAATTATGCTTTAAAAAATTATTGTATTTTTTCATTACCATTTAGCCCCCTTATACCCTCCACCCTGTAATTGCCACACTGCTGTCCATGTCCATGAGTCCTTTTCCTCTTTTGCTCTATCTCTTCACTCTCTAACCACCTTCCATGGCTGTCATCCTGCTCTCCATCTATGAGTCTGTCTTGTCTTTGCTTGTTAGTTCAGTTTGTCCATTAGATTCCATGTATGTTTTTGCACAGCAAAGGAAACCATCAACAAACTAAAAGATAAACCATGAAATGGGAGAACATATTTGAGGGTATAGCTGATAAGGGGTTAATATCTAAAGCTTATAAAGAACACATAAAACACACAAAAAATCCATTTTAAAAGTGGGCAAAGTACCTGAATATACACTTCTCCATAAAGGACATATGAATGGCCTATAGACATATGAAAAGATGCTCAACATCACTAATCATCAGAGAAATGCAAAGTAAAACCACAGTGAGATACCATCTCACACCTGTCAGAATGGCCATCATCAATAAATCAATAAAATTATCTTTTGATTACAGATTTTAGAGAGCCATTGCAGCGATCAATATAAGAATGATTAAAGACACGTAGTTGGGGTAGAGGAAAGAAGAAGCTGAGTGAGTAACTGTCTCCCTCCAATATCTTATGCAATTATATAATTTTAAAAGTATGGGAAAAGGTAATATGTTCACATAATTTTTTAAAAGAAAGCACAAAAATAAGCAAAACTAAGGCCATAAGACAATGACAAAGAGAAGTAGAATGATTCTGGTTTTTAATACATACAAACTCCCAACTCACTCCAACACAGGTACTGTCTCCCCTCCCACCTCTGGTTCATTCTGTTACTAGACATTCACTATGTTATTGATGGGTATTTATCCTAGATGCAAATCTTCAGTATAGAGCCATACTCTTCTGGCCTTTGATTAACCAGTCCCAAATTTGCTAAAAAGTTATATATATCCATTCACAGAGAAGCCAAGTATTAATCCACACAGTTAAAGTAAAGAGCACTTCAAAATAAACTATAAACATCATTTTAACTAGGTCACTTCAAAGCTACTGCTAAGGGGAGAAAAAGGCTTCTAATTGTTTGCTATTGCAAATGCTACACAGCCTACTACCTCACAGTATGAAGAGTAAATTAGAACAACTTTTCACTGATGAAGATTAAACTTTTTCATCATTCCTAAATTCCTGGGGATTTCCCCCACTGCTTCTATGTGTTTTAAGCTTTTCAATTAAATTTCCTGCATAGTGGTCGCAAGAATGCCTACTGACACTGGAATGTTTGTCTCTGGGAGAGTTAAATTATTTTAATAGCGGTTTGTCTTGGTTATTCCTGTATTTGCTCAATCTCTCAGTGATGGTACCTATCAGCACACACTGCTAAAAGCCAATGCAAGTTACATTACCTTGCCATCAAAACTGAACTGATGGTGAATTTAGTTTTGTAGGAGAAAAAGTTCGTGAAGAGTCCAGAAAGTCAAAAACAGTCAACCTCACTTCTTTCCTTTGAGAAAATTTATTTTGACATTTAGGATCATGCACCAGGAATATAAACCCTGGTGAACATGCCACTGTAGACTGGTGTGACATACAGAAGCCTCTGCCTTCCAATTTTCCATCAGCTTTGCCTCTAACTCGCCTCGATCCCTCCCACTGAGTGTTGTGAATGCTTTGGTGGGCTGCCACAGACTGTGCCGGAATCACAACTGCTTTGGTCTTTCCCTGGGCTGGAGCAGTGAATTAAAATCAGCTTAGAAGAAGCCCTGGAAAAGGTTGTATTTTCTCCTATAAAATATTTCTGGTGGGACTAAGGGAAAAGACAGCTTTTCATTTTAAACTGTATATATACTTGAATGATAGATCAAAACAACCATGTGGGAAACTGGCAGCATGGAAGCCTGGTGTGGAAATAACAATACTATTTTAAATTTATGTATTAATTTTGATGGAAAAACACAAACCAGAAAAGGGGATGCCTAGCTTCCAGAAATGAGGTAAAAGATGAATTTATTTGAGATCTTTATTTGCTAAAACTCAAACTTGCCTTAAGCAAGAGAACATTTGTAAGATGCTACACATAGGAAGAAGACAAACATATCAGTAATTTTATTTTAAATACACTGTATGCATTTCATTAGTTTCACACCAACTATTAGTGTGAGAAACTGGGAACAGCAAGGCAAAGGTTTTTTTTTTTTTTTTCTTTTAATGGGGCAGCTTATAAATAAGCTCAATGCAGATTTGACAGATGCTTAAAACCCACAGCCCCAATGATGAATTGGGCATTTCAAACTATAAAAAAAGTATACAACTTAGACCCCTCATGATCATTCAGATGCATAAAAAATGGTTCCACAGCCTGTTTCCCAAGCTTTTATTCACAATAGATTGTAGCTACTATGACTACTTTAAAAATGGGACACAGAAAAAGTTAAGTTGGCATCCTGCCATGGAAGAGCCTGATAGTCTGGTATTTACTGAAGAACTAAGATCTGGAAATTGGAGAACTGTAGAAGCAGCATGTTTCAGAATGATTATTCCAAGTTCTGCTTGAGAAGCCAAGCTGGAATGTTAGCTCCAAAGAATCCATAGAGAATTCAAAACATTCCTTGGTTTGACTTACTACATATTCTATTGGGTTCATTTAAAATATGCTTCTATGTAGGCCATTAGCATTCTTCCAAATTCATATTAACCATGAGTTCAAGAAGATTTCTTGGTGCAAATTTCTGCTAACTTAAAGGTGTTTAAAAGTATTTGACCTCCTAAGATATAATCTAAGATTCCTTCAATTTTTATGGACAGTTGAAAAGCATAATTAAGTGGAAAAGTAAAGAAAAATAGACTGCGTTTTTGTTCATGTGTATTGTGGCAGATTACAGAATGGTCATGATTCTTTGAAACTCCTTTTATCAAGAGGCAGAGTCCATACCTCCACCTCTGGAATTAGGCTGACCTGTGGCTTGCTTTGGCCAGTGAAATGTGGTAGAAGTGAAGCCATGTAAGTTCTTAACCGGGGCTCCAAGAGACTGCATCTATTCAGTCTCTTAAAACCCTGAGCCACCACGTAAACAAAACCAGGTTAGCTTGCTAGATGATGAAAGATACATGGCCTGGCTGCTCTAGTGTCCCCATAGCCAGCAGCCAGAAATCCCTAGAAGCAGAGATACTGAACTGACTGGCCGTTGAGCCTGCATTTCTCGGAGCCACCCCTTAGCACAGTCATTAAAATTAACTCCTTTTGTAAATAATTTAAATTCTCACCCTTATAATCTCATTTTTGGTTCGAGGCATAAACCTTATCCAAATCCTCCCAAGGCCTTCTCCCAATTTAGAACCTACTTAGGGTACTACCTCTAATAAACATTTTATATACATTATTTTTTTCAGCTATAATGTCAGTATCATAAGATGGGACACTTTATCTTCTATATTCTTATGATAAAAATAGTATCATTCTGCAGGTAACTGTTTTCTTTCTACCTCTTTCCACAAGGAGTTACACACTTCTTCCCAAATTTACCATACTTTGGCTATATTTCATCCTTGCTACTTTTGATGTTCTTTCTCCTTTGGTTATGTTAATAATAAAAGAAATAAGAACAACTGGACATATATTTGCAAAAAATAAAACTAGATCATTCTTTGACACTATATACAAGAATAAACTCAAAATGGATTAAAGCCTTAAATGTAAGACTCAAAACCATAAAAATTGTAGAAAAAACCATAGGCAATGAAATCTCTGTCATTTCTTTCAGTAATATTTTTTATGATATATTTCCTTGAGCAAAGGGGAATAGAAAGAAAATATAAACAAATGGGTTACATCAAATTCAGAAGTTTTGTACAACAAAAGAAATCAATAAAAAATTATCGGTCTACCTACTAAAATGGAGAACATATTCACCAATGATACATTTGATAAGGGGTTAACTCCAAAGAACTCATATTACTCGAGATATAAAAAAAAAGCAATGCAATTTAAAAAATGGCCAGAGGTCCTGAATAGACACTAGAGGACATAGAGATGCTTAATAGACATGAAAAGATGCTCAATGTCACTAATCAGAGATGTACAGATAAAACCACAATGAAATATCACCTCATGTCTGTCAGAATGGCTATCATCAATAAATCAAAAATCAGTAAGTGTTGGTGAGGATATAGAAAAAGGGGGACCCTTGGGCACTTTGGTGAGAATGAAGACTGGAGCAGCCACTATGGAAAAGAATACAGTTTCCTCAAAAAATTAAAAATGCACCTGCCCTATGACCCAGTGATTACACTTCTAGGGATTTATCTGAAGTAACTCAAAACACTAATTTGGAAAAATATAGATGCATTCTATGTTCACTGCAGTGTTATCTACAACAGCCAAAGTATAGAAGCAATCCAAGTGTCCATCAATAAATGAGTGGATAAAAAAGCAATGGTGGTACAGATACACAATGGAATATTGCTCAGCCATAAAAAAGAATAAAATCTTACAGTTTGTGGCAGTATAGCTGGGCCAAGAAGGTATTATGTTCAGTGAAGTGAAGTAAGTCAGAAAAAGACAAATACCATATGATTTCACTTATATGTGGGATCTAAAGAACAAAATAAATGCACAACCAAGATTGACTAGCCATCAGAGAGATGCAAATTAAAACCACAATGAGATTCCCCTTCACACCAGTCAGAATGGCCATCATAAACAAATCAACAAACGAAAGTGCTGGCAAGGCTGTGAAGAAAAGGAAACCCTAGTACACTGTTGGTAGGAATGCAGGCTGGTGCAGCTACTGTGGAAAACAGTATGGAATTTTCTCAAAATACAAAAAATGGAAACTGCCTTTTGATCTAGCAATTCCATTGCTGGGATTATACTCTAAGAACCCTGAAACACCAATCCAAAAGAACCTATGCATCCCAATGTTCATAGCAGCACAATTTACAATAGCAAAGTGCTGGAAGCATCCTAAGTGCCCATCAATAAATGAGTGGATCAAAAAACTGTGATACATTTACACAATGAAATGCTATGCAGAATATGCACAGCACAATAATGCTATGCATTATTCCTACCCTTCATGACAGCACAGATGGAACTAGAGAGCATTATGCTAAGTGAAATAAGCCAGGCAGTGAAAGAGAAATACCAGATGATCTCACCTGTAAGTGGAACCTAATCAACAAAACAAACAAGTAGCAAAATATAACCAGAGACATTGAAGTAAAGAACACACTGACAGTAACCAGAGCAGGGTGGGGAGGTGGACAATGGGGGAAAGAAGGGGAATGGTCATCAAGGAACATATATAAAAGACCCATGGACAAAGGCAAAGGGGGAAGGACTGAGGGTGGGAGGTGGGAGTGGGTGGGGTAGGGGAAAGTGGTAGCAGAATAATGCAGACAACTGTATGTGAACAACAATAAAAAATGGAAAAAAATCCCCCAAACAACAAAAAACAAAATTGAAACAGATCATAGACCCAGAGAGAGAACCCGTGGTTGCTAGAGTGGAGGAGTCTTGGGGGACTGGGTAAAATATGGGAGGGTATAGGGGTAATGGGTAGAAAAGGTGAAGGGATTAAGAAGTACAAATTGGCAGTTATAGAATAGTAATGGGAATATAAAGTACAACATAGGGAATACAGTCAGTAATATTGTTATAAGTATGTATGGTGTCAGATGGGTATTAGATTTACTGGGGTGATCACTTAGTGAGTTATGTAATGTCCAATCACTGGGTTATACACCTAAAACTAATATAATATTATATGTAAAGTGTAATTGAAAAGTAAAAAGAAATATTTAAAATTAAAAAAGAGCAAACTACAAACTAATCTCACAAATATGGATAAAAAATAAAGATTTAGCAAGTCAACTAAAAAGAAAGAAGTATTCTATTTTCACTCTTCATAATTAAATGATAAAATATAGTATGGTAAATATAAAAGGTAGAGCGCTCTCCTCCATTAAATATACTAATACGGAACTTTAACTGTGGGGCTCAGTGTAGAACTGAGGGCACCTTTGTTTAGGCAGTGACCAGCCTGCCACGTCCTCTATGGTATCGCTCTGATCTCATCATTGCAGTCTGATTGCAGTTACAGTTAGGAAGGCAGATTGGTACACATTACTCTTTGGGTATGCAGTAAAGTATATTTTGAGAGAAGGTAAGAATATGTATAAATAACTAAAGACAAAATTGTCCTATTCCTGTTTCCTGTTCTGAAACACCAGGGGTTGGTTTTCTTATACTGGTGAGAAGTCCCATTAATAGGAAGTGCTCAGCAATGTGCTCTCCAGTGAAGTTTTCATAGAGAAGCTGTTTTCTTTATTCAGCAAATACTCTCTAGTGACCTCTTTGTGTCAGGTACTGTTCTAGGCTCTGAGAGTATCATTATAAACAACACAAATAATGCTTCAGTGGAACTTTAAATTCTAGTCTGGGGTAACTAATATAATAATGAAAACCAAAGAGATTAAAAAAAGTCCCCAAGAAAAACACCAAGGAGTAATAACTGCTACCTATAAAAATAGATGGTTAAATTCAGGAAGCATATAAACAGAGTCTATGGGCTGAATTGTGTCTCCTGCAAATCCTTATGCCAGAGCCCTAATCCCTAATGTGAGTGCATTTGCAAATAGATCTTTAGCAGGTAATTAAAGTTAAATGGGGCTCTAATTTGATAGGACTACTGGCCTTTTAGGAAGAGAAAGAATGATCTCTCTCCTCCTCTTCCCCATGTTCACAAACTGGGGAAAGTCTATGTGAAGTCTATGTGAAAGCCTAAGGAAGTCTATGGCAGCTTGATTTTAAGACTTTTGACTTCCATAACTATGAGAAAATAGATTTTTGTTGGTTAAGTTACCCAGACTATGGTATTTTTTTTTTCAGTTTTATTGAGATGTAGCCTACAAATCACACTGGGTAAATTTAAAGTGCAAAACATGCTAATTTGATACACCACCACAGTGTTACCAAATGCCTCCCTCACATCACAAAATTATAATTTCTTGAGGGATGAGAACATTTAAGATCCACTCTCGTAACAACTTTCAAGTACATGATACAGTATTATTAACTATAATTATACATTATTGTACATTGCACCACTCCAGACTTATTTAAGTTGTAACTGGAAGTGTACTGTGTGACTAACATTTCCCCATTTCCCCACCCACCAGGTCCCTGGTAACCACCATTCTACCCTCTCCTTCTAAGACTTCAGCCTATGGTATTTTGTTGCGGTGACTCAGGCAGACGAAGACAAGCTCACACAATTTCAGAAAGAATTTTTAGAAAATGTCTTTTTTTCTAAGTTGGACACAAAGATAGAGACTATTCAAGTCTGATAATTGCTCTTACTATAAATTTCAAAAATTTTATGAGACTGACGCGCTACCTACTGCGCTAATGAGGCACCTGAATTTCAAAAATTTTAATTGCTTTGTCTCCTCTAGTAGATACCATGAGAAAATGAAAGTGATC
Organism: Sturnira hondurensis; assembly: GCF_014824575.4. Classification (NCBI taxonomy): domain Eukaryota; kingdom Metazoa; phylum Chordata; class Mammalia; order Chiroptera; family Phyllostomidae; genus Sturnira; species Sturnira hondurensis. The sequence goes on from NW_028084643.1 coordinate 2,414,088, forward strand.
TGAGCAGGTGGGAAAGTTATTTTATCTCGCTCTTGACCTAGAAATTTACTATAGATGTTAAATGGCTATAGACTGATTTCCATATTCCTAGTTCATGTACACATTCCCAATTCATGGCTCTAGCCTTACTTGCTTCTTCCTTCAGCCTTCCTTCCCAGCATTCTCTCTCTGCCTCTTTCCCTCCCATTCTCTCTCCCTCCCTCCCTGCCATCCCTGCCACCCCCAGAGGCCCACAGTGTGTGCCAAAATCTAACAGTCCAGCAGTTCTGTCACTAGGTGAGTGTGAAGCTTTTTCAAGTTATTTTTCATTTTTATTATACTTTTTTCTATTACCAACTGCCCCCCTAAACCCTCTCCTACACCCACCTACCTCCCCACAATCACCATAATGTTGTTCATGTCCGTGAGTTTCTTTTTTGCTAGATTCCCCGACCCCTCAACTGCCTGCCCCCTCCCTTAGCTATCAGTCTGTCTCTATTTTGCCTGCTAGTTCATTCTGCTTGTTAGATTCCACATGTGAGTGAAATCGTATGGTAATTGTATTTCTCTGACTGGCTTATTTCACAAATCTTCTTTCCCTTCCCTGTAAATTGAGAAAAGAATAGCTATACCACGGGACGGTTAGGAGGATTAAATAAAATAACACAAATAAAAGTGGTAAAATGAGTGTTATTTTATATACTCATATTTTTCTCTTCCATGTCTTAATTCTGTCTCTCATAACTACTCACTACACAAGCAGAAAAGTCTGAGCTCTCTCACAACGCTTTCTGGGCGTTTCTTTATTTCAAGTGTTACAGGCACCCCTCCTCCATCCCTTAATTCCTCTTCCTGATTAATCTACTTCTTTGTTGTTGTGCAGATCTCACTTCACCCCTCCAGATGGTTTCTCTGATTTCCCAGCTGTGGCCTCTGTTAATATGTTCTCATAGCACCATGTGCCCCTCACATACAGCACACATCACAATTGTGTCCTTACACTTATTTGTAGGATTGTTTGATCTTTTTAATTCAATAATCAGATCTCTAGGAGGGAAGCAATTCATTTTATTTTATTCAATACTATATCCCTGGCACCTGCCAAAGTGCTTAGTATATAAAAGGCATGAAATATTTTTAATAACATTTAAAATCATTTAAATTATTTTCTTTATTATCATTTAAAATTTTATATTTTATAATATATCATGATCTGGGGGAAGCTGTGTATCTCATTTTTTAAGAAAATGTGTAAATCATGGGGTTAAGTTAGTAAATCTCTATGGCTTCTTCTACATTTAAAAAATCTATGACTTCACTTTGCATACTTTTGAGTTGCCTCACCACATATATTAACTTCAATGATTTTTACTGTTTTACTTTAAAAAGTCATTTACTTGTGATAACTACAGGAAGAAGGTTTTTGAATATTAATTGGGAAGGCTAAGTGTTTTCCTAGCCACAGAGAAAACAAAGCTAGAAGGATTAGTGCTAATTCACCAATACAATTTCAGATGGAAACTTCAGATGGGTTGATTTGCTTGACTTTATTTATGCTTCATTCTTAGGGTCAGTATGTGCATATTTTTTTTAGTTATGAAATATCCCGTATACTTGACCACTCTTGAAAATAGGTAAGTGATCAAAGCCTAAAATTCAGAGCCACTGAAACCTCTCCTACACTTATCCTTTATAAGAAAAAAGGCAGTCATTTTAGAGACCACTTCATATTTCAGGACATAGAATTGAAGGGCCTAAAGTGTAGTCTGTAGGAGTTGTTCTAAAAGAAACACAGAGCCGAGAATAACAGCAGTGCGAGTTCATTGATGCTCAGTCACAGATGTGAGCAGAAAGCCAGCGGCACTGCCAGACCTTGTTCAAATGGGTGTACGCATCGGCCTTCGAGCATTCCCTGAATGAGAGACTTCCCTTTGCACTCAATTTTGAAAACTCTCTCACAGCTGTAATATCCAAGATATCAATAGTGAATGCCATCTTTGAAAAAGAACACAGACACTGAAGTCCCTTTAAAGTTGTAATTAGGTTATTTCCCCAATGAAAAGACTGGAGGAAGAAGGTGCATGCCAAGTCTCTCTTCTCAGATATAATTACCTTTGAAGAGTCTTCAGGCAGCCAAGCATGTTAGAACTATTAAACAGCATGTCACACCTGATGCAATGATTTAATGCTCTAGTACACTTTGTGTAAGGATAGCACACTGGAAAATTCCTTTCTCCTTACACTGACCGTTGGTCTTTTATATGTACTCTACAGTGCCTTCATCTCACTTCGGAAGGTCTGAGAGTGACACCAAACCTATCAAGGAGAGAGGGAACAGAAAGAAGCATTAGACTCTTATTCAGAGCATAATTTTGTGAGCCAGTGGCCTCTCCATGCTGCCCAGGTTACTTTCCTGTTAGGTTTGTTAGGAACAAGAAAAAGCAATAAATAGTATAGAATCAACCTGGCCTATTAGTTTCTTGCCATGAGGGTCTCAAAGGATGAAAAATAATAGTCTTTGAATACATATTAAGCATCAAACAGCATTCTGAACATTTTGATGGATATTCCCTGTAAGATAAATGTTTTTTCACCCATGCTTTTCAGACAAGGAAACTACATAACAAAGTGCTAAGGTTCACAATGGGAATCAGTCTCAAAGCCATTTCAAGTCTGAGATTTGAGCCTATGCTATTTCTTCCACTCCATGCTAGAAAAAATGAAGTTGCTTTCTCCTTTTGTGAGCCCATTGGAACTGCAAAGGTTGTAAAATGGCTCTAGGGAATTTCAGATTCTTTCCAACTGTCTCATTCATGTTTATTCATGTTTTAGGAAGGTAATAATCAGAGTGAATATGGTCATTTAACAGTAAGTACTTATTTATTTGTTTATTTCAGAAATATTTGTTATCCCTTTCCTCAAGAAGCTTAAATCAACTAGAAAGGGGAGATTAATAATTGTAGTACAACCAACATAACTTAGTAAGACAGCATATAAAAGTCTTCCATATTGATTGCTCAATGAACTGTGGTTTTTCTCTATTATTAAAAATAGAAAAAAGTGCTACAATAGAGATATGTAGGGATTTTCAGGGAGGTCCATAGTGAGGAGAGGGATAAATAATTTATGGAGAGGTCACGCCATATGAAGGTGGTATTTGAGCCTCTTCTTACAGAATAGTTGTTTGCTAGTGAGATCAGACAGATGAGTATAACAGTAAAAAAAATGGGAATTGAAAGAATAAAGACATGAAGCATGAAATAATCAGAGATTCCAGAATTATGGAGTGTATATGAAAGACTGACAGAAAACTATTGTATGTCTTACTTCTCTCAAAATGAATTTATGTATATCAATTTGACCTTCTTGGGTGGCACATAATATATCACATAAATCATCAAGTTGTCTCTTTATTATTAGAGAGATAAGTTAATTTGGACAAATGTTATCATTTTTGTCCAAATTAAATTATAAGAATAATTTTAGTCAAATAAATATAAGGCAGTGCTTTTAACAGTGCAATGACATACGCAATAAGTTATACAATTTTATGGTTTCAAGTAGAAAGATGTTGGATATAAGGAGTCAGAGAGCTTGACAATGAACATGATGAGAAGATTGTTCACTGTAAATTTTGAAAGACTTAGTGACTATTATGTAATCTTCATAGGAGAAGATGGGGTAAGTTCTAATTGCAGTACACACATGTAGGTGTATATACATTCAATATCACTGTAAACATTAACTGTATGCTTAGTAAGTATTAATTATTTTGCATCATTTTTAGAAGATTTACTAAAATATATCATGCAAGGTTCTCACCTAGTATATGGAGTTATATATCTAGAAGACAAAATACAAATGCACAATAAATATATTGCAAGATAGACATGATCCTTGCCACGAATCTGGAATGTAAATGGCAAAGGAACCCTCTTCCACTTAGTTACCCAAGGTAAAAAACTATAAAAAATATGACAACTTATATGGAACTTGATGCTACATATTTATGGGGAGGGCTTTGAAATTAATTTGAAAATAATTTGCCTGTGTCCTTGAAATTTTACCAGTCTGCCAAAAAATCTTGATTATAAAATTTTACCATTAGAAGTAAATTTAAATTAGGGTTTTTTTGGTAAGAAGCCCATTTCTTCTTCGAGTTTGTCATAACACACTTTGAATAAATTTTGGCAAAATACAAGTCCTAAATATGAACCACATGAAACACAGGTGGGTCAAATTATCGCATCACCAGAGACAGCAATCACCAAACCCAGGATCTTGTTAGGGCTACCAAATTAGAAAACTTCGAATCTTAGAAAGCCAGAATCAGTTTGTTCTTTATTTCAATGTCTCTGGTTATATTTTGCTTGCTTGTCCGTTTTGTTGATTAGGTCCCACTTATAGGGCAAAGCCAAAAGAAATAGGATCAAGGGTGGGAGGTCGGGAGGGGTAGGGCAGAGGAAAATTGGTGGGGTGAAAAATGGAGACAACTGTACTTGAACAACAACAAAATTAATTAATTAATTGAAAAGCAAGCCAGAATCAGAGGCTGTTGAAGATAAAGCAGCTAGAAAATCTCATTTTCTAGATGAGAAAATGGAGGCCCAATAGCCATAACATAAACTTACTCAGGCAGCTAGTAGCCGAGATTGATTTACTCTCCAGGTGTCTTTACACCTTCTCCCATTCTCTTCCCTTTGTATTCTGTCATTCAAAAGCTCTAAATGAAACTTTGAATGCTAAAACCACATTTAGGCCATTTTCTCATAAGCTTAAGCTTTGTGCTTATTAAGAACTTAGAAACAAACTTATCAATTGAACAAATTTGAATTCATAGGACTGAATGAGTTGAATTCCTATGGAATTATGCAAATGATTAATGTAAAAACTATACAGAATAAAGTCACAGTTCACAGTTCATTATCGGTCAATCCATCTGGGCTTGTTTTGGAATCCCAATGTTCATGCATTAGAAATTGTCTGTATCAAAGGCAGTCCTATGTTGGCTCATGGAATTAGAGACCCGTGTTGAACAGGCTGAGTTTAGGGTTTCAAATTGTATGCAAATTGGCTCATATTAAACTCTTTAGTAGCTATGGTCACTAGCTAGTCACATTCTCAAAAGGAAAACTATAAAGAATTTGGATTTTTACTTAAAAGCACACATTTCTTTACTGAAAAAAAAAAAAGAACTAGTTCAAAGTATAGACTCTACAACTTGACTGCTTGGAATTGACCCATAGCCTTCTTCACTACTTAATACATGTGATACCTTGGGCAGATTTTTATGGTCTAAGTCTTTATTTCTTCTTCATTTAAAAAAAATGAGCTTAATAATAACAATACATAATTCATAGGGGTGTGGTGATTTTTAAGTAAAGTATAAGTAAAATATTTAGCATTGTGAATGGCATAGAGTAAACACTCAATGAATAGTGGTTTTTACTGATTTTTATCATACCTGTTCCTGATAGCTAATTCTTCCTGTTGATGTGCAGTCTGGCTCAGTATTTTTGGCAAAAATTATGGAGGACGTTAATTAAATGTCTAAAATATATTTATCAATTTGTCTCAAATATAACCAAAGACACTGAAATAGAGAACAGGCTGACAGTGACTAGAGGGGAGAGGGGAGGGAATTTCAGGGGAAATAAGGGAGGGATTTAGAGGAACCTATATAAAGGATACATGGACAACAAATGAGAAGGGTGGAAATGGGAGGGAGGGGGGAGGATGGGGGGTGGGACGGGATGGGAGTAATAGACAGAAAACTGTACTTGAAAAATAATTAAATAAAAAAACTGAAAAAAAAAAACCAAAAAAAAAACCAAAGTATATTTGTCAAAGTTCTGAAATAAAATGTTTTTATATTAAAAAAAAATTGTCTTCAGTAAAATTTAAACCAGTCACCTCTATTACTTTTACCCTTAGAAATATGGGTAAATTACCTGTGGAAAACAAAGAAAATGCCCTCCAGATTTCTGGTTAAATGTGAAATAATTCAACTCCCACTTATTTTACAGGTCAGGCAAGAGATTAAAATACTTATTTCCTTTCTCATCATATACATATTATGGAGAAGATAGGGGTAAGGTGGAACAAATAAAAAATGCAGCTTCATTTTGAAAGGTTTGAGTTATACTTAAGTTTCACTTGGGAGTGGTTCCTTAAAAGGCAATGTGACAACTTTAGTAAATTTCTCTTAAAACAAACTGGAAAGAAATAGGATTGATGCTACTGGAACTGAGGAAGGAACTAGACTATAAAAGCCTAGACTGCTGTCCGAAGGATAAAAGGATGTGGAATACCAATCTAAGGTAATTCAGTTCATCACAAAAACACATTGTCCAATTGAAGGTACTGCAAATAATACCTTAACACCTGTCACAATAGATGGGGATGGTATTTCTTTTATTCTTTTATTCTGAGGCAATTTCTCTGTGGAACTTTATTTGTATAGCTAACAATCTGAATGAGGGAGCTCTTGTGCAGACTTATGAAATGTTATTGTTGCCAGGGAAACCAGGTCTTAATTTCTAGTGGCTGAATGCCAATGAATGCAGGCTACCAAGAAGGAAAAAACTTTGTAACCCTGAGTTTGTTGGAGATATTCATTGTTAAAGGGTCCATTTTGGGTTTCATGATTTGAAGTCGAACTATAAATTCCTCCTCCTCTCTTCATCCCACTGGATTCAAATACTCTACCAAATAGCAGTTTGATTTTCAGTTGATGCAGCAATATAGTGATTATCATTCACAGCAATTTTAGATTAGAAGTGAAAAAACAATGTATGTAGGTCTTTGTTCGATTCCGATGGAAACGACACATAATTATTTTTCTGACAGCTCAAACAAGCTTATCGGGGGCGGGAGGGGGGGAGCCTACTCTTTCAATGTGCAGCGTTCTTCTCACCCAGATCAGAGGACTTTATGTATGTACTTTTGTGAGGTATTGTTTAGTGGCTCACAACAGTATTTTTATGCAAAACAGAAGAAAAAGTAAAACACAAACCAGCTTGATTTTTTAAAGGATTTTATTTATTTATCTTTAGAGGTGAAGGGAAGGAGAGAAGGAGAGACATATCAATGTATGGTTGCCTCTCGTGAGTCCCCTACTGGGAACTGGCCTGCAGCCCAGGCATGTGTACTGACTGGGAATCAAACCGTGATTGTGTGGTTCTCAGGCCCGCACTCAATTCACTGAGCTCTACCAGCCAGGGTCAGCCTGAATTTTTTAAGAAAGAAAACCTTCATAGCATCATCCTAAAAATATTTGTTTTTTATTAATTTATTTAGAAGCTGCTATTTTCAGCTTCAAGTTTGTGTTATTTTTCTCAAAATTATGTTTTAGGTACACTAATAGATGATTTTTGGATTCCTTGGCCAAAATAAAACACAAGCTGCAAATTCATGGCAAAAAATCCTGTAAAACAAACTAGAAAAAAATAAGAAAAAAGGGAAAAATGGAGGAAAATGCTAGGAAGAGAGTGTGTATATTCTATTCCTTGGTTTTCAGGCTTCCCCCTGCCCCCCAGCAATGTACAGATTTTTTGACAGATTTACTTAGTTGTACCTAAACTGAAAGTTTTTAAATATTAGTGAATGTCTTTGGTTTAATTTCACCCACATGGCATAACCCAAACATGCACTTTTAGGACTTTTGTTCTTTCCCTGATCTTGCAAAAGAATTCAATCTCCCTAAAGTTTAAATTCTTTATCTTTGATTGTCTTTACTTCTGCATTTTTTCAATCTTGGACGTACTCCCATGGAACATTCTGGAAAACAAAAGCACCAAGTTCTTTTTGTGCTTGGAGCTACTGCAGCCAGTAGACAAGCAATCTAAATGAAATCAGCCAGTACTCCTGGCAGAGAGCCACAGAAGACAACAGGACAATAGAGTCTAAAATGTCCCTTACAAAATGTTTCTCAGAGAAATACTCAAACACTTACAAAATATGTCTTTGAGAAGATCGTTTTATTTATGGGAAATAAAAAAATCTCTTCTAGAGACCAGTGAGTAAAGAAAGTGAGCACTTTAAAAATCCAATTTCTTCTCATTTCTCCAACAGAATATGAATCAGTGAAAATAAGCATAAAGACTTCAGAACTGTTGAATTATAAATACAGCCTTTGTACTATTAAAAATAAATATCTTGCAAAATGTAAAATTTAATGCTCTTAATTTCCAAGGAATTGAAAAATTTACAACATTGCCAAAAATAAACACCATCATCTTCATTTTGTATATGGAAGAGTTAAAATTCACAACCTAATTAACTTACCTGGAAAAATTAGAGCTTGGAGATGACAGACCTCCTGGCTTTTATGAAATCAGTAAATGACATTTTTCTGTACTTTATAACTTCAATATTATCAAGTGTCTTGAGATAGTATGTAAAGAAGCTTAAAACAAAACACTCAGTAGTGTTTTCTTAGTGTCCAAATTTGGGGATAGATAACTTTTTTGAAAAGACATTTAAGGTCATTTTTAAGAAAAATAAACATTAGCTATGTGATATTATTAGCAGTACAACCTTTTTTTTGGTACTATTGAAATATGTTAAAATTTTATAGTGAGACAACTCTATCTACAAACACAAAAATTAAGAGAAGGAAAATAATTTTTGTGTCTACCACATGCCATATAAACACAAAATCTCACCAAAAGTCACATCTTGTAGGTTTTGTTTCAGCATTATTATTTTGTATGAGAAAACAGAGAATCAGAAAGCTTCCTCAAGCCCTGGCTGGTGTAGCTCAGTGGATTGAGTGCGGGCCTGTGAACCATAGGATCGCGGTTCGATTCCCAGTCAGGGCACATGCCTGGGTTGCAGGCCAGTTCCCAGCAGGGGACTCATGAGAGGCAACCATACATTGATATTTCTCTCCTTCTCTCCTTCCTTTCCTCTCTAAAGATAAATAAAATCTAAAAAAGAAAAGAGAAGGCTTCCTCAAGCGGTCCAGAGTGACACAGATTCAGGCAGAATCAGAAGCATGTTTGGTTCCTATACCCCATACAGTGCTACAGCAGGGTGACACTGTGAGTTTCAGGATGAATCACTGCTGTGCAGTCCTTTCTCCTGGACTTCCTCCTGGGAGTGGAAAGCAAGCCATCATCAAAATGATGGTGACTTATCCTTTTGCTTGCTTGCCTTTTTCATTTCCACACTATCATCACAGTATTAAGAAAACCACAAGTTATGTTTTGTAATTCATGTAGCTTATTTCACCTACTTTTGGGAATTCCATCATATTTCTAAGTATTGTAACTATTTACTCGTATGTAATTTGTTGTGAAAGAGGTACATCTATAGTGTGGGCACCACTTTGCTTGGAAGCCCCCCGTGTGCCATGGATGAGAATAAGCATGACAGAGACACAATGTGATCTGCTCGGGGAGGAGAGGTGGCCATTTTCCCAGAGGAAAAAGGACTTGAGCAGTGGCCAGTTTCTCAGGGGAAAAAGGCCTTGAACCAATTCCTCCAGGGGCTTTTATTGGGTTGTAATACACAAGAATACAGGGCAGCAAGGATCAAACAGTAGATAAAATTTCAAAGAAATCTGAGGGCTTAGTCTTAGTCAGTGTCTGTCAGGAAAGGGGGTTGCAGAACTTTGGGGAGACATACTCATTTCCTCTGAGACCCTTATCATATGAATGAAAGCATTCTTAGCAGAGCAGATTTTACAGGTTTATCAGGAAATCTTTGTGATGCCAGATTTTTCCCCAGGACATGGTATAGCAAGGCAAGGAGCTGCACCCCTCCCCATCAGATATTCAGGCTTAAGGGGATTAGAGCCAGGAAGCGCTTCTCCCAGAAGACATGGGGACTCCAGCTAACTCAAAGCCGTGTGTGTGTGTGTGTGTGTGTGTGTGTGTGTGTGTGTATGGCGGAGTCCTTTGCTCTTTGTTGCAGCCCCCACCCCCACTCCGAGTCCTTCCGTGATGGCCTCCCAAGTGGTCCTGTCTGGCCTATGTTGCCCCTCCTCTGAGGGGTCATACCCATCTGACCATACTTGGGGGCAGGGAGGAAACTGAGGCAACATTTGCTACCAGAGACAAGCTTTGTCTCCTGTGGCTCACATTCCACAGGTCCTTAGCCACAGGGGGTAGAGTTACAATTCCTAGAACCAGGAAGAGTGGTCCACAACACTATAGAATATGTGCTTTCTGGTACCTGCTTTTTGATGCTAAGATTGGAAATATTCAATCTGCCAGAATATATGTATGCTATACAAACAATGTCTTTTTTATAATTTAAATGCATTTTTCTTAATCTTTGGGCTAAATTCTCAGCATTTGGAAATGCTGAGCTACCTGTCAGTATTTTCTTCTCATTCTTCTGCTCATCTATTTCTTGTTGGGACCAGGATTGAACTAAACAGTTGAAGTGGCTTGAGTCATGTTGATCAGAGGAAACGGACCACTTAAGAACTCCCAGGCTGATTTTGTTTATATTTTATTTTTAGTTTATTTTACATTTAATAATATTTTGTATTAGTTTCAGGTATACAGAATAGTGGTCAGATAATCACATACTTTATAAAGTATTACCCCCTGAAGTTTTCAGTACCTACCTGGCACCACATATAGTCATTCCAATATTATTGAATATTCTCTCTGTGCTGTACTTTATGTCCCCATGACTATTTTGTAACTGCCAATATTTACTTCTTCATCCCTTCACCTTTTTCACCTGTCTCCCAAACCCCTTCTCTCTGGCAACCATAAGTTTGTTTTCTGTATCTATGAGCCTATTTTAATTTTATTTGCTCATTTATTTTGTTCTCCAGATTCCCCATGTAAGTGAAATCATATGACATTTTGTCTTTCTCTGATTGACTTATTTCACTTAGCAAAATACCCTCTATGTCCATCTCTGCTATTATAAATGGTAAGATTTCATTATTTTTTATGGCTGAGTAATATTCCATTATATATGTACCACTACTTTTTAGAAAGGTTGTATTTATTTGTAAGAGAAGGGATGAGAGGGAGAAAAACATAGATGTGAGAGAGAAACATTGATGGGTTACCTCTTCTACATCCCCTGCCCAGGGACTGAACCTGCAACCCAGGCATGTGCCCTGGCCAGGAATTGAACCAGTGATCATTAGCTTTGAGGGACATTAGTGTTTTGGCTTTCTTTGGCTATATATTTTGAAGTAGAGTCATTGACTCATAAGGCAGTTCCATTTTTAGTTTTCTGAGGAAACTTCATACTGTCTTCTATAGTGGCTGCACTAATCTTCATTTCCACCAACAACACATGAGATTCCCTTTTCTCCACATCCTCACCAAAACTAGGGGTTAATATTCAAAATTTATATAGAACTTATGCAACTAACAAAAACAAAACAAAACAAAACAAAACAATTCAAAAATGGCCAAAGGACCTGGGCTTTTTAAATTAAAACCAAAAGGAGTAATATTTCTCCTAGCTTAAGGAGGTGATATCCTAGAATCATATTGGGATTTCAAAAAGAAAATTTAATTAACAAAATAAGGAGAGGCAAACACCTATAAACTTCAATTTATATTTCTGCATTATTCACAATAGTCAAGGTATGGAAACAATGTAAGTGTCCATCAGTGGATGAATAAAGTAGATGTGGAATTGAATGGAATATTATTCACAATGGAATATTATTCAGTTATGAGAAATAAAGAAATCTTGCACTAATATATAGAATCTTAAAAAAACTCATAGAAACTGTAGAAAAGTCACTGCCAGGGCCAGAAGAAATAGAGAGAGGCTGGTAAACATGACAAATTTTAGGCTATAACATGAATAAGGTCTGAGGATCTAATGTAAAACATGGTGATTATACTTGACATCTCTGTACTGTATGACTGAAATCTGCTAAGAGATTAGAACCTAAATGTTTTCACTAAAAGCAGAAAAAAACGAATATGTGAGGGGATGAATGTGTTAACTAGATGGGGGGAATTTGTTCATGATGTATGCATATACCAAATCAGCACAATGTACACTCTAAATATCTTATACATTTATTTGCCAACTATACCTCAATAAAACTGAAAATAACAAAAAACACTTAGATTTACTTGACTATGTGAAATATGTGGGCAATCTGGGTTTGATTTCAGCATTGATTCCACTAATATACCTGGTCTGCAGTATCTTCTTCCCTTCTCTCTTTTTTCTCAGCGGCAGGTATGTCCTTCCCAAAGCTGCATTCTGTGGAGTGTGGGATAGCTTTTCCAAATAGAGGGGGCCTATCTTCATGTAAGAGTACACTTGCCTATGTATCCTCATGGCACAGAGTATGATGTCTGGCACAGACTTGGCATTCAAAGTGCTTTTGTAATTAATCTTCTAATTACAGATCACAGTTGACAGTTTTAACCCCAACTGGATCCTAGAAATCCAATTATACCCTATTACTCTAAGAACTATGTTTGAAGTTAGCCTGTTAAAATTATGCACACAAGTTTAGAAATACTATCTAATACAGGACTTTGGGAATACTAATCTACTTCTTTTCATAGGCATAGAAGATGAACTTCAATTGTTTACTGTGATTGGTAATCTCAAAATCAAATAGTTGAAAAGAAATAAAGTTTTCTTGAGCACAGACATTTTACAATTATGATGGTGTTTATCATAGTATCTTCAGACTCCTATTAGAAGATGAGACCACAGGACCTCAGGGACAACCTACATTTATCTTGTTTTTTCCTTCTTTTTTTTTGAATAATTTATAGATGTGGTCCAGATAACATTTTTTTATTTACCTCCAAGTAAATATAACTAAAACTTCTTTCTCCCAGTGAGTTGGAATATTGACCTCATTGGTAATACCTAACTGGCTATCTGAGAAATGGGCTTACTACTGAGGCAGCAGCTAACACTCAGTAGCAATGCATTGGGACAGAGGCCATCCATTATGAGAGGTGGAGCAAACGCAGGGGAACAGAAAAAAAGAGTAAAGGAAAGCTCATGCCTTTCTTCTATGGTCATCGCCCTGGCTTTCCATTTAATTCAATAATCTGTAGTGAATCAATATAAATAATACCAGTAATAATGTAAAGATGGCAACATGTTGTATCATAAAACAGTGGACTGTATATTGTTCACTCTAAACCCACAGGATGAGATCAATACCCAATAAAAAAAAGGCACAATTCAAAAGTCTCTTGAATGCCATTTTAAATCTCTCAGTGTCAGAGGAAATTGTGCTTCTGGTAGAGCATCAGAACTCTGGAGGTGGAAGACAGTCAAGTACATATATATTCTTCAACAGAAATGCTCGAGGCAATAGTGGGAGGAAGAACAATGTGTGTGTTCATGGGCTATATAGCTATTTAAGCTTCTTAATATCAGAGGAAAGCTGGGGCAATACATTTCTTAAGACCTTTCAAAAGCCCAAGTAATATGACAAGCCATTTGTTTAAAGGGAATTAAAGGGTATGTGGATTCTTTCACAATTAAACATAACTATTGATCTGAACCACCTACTTATTTCAGCATTATACAAGGTCTGTCCAGAAAAAGTCCAACCATTGTTAATATAACAAGAATGGTTCATGCAACTTTGATGTAACCTGGCAGGAGAGTGGACTGTAATGTGTATGTGTGAACAATGATGACTTTACTGTACTAGTTAGTGGGTGCGGTAGATGCCTTTGATGTGACCATATGTGCTGTGTGGCTGTCACATTCAAAATAACTGAGCAAGTAGAGTAACAAATCTGCATAGAATTTTGCATTAAACTTGAACATTCCTCTATGGAAAATATTTGGGTGATTCAGAAGGCCACAGCTACAGGTGACTGATGATTGGCAGCTTCATCAAGGCAACACACCTGTTCATGCACCATGTCTTTTGCAGAGTTTTTTGGCAAAACATCAAATCACCCAGGTGACACAGCCCCACTACAGCCCAGATTTGGTACCCTGCAACTTCTGACTTTTCCTAAAACTAAAATAATCTTTGAAAGGGAAGAGATTTCAGACCATTGACCAGATTCATGAAAATACCACAGGGCAGCTGATGGCAACTGGGAGAACTGTGTAAGGCCCCAAGGTGCCTACTTTGAAGGGGACTAAGTCATCATTGTCCTGTGTACAATGTTTCTTGTATCTTGTATCTTCTTCAAGAAATGTCTCTATTTTTCATGTTATATGTCTGGATACCTTCTGGACAGATCTTGTATATTTGTTTAGAGGGTATTCCACACAGCACACAGTAGTACAACTAAAATGTAACATACATAAAAACCTTTTAGCACATATTCTTGTTGAATATTTTAGTGGCACTCTGGACATAGAGTGTGGTAGAAACATCTGTGCAAATGCTGAAGCTAGATTGTTATAGTTCCTCCAGTATTTTTCTAGAGGCAAATTAGATCCAACATTATAAACATATACTGGTGACTGCTGAGCTTTCTCATAGCCTCATCCCAGGCATAGAAGAGGTTTCAGTTCCAGATCATTAATGTGCACTTAGATTTCCTATACCAGAACTTGGAGAAATAAGAAAGAGGGGAAGAAATTGAGTGATATTATTTTTGAGGGGGAGGAACAAAGAGGGTGGATTGAATCCACGGAACTAAATGGTGACAATGAAGGGCAATGCTACTGCCTAAGGCTGGTCAATGTAGAACAGAACAGTTACTTCCAAATCCAATTCCACAGGTTTAGTTTTATATCCCTCAAATGCCTATAATTGCCAGCATACTTATTCCATCATTTGTGATAAGTACTCACTGAATTGCACTTGTACTCCATATCAATAAGATCTCAAATTCAATTTATTCAAATTCATCTTAGCATGGCTAACTTAAAAGAGCCTTAAATATTAAGCAGCACTATAACGTCACAAAGAAAAATTCTGGTGAAAGGTCAGAAAATTTCTCTCCTCTGAAACAGTCTGTGATGTTAATTTCTCTGTGCTGATTTCATAGACGATGCATGTGATGTTATCATAGTTGGTGCTGTATTTTACAATAGCAAAGTGAGTTACAATAATGATTTATTTCCTAAAATTCAAAATTCTAGGAACCTCTCTGTTATGGACTATAGTCACCATAAAAATGTAAAACCTAGAATAACTATTGAAAAATCCCATCTGTTAGGGTATTTGGAAGAGGTTTGATCAGAAGGATGTGGCCAAAAATGATGCCTATAAGCGGAATGAAAAGTCATCCTGGCTAATGGCCAAGACTGAGATGGTGCACTGAGAGTTGTTTATAGGGCTATACCTTCTCTTAGTGAATCTCCCTCACTGAGATGATGTTTCTGTCCCTTTATCACCATATCCATGTGAAAATGCTGCATATTACTAAATACGCATTGCATATTTGAGATGGTTTCACAAGCAATAAGCTAGTAGGCAGAGATTAAGTTCACTTTGGGGTACACTGGGGTGCCTCAAAGAAATAGTCACACAATAGGGGCTTCTGACTCACAGTTGGCAGAGACTGATGAAACATCAATTTTAAATATATGACAAATAAAAAATTATGGTATTGGCATTCTTTGGTTTAATGTGTTAAATCTGCCTATATAACTAATATATTTTCAACTGGAGAAGCTCAGTGGTAAGCAGTAAGATTATTACTCTGTTTCATAGTTGGAATACTGTTTGATTTGTTCTTCAGTAGGGCATTAAAAATAAATATATACTTAGCATTTTCTATGAATGAAACACTGTGTTAGATATTTTATATGCATCATTTATATTAGCCTTCACAATCTCAAAATGAGCCATTTTAATGATGAGAAAATTGAGAGTCACAGAAATCCCTAAAGTGTTGGGTGGAAGAAATTACAATAAAGCTCATGAAATTCTGATGTTACTACAAAGATGGACACTACCAATTCCTTCCCTGACTGCATGAACATGCCACTGCTCCCATTCAGAAGTGGAAACAAATGCCTCTTCCCTAAAATCTGAGATAGTTTTGTAACAGTTGGCTAATAGAATATAGCGAAAGTAATGTTCTGAGATTTCGGGCCCCAACTGAAGAGGTCTTGTAGTGTTTGTTTTCACTCTTGTAAGACAGTGACTATAAGAAGTTCAATTATACCATGGACATGAGAGATTGCACCAGCCCTATTCAAACTGCCATGGCCAACACTACATGAAGTGGATATGAGCCATTCCCTCTAGCCCTACCCAAATTGCCAAATCATGGGTGGTGGAGGGGAAGGACATTGTTGTTCTAAGCTATTGTACTAAGTTCTGAAGAGTGTTGTTATATGGTAACAGATAACTATTGAATTGGCCAAAAAGTCCATATTTTTTCCATACAATAAAAGTCATTTTTTCATTTTTACCAATAACTTTATTGATTTGGATACTTTGAATATGCCAGCTACCTGCCGTAAGGTATAATGTTAAATTTTCTTAATGTCTCAATTTGATCGCTACCACTTTTGACACGTTTGATCAGTCACAGCACCTTCTCCATGCACTACATAAATCTTTATGCATTTCAGTTGTGTTTACTTTTCTTGAAATAATGAAGCATAATACACTGAAAATGTTGTGTGTTGTCTTCCATCTTCAATATTAAGATGGCTACCCCCAAACCCATCAATTTTGATAAGTGTTTTTTAAATGCATGTTGATATGACAGCTGTCATAATACAATTGAAGTAAATTGTTTCAGATGAAGTTAAAGACAACTAAGTGCTAGTACAGTCATCTTATGGAAAAAAACAAATGCGCTTTTGGGTTGGCAATTTCCATCACATTACACTGGACTCCCCACTGATCCAGGCTTCCTGAACAGTGTCTCATTCATAGAAAATGCTAAGTACATAATTTGGGAAGGGAACATTAGGCTCAGTCCAAAGGGTGCTCAGCATGTGTCAATGGAAAAAGAAGAGTTCTAAGGGTTCTTGTTATTTTAAGCAAAAGTGCACTCAGTGTTTATGTACATGGTGAGAACAATGTTTTAGGGCATTTATCCTCACAGCCATCCTGTACATTGGGTATTATGTTTGATCTCTATTGTACAGGTGATGAAAACGAGGCACAGAGATGATAAGTACTTGGCTGCTAGAAAGTTGTAGTTCTGGGGTCAATATCAGGCAGTCTGACGTCAAAGCTATACTGCCTCAACTTTCTTGTCACTGATATTTGAATCCAGACAACCAAAACAAGTAACTGTGGCAAGAGCTCTCCTTCTATTAATGAACACTGTAATACTGGACTATCTACTACCATAAAGAACTTTCCTTGGAGAGAAGAGGTAGACAGCCCTGGCTGGTGTACCTCAGTGGATTGAGCGTGGGCCTGTGAACTAAAGGATCTCATTAGATTCCCAGTCAGGGCACATGCCTGGGCTGCAGGCCAGTTGCCAGCAGGGGACGCATGAGAGGCAACCATACATGGATATTTCTCTCCCTCTCTCCTTTTCTTCCCCTCCAAAGATAAATAAAATCTTTAAAAAAAAAGAGGTAGACAATTCACAAAGGAGTGATTCCGTGTCGAAATGCTACACATGTGGAGTTTAGACATAGAAGACATTTCATGTAGAATCAGAAAAGACATCTAAGGATAGGGAATGCCAAGTCAGGCATGTGGAGAATCCTTTCTTTATGGTGGGCTCTTCCCATGTTCTTTTCCATATCCAACAACAATTTCTTAGCATGGAAATAAAACTGAAATCTAAATACTTAAATGCCATTTTTTGCTATGATTTTTCTGATTGAGTGCAAAGTTTGGTGCCAGAAAGACCTGGTTTAGAGTAGAGGCTTGTCACTGGCTAACTCTGTGATCTTATAAACTTTCTTTACTTTTCTTACTTATATGAACAAAAATGGGGACAATTATCTTTAATCCATTGAGTTGCTGTAAGGATTAAATCAGAGTATTTGAGTGTATGTGCATGTATGTGAGTGTTACTATTATTATCATTTATTGCTTCTTGCTTCTGTGGCTATGAATAAAAATCAGAATAAATAAATTAGAAAACTGCCCTGGCTGGTGTAGCTCAGTGGATAGAGCATGGGCCTGCGAACCAGACGATCGTGGTTCGATTCCCAGTCAGGGCACATGCCTGGGTTGCAGGCCAGTTTCCAGCAGGGGCCAGTTCCCTGCAGGGGATGCACGAGAAGCAACCATACATTGATGTTTCCTTCCTCTCTCCTTCCCTTCCCCTCTAAAGATAAATAAATAAAATATCAAAAAAATAAATTAGAAAACTAAAAGAAGATGCTAGGCTTTAAGAGAGTGAACAAAACTGGATCAGAAAATAAAGTGGAAAGGAATGAAGAAAATATGATTCTTCAAAAGCCAAGAGAGAAAATTTGTTCATATAGCCTTTTCATTAAGTATCTCCATTAAAAAAATCTAATTAGATTTCTACTCTCTAACACCTCCACATGTAGAATATAATTAGGCATTGCATTAGAAAATGTACAGAAAGCTTTGGTCAGATGTCAGGTTGCATCTGATCTTTGGTCAGATGTCAGGTTGCTTAATAGAGTCATTGGGTAATAGATGAAAAAATAACCATGGAGATCATCTAGCTCAACCCATTTACCTCACAGAAGGGAAGAGAAAGAGAAAGAAAGGTCCAAAGAGAGAAAGTAACTTGTACAAAAAGACTCAGTGTGGGAGTGACCGAACAGGCACCAGGATCAAGTTTCCTGACTCCTCAATGAAGGCTGTCTATCAAAAACTGAAGCGTCTCTTGAATGAAGAAAATATAATTTGAAATAGCATAGAGTTAGCATAGGTGATAATTACTGTGCCTAAATTAAATTTTGTCATAAACAATCTGTACTCAAAAAATCAAAACGTTTAGCACTTCTATGTATAGAAGGCAATTTTCAGCCTCACTAATTTCCCCTGCCTTTCTTTAATCTTAGTACCCTACTTATTGTACTTATTCCCAGACCTGACTTACAGAGAAAATATTTATATAAAGTCTGAGCCAAAGCTGGGCTAGGGCTTTTGATAGCAATTCACTTGTCCTCTGTACTCTAATGACCTGGGCTGGACTGGTGCTGACAATGAACTCTGATGAACTCTCAACATCCACATGACCAACTATATGAGATTTCCTTTTTCCCTCATGTTGGGTTATTACTACCTTATGTAACCACATAATCCCTTAACTGCCAAAATCTTGGGGTCCTGCCTCAATCCTCCCAATTTTTCTGACATCTACCATGGGGTCTGGACACTCATCAGCTAATGAGAGATTCCCAAATGTAAACTTTTGATCGGCCAACATTCCTCATCACTGGAATGACCTATCCAGTTACATTTTTATAATCAGTCCCCAGAATAGGCCAGATTGTCCCTAAGTGAACAGACCTAGACCCTACCCCTCACCTCCAAAACTCACTTTCCAGTAACTCAACAGCTAAGACTCATCAATTGCCTAAACGAGGACAATATGGGGGAAAATTGTTTAATAACTAATTAGTTTTTATTAGTGATCCAACAAATTCAAATTTCATTGACTGGATACAAAAATATGTGTCATACAGCTAGTCTTGGTGATTGAAATAAATAATATAAGAAATACTTATAACTAAAGTTTTAAATTTATTTTTGCTTTATAAAATAAAAAAATATTCATTACACTTGGAAAGCATATAGGAGAACATACTTTTTAAAATATAGACAAAAATAACTCTAAACAGATCTTTGACTTGATCCAGAACATATGAATGTTTTTGGTATAACTTATATTTCACTGAACTTTTATTTTAGCCGACTCCCCACATCCCCAAATAAAAGAATTCACAGAGTAACCTCTTCAAACAACTTCACATGCTTCAGGGTCCTATAAATTTATTTACTGATCTTCAGATAAACTCTTGGGGATTTTGTCAATTTTGACATTGATTCTCATGTGCAATAGAAGAGTTTCGTAGATTTAGAGTTATGCTTCCATTTTAAATGATATTTTAACTCTAGACCCTCTAAAATTCATCTTAAAACCCTTCATCAGTTTTTTGAAACTTACTACTTATTTTCTGATTCAACTGTATATGTTCTGTTATTACTGCGTTCTTCTTGGATTCAAGAAGGTCAGCCAATGATAAGTCTGATATTCAACTCTCCCACTAGTTATGAGACTGTAGAATATATTTAGCATTAACATCGAGAAGGGTATGCTGGCAGACGGTGTCAGACTTGATAAAATTTAAGTTTTTTTCTTTTTCATCTAAATTTGAGTTAAATTTATGTGAGCCTCTTATCATGTGACCACTGACAATCATTTAATCTCTGTTAGAAGAGTGTGTAAAAATAGGACATTTACTCCTACCCCTACCTGAAAGACCTATAATCTAGCTGGAAAAAAACAAAACAAAATAGGTTACATGTTAATAAGCAACACCAGAAATCACACCATCAATGTAATTCATAAGTATAACAATAGTTTGTGCCATAGTATGAAGCTAAAAGGTAGGGGAGTCACCTTAAGTCTATTTCAGCCAGAATCTGAGATACTAGAATGGAATAAGATGATCTTGTTAGCAGATATGCAGAGATGGAAAAAGTTTAGATTTTGAGTAACCCAGTTTGGTTACAGAAGGGAGTTTACACATGCATATTTCTATGCAGACATTTGGAGCCTTCCAAAATAGGGCCCTACATCTATATTTGTGTCAGTTCTCTCTCTCCATACATAGCCTGCAGGACAACTAACCCGGTATACTTGGGATCTGATTCCCCAAACACGCCTACGCTTTTTCATCTATACCTTTGCTGATGGTCCTTCCTTACCTTCTACTGTCCTCTTACCCCTCCCCCATATCTCCTCATGGTGAAGATTAAACAAGTAAATAAATTATTTCTGTTGCCCACTTGAATAAATTCACAGCATTCTTGGGGGCAATGTATGTGAAAATATTTTAAAGTCACTTGCAGCTTAAGAAAACAAAAACATCCATGATCGATTACTGACATCAACCTCGGTGTGACTTTGGAAGTGCTAGTGCAAATGCCAATACTGTTCTAGCCTAGAGAAAGTACCCACCTGAGTCATGAAGCTTTTTGGTTCCTCTGAATCAGATGGGCATGTTTTCCTTTAAAATTTCCACCACATTTTCTATTAGTTTTACATCACTTAATGTATTCCACTTTATATGCTTGTACTTGGCTTATCACTAGCAATGGACTTAAGCTCCTTAAAAGTAAAGACTGTATCTAAATCATGTTTTATCTTCCCCAAATGCCTAACATACTAAGTATATGCTTTATAAATATTTCATGAACTAAATATAATGTAGGGAAGAAGGAGGATCTAAGGCTGAAAACGTAAATTGCAGATGGATTATGTAGGCATGAATAATAGAGTTCAGCCGGTACTAGTAATTGTTCTACAAAGGTTACATGTGCAATATATTGGTTTTATTCTCATACATAATCAGATGCCAGAGGGCAGAGGCCCTTAATACATTCTCACTCACATATTCCAATAATAATAGGTTGCTGCCCCACCATCTAAGGTTGAGTCCTTCAGCTTAAAAAGTATCAAAGGCAAAATTTGTCAAGGCATTACACCTCCAAGGAGCATTCAGGGATATTTGCATTTAGGGAGGAGAAGAACAAGGATTGAATAAAGAAGAAAAGATACCAAGGATGAAAATCTGAATTTAAAAAGGATGAAAATTCCTCAGCACATTGTGATAGAAAGAGCATAGATTTTAAGTATTAAACCTTGAAATCCAAGATGGGATCTCAGCTCCATTACTCAGTTCTACCACTGTACCCTGGAGCAATTAACTTCTCTGAACTTCAAACTCTTCCACTGTAAAAGATGTGAACTTGTACTTAGTGTCAAAGAGTTAAATATGGAAAGCATTATGCTGAATGAAATAAGCCAGGTGTTGAAAGACAAATATCATATGATCTCACCTTTAACAGGAAGCTAAACAACAAAACAAACAAGCAAGCAAAATAAAAACAAAGACACTGAAATAGAGAACAAGGGGACAGTGACCAGAGGGGTGAGGGGAGGGAAATCCAGGGGAAAAGGGGAAGGATTTACAGGAACTAGTATAAAGGACACATGGACAAAATGTAAGGGGTGGAAATGGGAGGGAGGTGGGGAGCACTGTGGGGGTGGACTGGGCTGGGAGTAAAAGACAGAAAACCGTACTTGAACAATAATTAAATTTAAAAAAATTATATACAAAAAGTTAAATATGCAGCTTAATATGAGTAATGCAATTCATAATGTAAAGCTTCCCTACATGCATATCATCTCTTTCCATATTATACCCCTATGCCATCTGTTTCCACTGACCCTGATTTCTTTCCTAGTTTGTTATACTGATTGAATAATTGGAAGCTATTTCTAAATTTTTATAGATATAGAGAGGCCATAAATATATAAATCAAGATATGTCTATTTGTAGAGTTATTAAGAGATAAAATGGGATGTACCAAACTTTCACATAGCTTAATAAATACAATTTCCCTCAACTCTATTATATCTTCTCATCAAAGCCTGATTTACAGACAATTTCTAAAACAAGAAGGCAGATGCAAAGGGTTTTGGCTGCCAGAGTTTTAACTGTTTCAGGTACTGCAACTAGACTACTTTCATTTCTGTGCCTAGTGCTTTTCTGAAGTCACCTGGTTGGACAGATAAACATTTTTAAGTACAATTTAAAATTAATTAGCTAGTAACTGCTTTATACATTTTTTACTCTTTTATGTCATAGTTCACCATTTTAATAAATGAGGTTTTTTCACATTTGGCAAAACTACAAATGGTTTTCGTTTTCATATCTGGACTCAATGAAAATACTGAGTTTAAATCTGCTGTTCCATGAAGTGGGATGTACTTTGTGTCATTAACATCTCATGGAACTTCATGCCCTTCTTTTGGATGGTATGATTTTAAAGGGGGAAAACAAAGTTAACCTTGACCTGTTTCCTTTCAACTGGCACTTAGGTGAATAGCAATAGTGAACACTTGTTTCAAATTGAGATATCATATCAATGTGAACAGACACTTCTGTCCATCAATAGCTGATCTCCACATTCAGGAAGAAAACTCAGCGAGCTATGGGTCAGGCTTTCAGTCCATACATTTTTTAGCATAAATTCCCTAACAATAAGCAATTTAAATTTCACAAAATACAGAGGAAGGCAGAAATAGACATCTTATTTTAACAAAATTGATCAAGAACGCTAAGATTATTCTACTTAAAAGTAATCCTTGAAGTGATTAAGAAGATAAAAGAACAAAAAATTGAAATATTTAACTATGTTGTTTCTTAAATATGTACATTATGGACATGCCAGATACACTAATAGCATGCATTATGTATTATGCAACTGTGATGTAGTCTATTATTTAAATTTGGGAGGGGATACATTCTATGGTTTGTCACCAAAAACTAGAATAGCCCTGGTTGGGTGGGTCAGTTGGTTGGAGTGTGGTCCTATACACTGAAACGTTGCAGGTTTGATTCTTAGGACACCTGTCAGGGCTAAGCTTTGGTCCCTGATCTGGGTGTGTATGAAAGGCAACCAACTGATGTTTCCCTTGTTCTTCTCTCTCTCTCAATATCAATAAAAATATATCCTCGGGTGAGGATTAAATTTAAAAAATGTTTTAAAAAAACAGGAAAGAATTACCTATTTTGTATATGAAATGTCTGTTCAACATTTACAATTATAGAAATATATATTTAAAAGTTTATTAGACATTCAAGTAGAAATGTCAACTAGAACTATATTATATGAACTCTGAGAAAGGGTCTGGAATAGAGATGTGAAATTCAAGTTAACAAGATACAGGTAGTTTTAAAAATTAAACTGAAGATTTTACAAATATTACTTGCCAGGCAAACCTGCACACCAAGAGTGAGTTTTTGAAGTATTAATTATGTTAAATCACTGAAAAGCAGGATATTCAGAGACCCGCTTGGAGAGCAGTGATGGACAGCTTGAAGGTATGGGTCACAGAACCCAGACCCCTTTTAAGCGAAATGAGGTTTTCCATCTACCTCAGTGCCATTTCTCTTGATCTCCTTGCTGGCCCCTCTACTTTCTCTCATTTTTAAATGTTGGTGTCCTTTAGGGTTTGATATTAGGGCCTTTATATTCATTAAATTCTCTCCAAATATGATTCCATCAAATTTCTTGTTTTAAATGCCATTTGCAATTTATTGATATCCAAATTTAAATCTTCAGTCCAGAGCCATCACTTTAGAGTTGACATTTCTTCTAAGATTTCTTAAATTATTATCCAACATATTAAAAAGAAATGTCCAAAAAGAGCTCTCAATAAATAGCACCACCATCCACCCTGTTCCCCACAATCTAAAATGACAGGAACTTTCCTGAATAACTTTTTCTCCCTTACACACTACTACCAATCTCCCAAATCCTTTCTACTCTAACTCAGAAAAACAGCTCAAATCAAATTACTCATCATCTGCTCTGCCATACTGGAGTCTTAGACACAATTATTGTAGCCTGGACTACTGAAGTCATTTCAAATTCTTCTCCTTATTTCTACTCTTGTGTTCCACAATCCACTTTTCACTGAGCAGCTCTGATGATCATTTAAAAAAGTGAAAGAGAAAAAAATCAGTATAAACATGGTTATAGAGCTCTCATATGGTTATAGTTTCCCTAAGAACAACTCATCACTCCTCTTGGAAGCCACTAAGCATGTTAGAAGAACAAAGAAATGAATATACGTAAAGAAAAAATAGCTCTATTTTAATTTCCAGAAATATTAGGAAACAGAGAAGTTACAGCTTCAAACGATATGTTACTTTACCAAATGCTGCTACAATCTGGCAGAGCCCCAAGAAGGCTAAGCAGCTACATGAAAAGTGCCTGGAAGCCAAGAGAGCAGATTTCAAAAAGCACCACAGAAATACACTCCTTAAATGTGAGGAATCCCTTCAGAAGCAAAAGTTAACCTTGACGCTGGAGCTCTAATCGACAGGATTGAGTTCCAACAGGTTTACAGAGCAGTTGCCAAGGTGATGTGTTTAATAGCAGTGGCATTTCAAAGGCAATGCTACCAAAACACAATCTCCATCTGAAGAGTTGCCTTTGTGGACTTAAAAATTCATAACTCCATAACTTTGTGGCCAACTATTTGGACTTTTTAACAATTTGTCTGATTCTGTTAGAGTGACCAAGCAGCTTTGCATCGTGAATTCTGAGTTCTGCATAGGAGAAGAACTTCATTTTCCATAAGGGCCATTTGACGACATGGCGTGATTTACATCTTTATTTTGTAAGCTCTCAAAGAAATGGAGGTGGTGCTATTGAGCATATCTCATGACATTAACCATTGATCCACCTACTGATCCTAAATGAACTGAATGGAAAACCCAGTTGCTCTAACCAATCAGGAAAGTGTATAGTGCATACTTGTGGCTTTGTTTCCTTTACTAACCAATCCCCTTAAAGGTCAGCTTCTTTCCATCTTTGCCATTAAAACTTTGCCCTAACTCCCCTGATATGGAGCACATTATCAGTTTGCATTGAAAGCTGTGCCTCCCTGGTTTGCAATATATATATATTACACACACATATACATATGATATATATAATACATATGTAACATATGTCTATATACACATATATACATATATGTATATGATATAGATGTATGTATGCATGCATATACACCCACACAAATAATGCTTCTCTTTTGTCCTTCAGAAAGGTCTCCTGGAATTTGTTGACACCTTGGACCAAAAGGATGTTTCCCTTCATGATTGCCACTGGTGAAGGAATTGGGACAAGGACATGCAGAGCTGGCAGTCTGAGGTACCAGATACTTTGGATTTTGAGAGCTAAAAAAGAACTGACTGCACATATAAACTCAGAGGGTCTGAGTTATACAGGAAGGAAAGTCTAAATCTGGGGAAAAGAAGGAGGAGCCCTTGAACTGCACAGCCTGAAAAGCTACCTACATCACCAAGGAAGAAAAAATAAAATGACTAAGGAAAAAAGGCAAGAATAAATGAAGTAAAGGGAAGAACATACATGATGGAAAACAGAGAGATAGAATCAAGAGGACAGAAATTAGAAAAGACAACAATATTATTTACAAACCTGTGGGGCTATTATCTAGTCAGAAATAAAATTCAAAACAAAAAAAGAATATTAAAAAAATCAGATTATATTACTACCATCCTTCAAACCTTCCAATGGCTACTGAGGGTTTTAGAATAAAATTCAAATTATGTACCATGGTCTGTCTTGCATAATTGGCTCCACTCTCTTGCCAGTGTCAAGTCTTACTCTTCCCTTACTCCTTTGTTTATATTGCTGTTCCAACTTCTTACATGGTTCTTCAGAACTTCCTGCAGCTGAGTCTCAACATATTGTCATACAAAGGCCTTACATCTATCCCCTCACCAACATCTATGGTTTTTCCTAGTGGTCTTCTTTTCCATCATCTTGTTAATTTCTTTCATAGCCCTTACCACAGCCACTATTATCTTCTTAATTGTACTGTTTACTTAAATGTTGTTTTTCTCCCTTCACAGAAATGCAGGTGTCCCCCAAACAGAGGCTGGTGCAGGCCAGCACACAGCAGCACCAGATAAAATCTGGTGACTAGAGGAAGACAAAACAACATATTTGTAGGATTCCTTCTAGTTCTAGTGTACTAGTATTTATATCCAGTATTTCTCTTTTTAAGAGGCTGACAGACTCCACGAAAAAAATATAACAAACTTTTGGTCTTTGCATACCTTGGTTGATCAAGCTAGTAATTGTATCACAAATTTTACATATATCTATATTTACATAGATAAATGTGTTAAGGATAATTTTTCTTATTTGGCTCTGGAGTTTCTGGAATTGGCTCTCTAATCTGATTAGATTTAAAGATGTTAACAACTATTTTCAGTAGTAAAGACAATACTAACAGTACATGGCAGGATCTGGCAATAGGGGGATGCAAAATATCTCCATTGGATACATCCAATCAATCATTTATAGGAAGCCAGGAGCTGAGTTACCGTGTATATAACACATCTGAACATCCTTAGAAAAGTAAGAATATAATGAGATCAGCTGGTTGCTACTAATGTTATTGGACAAAGTGGTGAAAGAATGAGTTCCGGGATTCAGTCTCCCAGCTCAAGCCTGCATAAATGACCTGAAATTTTCTGTGCATGCCCCAAGGAGACTCTTATCTCACGTAGCCACAGGGCTAAGCTTGTTGAAAATCAAAAGCAGAATCTCTTTTTGTGACTAGATGAATTACAAGGCAAGTTCAAGTTCCAGTCTTTGGTGGTGTCTACTATCAAATTGAAGCACAGATTGGCAAAAAAGAGGATTCTACAAGTTGGAATGGGAATGAAGCTGGGGACCTTTAGCTCCTAAATTATTGTAGATGAAAAAGGAGTGCTGTAATAAGCCATAAATTCTTAACTGGGCAAATCACAGTGGGTAGTCACATATCAGGCCTGTAACTGCTTCAACAAAAGGTTTTTAAGCAATCCCTGTCCACTGTTCTTGTGTATCTAGCATAACACACCTTTGAAAAAACAAAATACTGCTTGAAAGGGTAACCACCCTCAAGAGACCACACAATCTTTCAACGATTTTGTAATCCAATCTCTGCCTTGCTTTCTCCCACCTTTGCATAATCAATCTTCCTTACTCCTCTCCTTAATTTTAAATGAATAAAAGAAACTGAAAAAAACGTTATTCTCAGAAGTATTTGAAATCCTTCATTATCAGTTTGGCTCAAACTCTTACCAAAATTTTCTACAGGTTTGATTGTTTCTCACTTTAACATTATGATGAATCTTAACCAGTGGAAGAGGTCTTTCCATCCCCAGTAGCTTCGCTACATCCAGCAGAAGTGACCTCTCTAGCCGGTAGCTGCTGTAGTCCCACATAATGGGATTAACTCTGTATTGCCTGAGGAAATTGTAATGTCCTCACCTAAGGCAATTGCCATGCCAGACAAAGCTGATTCCCCTCAGGATCCACATTCAACAGCCATTTTTGCTTCTTGACCTATAACTAGATTCAAGTCCTAAAGGTGAGGTCCAAAATGTGAGCCATGAGGAGGTGCTCTATACTCCAAATGAATTATCTATGTTTCAGTTTTATAGAGAGAAATCTGGAGTACATGTATAATGATATTAAGGTTGTAAAATAATGGTGAAAGGAATATAACGTTGAATTTGGATGAATTAATTAATATGGATTTCTTAAGTAGTAGCTAGGAATGAGTGGCTAGAGGGAAAATAAGGCAGGCCCCCCCACCCCCCAAAGTTACAATCTAATAAAACACTTAAAACTGGAGGCTAGAAACAAAAGGGAGGCATGTCTTACCTATGCACCCAGCAGTCCTGAGCCCAGTCTGATAAGATTGCCAGGCGTCACAAACATCATGAGCAAAAATATGACAGTGCAGGAGGAGGGGAGCCCTTGAAATACTGTGTATATCATTTTCACTAGCTGGGAAAGAAAGCCTTTGTAACTGTCACAAGGTCTGGAAGGGAGAAGGGGAGGTAGAACCTAGAAACTGACTAAAGTGTATAACTCTTGAATCCCAATATTTGGACACTAAGATTAGCTGAGTGCCCACTTGCAGCCAGGTGCTCAAGTGTATAGAACAAACTTACTCACTAATACCCTATTTTCTCTATATATTTCATAAATAAACTTGCAATTTCTTTCCACTATACATGTCTCTTGCTTGCATTTTTCTCTTGCGAGCAAGACAAGAACAAAGGAGAGAGACCCCTGACTTTGGTCTACCCAGTAACATATTCACTAAGCAGAGATGCTGCACTTAATGTTGCAGCTCAGGGAGTTAGGAAGGGTTCTAGCAGTGTGGTTGATTGGCTGTAACATGGACCAAAAGGTGACCCACAGTGAATAAATTAGAACTGCCAGCCCTACCTTGGTAGAGGAAGGGATTCAAAGGCTTATGGAGATTAGAATGTTAGAGTGCATTAGTCACGTAAAACCACATCATCTGCACTGGAAGTGTTCAGTAGACTTTACCTCTCTCACCACTGCTAGAGGTAACAAATCTGTGAGAAGAGTCCTGGTATTTTTAAAGAGCTCAGGGATCATTATTCTATGTAGACCAGTGGAAACTAGAGCACTGAATTGAGAAATTTAAATGCAATGGTTGTAATTGAATCCTGGGAGGAGCCAGGTGATAGCCCTCGACTGCCTGGAGCAAAGTGGACATAGGTGCTATAAGGGACAGCAAAGTCAAAGCACCAGTCCAGCCCTAGGAGTGAAATAGATAAAAAGCATATAAATCCTCACTTGATTTGTATAAGCATAAATATTCTAGGTTAAACAAACAAAAGTGTACTTTGAATTATGAAAAGTAAGTCACAGCCCCTCAATCAGTTCCCAGAATTGAGCCAATCTGCAGACCCCAAAGTCTTTCAATGAAGAGGAAGGAAGGTCCCCTTCAGAAAGGACCTCAGTACACTGCCCAAAAGGATATTGTCAATCTTTCTTTCAGCCTTCCTCAAATGTGCCTGCAGCCTTTGCCAAGGTAACTGTGGACTGAGAAAAAGGAGATAACTGGACTTTTAGGGGACGACTGGACACTAGCTCTAAACTGACATTAATTCCAGGAGAACCACAACATCACTGGGGTCCACCTGTCAGAGTAGGAGCTTATGGAGGATAGGTGATCAATAGGATTTTAGCTTAGGTCCATCTCACAGTGGGCCCAGGGAGTCCTCAAACCCATTCTGTGGTTATTTCCCCAATTCTGAAACGTATAACTGGACTATACATATTTAGAAGCTGGCAGAATCCCCATATTGGTTCCCTGAGTGAGGAAGGGAGTGAGGGCTATCATGGTAGGAAAGACCAAGTAGATACCACTAGAATTACCCCTATCTAGGAAAATATTAAAACAAAAGTAATACTCTATTTCTAGGATTTCAGAGGTTAGTGCTATCATGAAGGGCTTGAAGGATACAGGTGTGGGGATTCCCACTCCTCAATCCTATTCAATCCTTCTATTTGGTTTCTACATAAGACAGATAGATCTTGGAGAATGACACTAGATTACCATGAACTTAACCAGGTGGTGACTTCATTTGCAGCTCTGCTGTACCAGAGGTTGTTCCTTTGTTTGGGCAAATTAACACATCCCTTGATACTTAGTACATAGCTATTGATCTGATAAGAGGTTTTTCTCTCCATATTTATCAATAAGGGCCACCAGAAGCCATTTGGCTGCAGTTGGCAAGACCACCATTGCAATTCTACTATCTTAAGTGATATAGCAATGCTCCAACCCTATGTCATAATTTAGTTTACAGTGATACCTTCCATAGGATATCATAATGAATCATTACATGGAGCAAGGATCAGCAACTACTCAAGACTTACTGGCAAGATATTTGTGTTTAGAGGGTGGTAACAAAAGTGTCAAAAATTCAGGGGATTTCTATCTCAATTAAAATTCTAGGGATCCAGTGTCATGAGAAATATTGAGATATTTCTCCTAAGTAGAAGGGTAGGTTGTTGCATCTGGCCCCTCCTACAACCAAGAAATAAAAAGAGGCAGAGTGTCTGGCAGGCTGTTTTGAATTTTAGAAGCAATATATCCTCATTTGAATGCATTTCTCTAGGCTATTTACCAAGTGACCCAAAAAGCTGCCAGTATTAACTGGGACCTAGAACAAGAAAAGACTCTACAATAGGTCCAGGCTTCTGGGTATACTGTTCTGCTACTTAAGCCATCTGATCCAGTAGATTCAATGGTGCATGAAGTGTCAGTGGAAGATGGCAATGCTATTTAGAAACTTTGACAGGCTCCTATAAGTGATTCACAGTTCAGGTCCTTAGGATTTTGTATCAAAGTCCTGCCATCCTTTGTGGACAACTGCTCTCCTTTTGAGACACAACTCTTGGTCTGCTACTGAGCCTTAATAGAAACTGAACCTTAACCACCACCGCCAAGTTACCATGAAACTTGAGCCATCATGAACTGGTTGTCATCTGACCCACCAACCATAAAGTTAGGTGGATAGAGCAACACTCCATCAGCAAATAGAATTTGGTATATACACGATCAAGTCCAAAAGGCCCTGAAAGCACAAGTTACATGAAAGAGTAGCCCAAATGTTCATGGTTCCCACTCCTAATATCCTACCTTCTCTCTCCCAGTCTTCCCCTATGGCCTCATGCCAAGTTCTCTAAGCTCACCTGATAGGGAAAGAGAAGGCTTGGGCCTTTTACAGATGGTTTGCAAACTACGAAGACAAGACCTAAATGCAGACAGCTGTGGTACAATAGCCCTTTCCTAGAACACTCCTGAAGAACAGTGGTAATCCTCCCAGTGGGTAAAACTTTGAGCCCTGGTGGTTCACTTTGCTCAGAAGGAGAAATGTCAAGATGTGTAATATTGATTCACAGGCTATGGCTGATGGTTTGGCTAGATGATCAGGGACTGGAAAGGTACATGGTTGGAAATTTGGTGATGAATACATTTGGGGGAAAGGTATATGGATAGGTCTCTCTGAATGGGCAGGAAACAGGAAGATACTTGTGTCCCATGTGAATGCTCACCAAAGCGTAACTTCAGCAGAGGAGGAATTCAATACAGCAGTCCCTCCTTATCCGTGGATTTCACTTTCATAGTTTCATCTGCCCATGGTCAACCATCTCTGAAATTATTAAGTGGAAATTTCCAGAAATCAACAATTAATAAATTTTGAATGGTCTGCCTTTATGAATACTGTAATGAAATCTAATGTTGTGTCACTGTGTCTCACTCAGGACATGAATCATTTTTTTGTTCAAAATTTCCACACTGATATAATACCCACCCACTAATCACTCAGTAGCTGTCTCTGTCATCAGAACTACTGTCATTGGATTGCAGTATTTATGTTCAGAAAACCCTTATTTTTCTTAACAATGGATCTAAAATGCAAGAACAGTAATGTTGATAACTTAGATATGCAAAAGAGAAGCAATAAAATGCATCTTTCAAGTAAATAGTTGAAAGTTCTAGACTTAATAAGAAAAAAATGTTGATGTTGCTAAGATCTACAATAAGAACAAATCTTTTATCCATTAAATTGTAAAGAAGGAAAAAAAGTGCTAATTTGCTGAGAGAATGAGACCACCCTCATATAACTTATTACAATATACTGTTATAATTGTTTTACTTTATTATTAGTTATTATTGTTTATCTCTTACTGTGCTTAATTTATACAGAACACTTCACAAATTTGCATATCATCCTTGCACAGGGGCCATGCTAATCTTCTCGGTATCATTACAATTTTAGTATATGTGCTGCCAAAGCAAGCACTGTGCCTAATTTATAAATTAAATTTTATCATAGGTATGTATGTATAGAAAAAACATAGTATACATAGGATTTGGTACCACCCACGGTTTCAGGCATCCACTGGGAGTCTTGGGACATATCCTCTATAGATACAGGATAATACTATAACCAAGAGGATAGGATGACCTGTTCTGTGAATACTAATCAGCCTCTTTCCCTAGCCATTCCTCTCATCTCACAACAGGACCATGGACAAAGTGGCCATGAGGCAGGATGAAGTTTATACCAGCTTAGCAACATGGACTTCTGTTCACCAAGGTTAACTTGGCTATGGCCAACACTGAATGCTCAATCTTTCAGTGCAGAGACCAACACTAAGTCCCCAATATGGCGCCATTCCCTGGGTTAATCTTCCAGCTACCTAGTGGCAGGTAAATTACGACTTCCATCATGGAAAAGGCAGTGTTTTGTTGTCACTGGAACAGATACTCTGGAAATAAATTTGTCTTTTCCACATGCTATCTTTCTGCTAAAACTACCTTCTGTGGACTTAGAGAATGCCTTATTCACCATCACAATATTTTATACAAGCAGAAATCAAGAAAAAAATCCCATTCGATATAGCAAAAAGAAAAATAAAATATCTCGGAATAAATCTAACCAAGGAGGTTAAAGACCTGTATGCAGAAAATTACACAACACTGAAGACAGAAATCAAGGAAGACACAAACAAATGGAGACGTATACCGTGTTCATGGATTGGAAGAATTAACATCATCAAAATGTCCATACTACCCAAAGCAATTTACAGATTCAATGCAATACCTATTAAAGTACCAATGGCATATTTCACAGACATAGAACAAACACTTCAAAAATTTAT